>NC_090444.1:1742219853-1742536006 GCF_031143425.1 Pleurodeles waltl
CAAAAAATGGCGTAAGGAAATCTAAGAGATATCCTTGCATCATTTATTGGGCACTTTTAAGGCCTGCTCAGCGCAGGCGTTAAAAGGGGGCACACCATTGTTTACAATGGGCCCCTATGTACCCTGTAGGAGTAGTGCCAATGTTGGCGCTACTCCTGCAGAGTACATAAATAGCTTCATGAAAATTATGCTATTGCCTCCTACCCTGCGCCATGGTGTGCCGTATTTTAAATACGGCGCAAACATGGTGGCAGTAGGGGGGACGGTAAAGGGGTGCAAGAAAAGTGGCGATGCACGATGTGCTGTGCCACTTTTCTTAAATATGCCCCTTCCTTGCCAATCTATCAAGGGTTGAGCAGGGGTTAATTTATTGAGACCTAAGAAGACCTAGTGGGGGTTAGTGGCCTATTGCTAAGTGTTAGTACTTACCAATAATCCACTTTCCAACACTAAATATATATATATCTAGATAGATAGATAGATAGATAGATAGATAGATAGATAGATAGATAGATAGATAGATAGATAGATAGATAGATAGATAGATAGATAGATAGATAGATAGATAGATATAGTACCTATTGGCAGAGACCACTATGTAGTTACAGTTAGGATCATGTTCCCATAGATAAATACGTTTTTTGACTTGCTATATCGTGCCAAGATATAGGCCTCTCCATGCAATGACTTCAGAGAGTGGGACTAGCAAGATGTTTTGGATAAATGTTATACTTACCTTTGGATGCAAAGCAGAAAAAGTCACTTCTGGCCTCATGGTCAAAGTCTTGTGCTGTCACTCAGTAGGCTAAAAGGTCACATTCCTGTATTGCTTGGCAGTGTGTTTGTTTATTTTCTAGTGTTTTGACTGTTAAATCTTTATACTGATGGAACATTCACATTTCTTTCTAATCACATGTGTGTATTGACTGTCATCTTTATGTTTGGAAGGATTGCAGTAAGGAATCACCTATGCCCTAAAGGTTAAGGTCACATACCCTCACACTGAAAGTTGAGTGTTTTCCTCCAGGTGTACCCGTGGTCATTTTTCTTCTGTAATTTCTTTCAAAATTCAAAGGTTTAAGGTTCATATTGAAAGGTGATCTCACTCTTTTTAATTGACAAATACATTTTTCTTCTCAGTTTTTCCAGAAATATCTAATTTTAAATATATGATTTATCAAAGCCCAAAAAACTCTCTATCGCTCTCCCTCTGGCTCGCTTTCTCTCTCTCTTTCAATCTCTTTCTCCCACTCACACACCCACTCAGATCCTTACGCACCCGTTCACTGACCCACTCAGACACTCACGCACTCACTCAGACCCTTGTGCACCTATTCAAAGCTGCACTCAGACCCTCATGCACCCACTCACAGACCCACTCATATTCTTACACACCCACTCACAGACCACTGCTAATTACACCACAAATTACAGCACTCATGGCATCTTTGATAACTTCATTGATAATGTCACTGTAACATCTACAATAACATTATTGATCAGATAACTGCATGGCGCGAGTTATAGTTACCTAATGGTGTGAGTTACTTGAAATAACTATAACAGGTGAATTTCTATGGTTTTGTACATTTAAATGGGAGCATAACTATAGCGTCCCTGTAATCTTTTTTTTTTTTAAAGTGAATATATATGTACACATAGGAAAATCGCCCTCTCCCCAAACCTGTTGCCTTCCTGGCCACTTTACCACTGCTAACCAGTGCTAAAGTGCATGTGCTCTCTCCTTCAAATATGGTAACATTGGCTCATACCCAATTGGCATATTTAATTTACTTATAAGTCCCTAGTAAAGTGCACTACAGGTGCCCAGGGCTTGTATAAATTAAATGCTAGTAGAGGGCCTGCAGCCTGTCTCCAATTCATGGCTGGTCTGTGCTGGTTGACAGCACCCCTTGAGAATTCCAACCACAAATGCCAGTGGCCTGCCCTCACGCAAACGACTGATAACCCCCACATGGCTCCTGGAAGAGAGGGCTTGGTTGAAAGGGGAACCTGTGCACTTCAAAACCACTCTTTGAAGTTTTCACCTCCTTTTGGATGTATATATACTGGGTCTGTGACCCCAACAAATCTGACACTTCTGAACCTAAAACTGGACTCTGTCAAAGGGACTGCCTGGCTGCTCAAAGGACTACTTTTCTGGAAGGACTGCTGTCCTGCTTGTTGCCCTGCTGCCTGCTGGCCCCTGACTCTGCCTTCCCCACAAGTGCTCTCCAAGGGCTTGGATTAAGCATGCCTCCTATTCTGAAGTCTCAGGGCCATTGAAGACTTCACCAAGAGAAGAATTCCCAGTGCGTCAGAAAATTACCCTGCAAAAATCAATGAAAAGCCTGCCAGATTGCCACACCTCCTGTCTCGCGACTGACGAATCACTGCGTCGTCTGTCTGATCGGCACAGTTTCAATCAGTTCCTCACACACCAACTTAGACACTTACACATCCACTCACAGACCACTCAAACACTCATGCACCCACTCACAGACCAACTGACACCCTCTTGCAGCCACTCAGAGACCCGCGCACAAAATGACACACCCACTAAAACACTGAAGTACCCACTCTCACACCCAGACAGACAATTGGACAGTCACTCATGCCCAGATACACCCTCTTACATCTATTCTCACACCCAGAGAAGTTGTGGCTAACTCCTGCTATGCACTGCAAAAGGGCTGTGCACAGCGTAGATTTGGGTTGTTGGAGAGTGTTGGCCACATGGTCTGACTGCAGGCCAGGTCTTGCAGGCAACCTACTCTGCACATGGGTGAAGGATGTGCACGGTTGGGTGCTTATAGGGGATTGGCCACCAACCGCCGCTGTGCACAGCCAAAGGCCATGCGCTGTGGTGGTTGGATTAAGGTATAATAGTTAAGATTACTATACATTAAAAAAACATAGAAATTCACTGAAAAAAAAACAAAGTTACAGGGACATTATAGTTAGAAAATATAATTTAAAAAAGCCTTAGAAATTCACTGAAAAAAACTAAGGTTACAGGGATATTATAGTTAGGAAATAGAATTTAAAAAACTTAGAAATTCACAAAAAAAAAAAAGGTTATATGGACGTTATACTTAGGTTCTGAATTTACTCATACAAAACTGTAGAAATTCTGCACTTACAGGTACCTCAGCTAACTATAACTGGTGCTCCCGTAATGCAGTGCTTATGACCTCACATATTACATCACTCATGACATGGTCAGTGACATCACTGATGATATATATATATATATATATATATAGTATATATAATTGTCTTTGTTTGCACTGAAAAAGGTTAAAATGGAGTTCTTCTTTCAGTGCTGTCATTTGTGAGATCCTAAGCATGTAGAGCTCCACTTAAATCTTTGTTTTTTTCAGTGAATGCTTATGTTTTTTTCACATATTGCATGATATTTTTCTGACCAACTCCTCCCAGTGCATAGCCTTGGGCTGTGAGCAGCTGGGGGGGAGGATGGTTGGCCGCAGAGCCTGGCCTTTGACCAGACCCTACGCCTATCCACTGTAAGCAGGCAGCCCTCCGCAAAGAATGAACTTCTGCTTCTGACCCACACCCCTTTGTTTTTTATTTATTTTTGGTTCTCAGGGACTCCCATGTGACATCCATCAGAGTCACAAATGCACACAAGAGGGCCATGTTTGCTCCAGTGGTAGTCCTGAAGAATCACGAAATAGGCAAACTTTTAAATTTGTTTTTGGCCCCAAGTAGTGCCCCTCCTTAAGAGTCAGGGAGACAGGGTGCTCCTACCCTAAACCCTACTTTCTAAAATTTTCTACCTTTGTAGGACACATTTCTGAGTTCTTGTATCCCATAATAGTTGACACAATGCGTGTTATGTGATAAAAAAGTTTACGGCAAATATTACACTGATATTTGCAATGATGTTATCAAAGATGTCATGAGTGCCATAATTTGTTGGTTAATTAGCAGTGCATGGCAAGGTTGTGAGTTATAGTTACCATAGGGCATAAGTTATAGTTACTTGAGATAACTAAAACTATAATAGGTGAATTTCTGTGGTTTGGTACATTTAAAATGTGAGCCTAACTATAACATCCCCGTAACCTTTGTTTTTTTAAAAGTGAATTTCTATGGTTTTTCAATTCTATTTCCTAACTATAATGGCCCTGTAACCTTTGTTTTCTTCACTGAATTTCTATTGTTTTTATAATGTACGTTAATACTACCACCATTGGCCCAAGGGCCTGGCCTGCGGCTAGACCCTGCGGTCAACCCCCTAACCACCCAGCCCCATGCTGCACACTGCCCTTTGGCTGTGAGGGGCAGGAATTGGCTGCGGCCTGTCTCTATGGGTGTGAGAATAGGTGTGAGAGGGTGTATCTGGGGGTGAGAGTGTCTGTCTGGGTGTGAGAGTAGGTGCATCTCAGTCTTAGTGAGTTCATCAGTGTCAATGTCAATCTGTGAGTGGGTGAGTGAGGGTTTCATTGGGTTTGTGAGTGGGTGTGTGAGAGTGTGAGTGGGTCTGTGAGTAGGTGCGTGAGTGTCTGTCTGGGTGTGAAAGTTGGTGCAACAGTGTCTTAGTGGGTGCATCAGTGTCTGTGTGGGTCTATGAGTGGGTGTGTTTCAGGTGGTCTGTTAGTGGGTGTGTAAGAGTCAGGTGGTCTGTTAGTGGGTGTGTAAGAGTCTGAGTCAGTCTGTGAGTGGGTTAGTGAGTGTCTGAGTGAGTCTCTGAGTGGGTGCATGAGGGTGTGAGTTGTGTGTGTGAGATTGAGAAAGAGATTGAGCGAGAGAGAGAGAGAGAGAGAGAGAGAGAGAGAGAGAGAGAGGTATTTGTTGTAGGCTTTGATGTATGATATATTTAAAATGAGGTAATTCTGCACAATTTAACAAGAAACATGTATTTGTCATTTAAAAAGAGTAAGTTCACCTTTAAGTATGAGCCTTAAACATTTGTAGTTAAAAAAAACAATAATGGAGGGAAATGACCAGGAACACACATGGTCTCGAACCCTTAATGCGAAGGTCTGTGACCTTCACACTTGAACTAGTCAGGTTTTATTTTTATATATATTTTTTAGCCCTGTATGAGTTATCTGGGACCGCAGAAGGGGCCTCAAGGCCTCCCTCGCGGTCCCTGACTATATTTATTTATTTGCCTGTAAAGTGCCCTTACAGGCTAACCGGGACCACAGGGGGAGCCTCCAGGCATCCCTGTGGTCCCTGACCATATTTATTTATTTGTAATATGCCCTTACGGGCTATCTGAGACAGCGGGAGAGCCCCAAGGCCTCCCCTGCAGTCCCATTGTTCAAGCAAGCAGGTAGCTGTTTTAAACAGCAGTTGCCAGGTTGCTGGAGCAATGCTTTAAGCTCTGTTCCCTGCACACATATCTGCATGCAGGAAACAGAGATGAAAACTCAGCTTTTTGACATTCGTGCTGTCAAAAAGTGTAGTGCTTGCTGTGACTTGGCTGCAGCTGTCAAAGCTGCAGTCAAACCACAGCAAACAGCTATGTCCCCATTGGGCTGCCTGGGACATAGCAGGAGCTGGTCCTGAGGGTGTCAATCTCCAGGGCCATCAGTGGCTCCATGAGGGGGGCCATGTGGGCCACCTCCAATATGGAAGTGGTGATCCACAGGGCTACGGTGTCCAAAACAGAACTCTTTCACTTTATTATTATAGCCCCAAGGATGTGGTGGTCCCTAGGTCTGGGGGGGGCACCTAATGCCCCTGCATATTAACTAAATATAGCTCTGGAGAGGTGGTGGTCCCTGCGGCTGCAGAGGGCTGTGCAGCACCCTCATTAATGTTGTTTGAGGCCCCAAGGAGGTTGCTGCCCCCAGGGTTATAAGGGATGGGCACATCCCCCTATATTATCATAAAAATGCCCTCAGGACATGGCCCACCTGGGCGCTTTATTGTTTTAAAAATGTATGGTGGATCAACGGATCCACTGTGACTCCCACCGTAAATAAATAAAAAAAAGGCTTTTCAGCCCTAGAGGGGTCTCCTTGGGACACTAACACCAGAGCAGAGGGGTCAGGGAGTCTGTACCGTGGCCCCTTTTCTTTTTTTTAACATTTTTGTCTGGGACTCAGCTCATGCTGAGTCCCAACATGGCTGACAACACTTCCTTGTTGAAGTGTTGTCAGCCAATTAGATCTCAGCACAAGATCGGGAGGAGTCGCAAATCCTTTTTGTCCCTACACATACACATTTAAATTTACTGACATTTCTCAAAAACTACTGAAAGGATTCACACCAAATACAAAAAGGGCTCTTTCTGGACCAAGAGCTACCTTTCTGCCAAATTTAATTTAATTCCGTTCAGTAGTTTTGGCGCTATAGCTTTTAAAAATTCCAATGGAAAAATTAATGGGGAAAACATGATTTGGCACCCTCCCCCCCTTTGTTCTTGGCCCCTGCTGGACTAAGCACCCCAAAACTTTACAGACAGCAGATGATGTGAGTGGGGAAGTTTTTGGGAAAATTTCATGAAGATTTGTCAAGTGGCACCAAAGGTATTAGCAAAACAAAAAATGCTTTTCTATAGAAACTAGATCCTAAGTATAACTACCTAGTGGTGACTACAACTAGGTAAAGATGTAAATATATATATAAAAAAATTAAAGGTTATAGGGATGATATAGTAAGGTTCTGAGTTTACTCACACATAACAGAAGGCCGTGCACTGCGGTGGTTGGAATAAATCATAGTAATTAAAATTACTTTACATTTAAAAAACATAGAAATTCACTGAAAAAAACAAAGGTTACAAGGACTTTATAGTTAGGAAATAGAACTTTAAAATAACATAGAAATTCACTTAAAAACCAAAGATAGAGGAACATTATAGTTACGTTCGGAATTTACTTGCAAAAAAACATAGAAATTTAGGGGTTATAGTTAGAGTTATTTCAAATAACCACAATTTGTGCTCTAAGGTAACAATAACTCGCGCCCCAGCCATTTCTTCAATAACTTGACTGCTAATATTTTACAGATATTTTTACTGATGTTATAAAAGTCGTCATGAGCGCTGTAAAATCTAGGGTAATTTGCAGTACATGGCAAGGGTGGGAGTTTTAGTTGCCTTAGGGTAGTTATAGTGATTATAAACAAAACCCCAGTAAGGTTGTGGTCCCCGGGATTTCTTAGAAGCCCAAGAGGGGGGTCCGCGTGGCACCACTCCTTCATTGAGCATGGGCCACCCCGGGGAGGTGGTGGTCCCTGGGGACATATATGGCCCAGGAGGGGGGCCACACGGCTCCCCTCCATGACTACAAATAAAACCCCAGGGAGGCGATGTCCATGGGGCTTCTTATAAGCCCAGGAGGAGGCTCTGTGCAGCCCCCCTCCATTATTACAAACAAAACCCTGGGGAAATGGTTGCCCCCGGGTCTCAATGAGCCCATAGGAAGGGGGGCCCATGTACAAAAATATATTTTTGTCCTGGCCAGAGCCAAGGGGTCAGGGTGTCCCTACGCTGCCCCCTTTTCTTTTTTCTAAATGTTTTTTCTGGGAATCGACTGAAGCCGAGTCCCAGGACGGCTGCCAATACTTCCTGGTTCAAATGTTGGCAACCAATCATATCTCAGCACGCGATTGGGAGAGTTTGTAGAGCTTTCAGATCCCTATATACAGAACTTTCTTTTTCTTTAATATCTCCCAAACTACTGAATGGAATTACACCAAATAAAAAAAAGGTTTCTTTCTGGACCAAGAACTACCTTTCTGCCAAATTTTGTGTAAATCCGTTCAGTGATTTGGGCTATAGTCATGTTAAAAATCTTTATGGAGAAATACATGGGGAATAATCATTTTGAGACCCCACCTTTTTCTCAGCCCCTGCTTGAGAGATCACTCTGGAAACTTTCCAGACAGCAGCTGAAGTGAGCATTGACTTTTTTTTGGGAAAATTTTGTCAAGATTCATCAATCTGCGCCAAAGATATAGGCAAGTCAAAAGATGCTTTTTCTAAAGAAACTAGGTCCTAACAATAACTTCGTAATGGCGACCGCCAATAGGTAATATACACACACACCCATACAGACATATATATTCAATATAAAAACCCAGCTGCAGCACTGATGACATCTCTAAAGACATAATTTATGAGATGGGCGAGTTATAATTAATATAGTCTAGCTAACGAGTTCACTGCGCATGGAGGTTGACGGGTTATAGTAATTTTATGGTGGGTATAAATTATAACTTTATAACTTTAAGTTATCACTATGCCTTTAAAATGTCTAAAAGTTGTGTAGTTTAACTTGGTTTTGAAAAGAATTAATAAATTAAGTTTTCCTACCTATTACTGAGCTTTTTCATTGATTTTTTTGTTTTTTTCTAAATATTTCTTTGTAACATAATACAAACTAAATCCTTCATAGTTTTTCTTTTTATGTTTTGTAGAGTGGAGTGATGTAGAGTTTATGGCATGTCATAGATTGGAATGGCGTGCCATACATTGGATTGGCAGGTTGTAGAGTGGAGTGGGGTACAGTAAAGTGGACCAATGTGTCATAAAGGGTCATAGAGTGGAAGTCAGTGCTATAGAATGTAGGGGCATAGAGTGAAGTACAGTTTTGTAGAGTAGAGTGTCGTAGAGCAGAGTAGTGTTTTGTACAGTGGAGTGCAATGTCATAGAATGTAGTGATATACTATAGAGAGGGGTGACATGGAGGGTCATAGAGTGGAGTGGAGTGTTGATGAGTGGAGTGACATGTCACAGAGTGGAGTGGCATGTCATAGAGTGGAGTGGAGTGGCTTGCCAAACAGTAGAGTGTGGTTGGGTGTTGCAGGGTGTCATAGAGTGGATTAGAGTGGCATGGAGGGGAGGAACATAGAGTGGAGTAGAGGGTTGTAGAGTGGAATGACACACAGTGGTTGGTGTGACGTGGAGTAGAGTAGAGTGGAGTGGCATGTCATTGAGTGAGGTGCCACACAGTGTCTTAGAGTAGAAGAGTAAGGGTAAAACAGTGGAGTGTTGTAGAGTGGAGTGTCATCCACTTTGAGTGTCACAGAGTGGCATAGAATGGAGTAGATTGTCAGTAGATTGTTGCAGAGTCTAGTGGCATAGAGTAGAGTAGAGTGGAGTAGAGTGTCAAAGAGTGGAGTGTCAATAAGGGCAAAGTGCAGTGACTGACAGTAGAGTGGAAGAGAGTGTCATAAAGAGCAGTGTCACAGAATGGAGTGTCATAGAGTGGAATAGACTTTCGTAGAGTGTGGCACAGTGGAGTGGCATAGAAAGTTGTAGAGTGGAGAGGCATAGAGTGGAGTAGTGTAGCAGAGTGAAGTAAATTGGAGTAGTGTGTCATACAGTACAGGTGAATAAACTGTCATGGAGTGGCACAAAGGGAGTTGCGAAGAGTATTGTGGAGCATCATTAAGTGAAGTATAGTGTTGTACAGAATGACAGAGTGCAGTACAGTGTTGTAGAGGAGAGTGACATGATGTGGAGTAAAGTGCTGTAGAGTTGAGGAACACAGAATGTTGTAAAGTAGCACACAGTGGAGTAGACTGAAATGGCATACAGTGCTGTGGCATGGACTGGAGGGTCATAGATTATTGTGTCACATACTATCATGAAGTAGAGTGCCATGGCATAGAGTGTTGTGCCATACAGTGTCATGGTGCAGAGTGTCATGGCATAGAGTGTTGTGGTATAGAGTGTAGTTTGTAGAGTGTAGTGGCATACAGTGGAGTGGTATACAGTTGAGTGTTTTAGAGCAGAGTGGCATGTCATAGAGTGGAGTGGAATGACAGAGCAGAGTGGAATGGTGTCTCATTAAGTGGCATGTCATAAAGTGTCTGAGAGTGAATGGGCATAGAGTGGAGAAGCATAGAGTTGAGTGGAGTACTATAGAGTTTAGAAGCGTGTTGCGGACTGGAGTAACATGTCATCGATTGGAGCGGTGTGTTACAAAGTGGAGCAGAGTGTCATAGAGTGGTACAAAGGGGGGTAAAGTGTTGAGCAGTGGCACAGAATGGAGTATAGTATTGTAGATTGTCATAGAGAGGAGGGGTGTATAATGTTGTAGAGCGGAGTACAGCGTCATAGAGTGGATTAGAATGACATAGAGTGTAGTGTCTCAGATTGTTGTGCTGTAGAGTGTCGTGGTGTAGTATGCCATGTGATAGAATGTGGCGATGTAGAGGGTCATGGCACAGAATGGAGTGACATAGAATGGAGTGGCGTAGAACGGAGTGGCATATGGTGGACTGCTATAGAGTGGAGTGCTGTGTCGTAGAGTGCACTGGTTTGGCAATCAGTGGAGTGGTGTGTCATAAGGTAGAGTGGAGTGAAATGTCATGGAGAATAGTTGCTTATCTTAGAGTGAGGTGTCCTACAGTGCAGTGGAGTGCCATATAGTTGTTTCTTTGAGTGTGTGAGTTGCAAGATTGATACTGTGAGTACAACAAATGCTTCACACTTTCCCAAGATTGGCCTAACTGCTCGACCAAGACACCATAAATATTAGAGCATTACGGGGTCTAGTTTTGACTCCTGTAAGCCAATGTGTGGTTGCTTGGACCCTCCTCACAGAGTGCCTAGCTTTGCACACTACACAGATGGCCAACCTCCTACAAGGAGAACGGTTTCCAATGGGTCAGTTCAGTGGCCTCAGAGAATATAGACAGAGGGACCTAACTGAGTTCAGAAAGGCATAAAACTCTGAAGTATCGCTGTAGCATTGGGCCATTGTCCACATTCTATCTCTCTAAGCTGGGAAGTCCATCAGGGTATAGATTAATCCACCCTGGCTTTAGAGTAGAGGGTGCTGTGTTGGAAAATGGCCCGCTCTAAAGGGTCACCCCAAACGTTTTGCCTTCTTCCTCCTCTTTTTCGAACCTCATTTTTGTTGGCTTTAGGACTCTAGGGACTTCACCACTGCTAACCAGTGCTAAAATGAATGTATTCTCTCCCTCAAAAATGGTAACATTGGCTCATACCCAATTTGCATATTTAATTTACTTTTAAATCCCCAGTAAAGTGCACAACATGTGCCCAGGGCTTGTAAATAATAAATACTGCTAGTGCACCTCAGCAGTGATTGAGCCACCCACATAAGTAGCTGTTTAACCATGTCTCAGGCCTCATGTATGTAAATATATATATATTATTTTAATTTTATTTTTTGTCTTTTCTTGCACTGAAAATGGTTAAAATGAAGGTATACTTGAGGAAGATAGTACTATTTAATCTTATGTTAAAGACACTTTCAGTGCTGTAATATGTGAAGTCATAAGCAGAGCAACATTGCAGTGCAAGTTATACTTATGTCAGTGAATTTCTATGCTCTTTTTAACTTAAGTTAAAATCTTTCTTTATGCTTCATGTGCAGCTCCACTTTAATCTTTGATTTTGTCAGTGAACGCTTATGTTTTTTTAAGATAATGCAATATCATAATATGATATTTTTGGGACCAACCCCTCCCAGTGCATAGCCTTAGGCCATGAGAAGCTGGGGGGGCATGGCTGGCCGCAGAGCATGGCCTGTGACCAGACCCTACACCCATCCAGTGCAAGCAACCAGCCCACCACAAAGAATGACTTTCTGCTTCTGCACCCCCCCACAACCCTGTGTTTTTTATTTATTTTTGGTCCTCAGGGACTCTCTTATAACATCCGTCAGAGTCACAAGAGCACACTAGGGAGCCATGTTTGCTCCAGCGGTAGTCGTGAAGGATCATGAAAAGGCAAAACATTTTTTTAATTGTTTTTGGCCCCAGGTAGTGCGCCTCTTGCACCCTCCTTAGGAGACAGGAAGTCAGGGTACTCCTACCCTGAACCCAACTACCTAAAATGTTCTACCTTTGTAGGACACATGGCTGAGTCCTTGTGTCCCCTGATAGCTGTGTGTTATATGATCAAAATTTTCACTGCAAATATTACATTGATATTGGCAATGATGGCATCAAAGATGTCATGAGTGCCATAATTTGTGAGGTAATTAGCAGTGCATGGTGAGGGTGTGACTTACATTAGGGCGCAAGTTATAGTTACTTGTGATAACTCTAGCTACAACAGGTGAATTTCTGTGGTTTGTTATGTTTAAAATGTGAGCATAACTATAACGCTCCAGTATTCTTTGTTTTTTTAAGTTAATTTCTATGTTTTTTAAAATTATTTTTCCTACAGTTGATTGGTGTAGAGCGGAGTGGCATGTCATAGAGTAGACCTGACTGTCAGAGAGTGACATGCCATAGAGTAGAGTGGTGTCACATTGAGTGGCATGTCAGAGAGCGCTTAGAGTGGATGGGCATAGAGTGGCGTGGCATAGAGTTGAGTGGAGTGCGGTAGAATTTAGTAGCGTGTTGCAGACTGTAGTGGCATGTCATAGATTGGAGTGGTGTGTCATAAAGTGGAACAGAGTGTCCTAGAGTGGCACAGAGGGGAGTAAAGTGCTGTACAGTTGCACAGAGTGGAGTAGATTATTGTAGAGTGTCATGGAGAAGAGGGGCATACAGTGCTGTATAGTGGAGTAGAGCATCATGGAGTGGATTAGAGTGGGATAGAGTGGAGTGTCATAGAGAGAAGTGTCTCAGATTGTCATGTTGTAGAGTGTCGTAGCATAGAGTGTCATGGGATAGAGTGTTGCGGCATAGAGTGTCATGGCACAGAATGGAGTGGCATAGAGTGGAGTGGGGTAGAGTGGAGTTGTATAGAGGGGACTGGTGTAGAGTGGAGTGCCATGTCATGGAATACACTGGTGTGGCAATCAGTGGAGTGGTGTGTCATAAGGTAGAGTGTAGTGGAATGTCATAGAGAATAGTGGCATATTTTAGAGAGAAGTGTCCTAGACTGCAGTGGAGTGTCGCAGAGTTAAGTGTCATGTCGCAGAGTGGAGCGAAGTGTCATTTCATAAGTGTCTTATGTCATATATATATTTTTTATTTCAATGCAGAGTTTATACTGTGTCATCCAGTAGACTGGAGTGGTGTGTCATAGAGTGACAGGTTGTACAGAGTCACATTCGAGGTGTGTAGAGTGCAGTGGCATACAGTGGAGTGGCATGTCATGGAGTGCTGTGGCATGCTATTTAGTGGATTGACGTGTCGTAGAGTGAAGTGGCATGTCGTACAGTGGAGTGCCATGTCGTAACATAAAGTGGTGTTGTGTATCATTGAGTGTCTGCTGTCATAAATTATTTTATTATCTCCTTAGCTACCACAGTACTTCCTAGGTAGCATTGAGGTAATTTGTAACCTAAATATATATAATAAATAATTTTTCCGGAATATTAATAGTTTAGTAAAGTGTCCATGTCTTTTTATCGATTAAAATATTGTAATTATTTATATCTGCTGTAGAAATCCAGAAAAAAGCCAAGGTGTGTTCTAAACAATATAACTGTCTTTTAATTTTGTGTGGCCCTGCATTCACCAATAATATGCTGTTATGCAAATTTTGTCATCTCTGTGCAAAATACTGCAGCATATCATGGCCCAATATATCACTAAGGTATTGTCCCTTATTACTGAAAAACAATTGAACCGATTTTAATGAAATACCACAAAGGATTATTTCCAGACTTTAATCTATATTCCTGCCAAATTTCACAAAAAACATATACTTTATTATTTACTGAAGAAACAAATAAAACTTACATCCATCGTTAGGAAAACATATTAAACATACATTAAAAATTAAATAATTAATTACAATGATAAATAACATTAAAAAAATAATACCTTTTCTAAGCTATTATACATAACCTATTTTGCACACACACCTAAATATTTCAACCATAAACATACATTATTCAACCATTTGTAAATTAAACAGCTCCTAATTAAATTCACTAACAACTTGTGCAATGGAAATAAGTGTTCAAAACTACTCAAGGTTGCCTAGATGCATTCATGACATTCTATGTCTGCTGTACTTTTACAGACATTTTAGAAATTGTATATGGCAGGGAAAATAGATTCAGGTCCTGATTTAGATTTCGGCACATTGGTTACTCCATCACAACGGTGAAGCATATCCTGTCCGCCAAAATCTAAATCAGACCATTACTCTTCTAATTCCCACAACATTGGGGATAGTGGCTATGGGCCACATGTAGGTAGGTTCTGATTTGCGACTTGCAAATTGCGAGTCAGAGCGACTCGCAATTTGCGAGTCGCAAATCGGAATGTAGGATCGTGTCCCTGACACCATCTGCGATTCGTAAGGGGGTCGCAAAGGCCCACCTCATGAAGATGGGTCGCAATTTGTGACCCCCTTGCGAATGGGCGAATGGCGGCCCTCACAGGGATGGTTGCCTGCTGCGGACAGCAGACCACCATGTCTGTGACTGCTTTTTAATAAAGCAGTTTTTTTTTTTTGTTTTTTTTTTTTTTTTAATAAAGCCCGAGATGCGTTACAAAAACAAAAAATTAAACGTTTTCGTTTAATTTTTTAAGAGCAGGCAGTGGTCCATAGGACAACTGCCTGCTCTGAAAAAAATGTTTATATTGACATTCACAACGGGGAAGGGGTCCCATGGGGACCCCTTCCCTTTTGCGAATGGGTTAGCACCCATTTGAAATGGGGGCTAACTGCCATTGGTTTGCGACCGCTGCGAACCAATCCTACATTGCACTGCGAGTCGCAATTAGGAAGGGAACACCCCTTCCTAATTGCGAGTCGCATACCCGATTTGCGATTCGGTAACCAGGTTACCGAATCGCAAAACTGGGTTTGTGCATTGCAATGTGCTTTTCGCACGTCGCAAACAGCAAAAGCTTCCCACATCTGGCCCTATGTTTTGCGGAGTGGATTTACTATGTTAACTCTAATAGTACAAATGATGCAATAAGTGCATAACATTGAAGGTGGGAGGGCAGATTTACTATTCCAACTTTACTTCCACAAACATTCTACTAAATATATATATGGTGACTGGAGTTGATTTACAGTTCTAATCTTCGCCCACAAACATTGTGGAAAGTGCAAATATCTGGGGTGGGGGAGTTTGATTTACTATTTAACTCTAATGACAGATATATTGGTGAACATGCATATATTTGTTGGGGATGGATTTACTATTCTAACTGCAATCCGACAAATATCATGAAAAAGCGTATATTTTGAGGAGATTTTAGATTTACTAACTCTAGTCCCTCCAACATGAAGTAAAGTGCTAACTTTGAGGATGGGTCACATTTAATGGTCTAACTCCAGTCACTCAAACACTGAGAAAAGTGTGAATAGTTGGGTTTTGGCAGAGTTATTTATCTAATTCTGTTCCCATCAAGTACTGGGGACAGTGCATATATTATGATGAGTCAGATTTACAATTCAAATCCTGCTCTTACAAATAATGGGGAAAGTGTATATATTGGTGACAGAGAGGTTTTGGTTTACTATTTAACTCAAATGCCACTGATAATAGGGAGAGTGCATGTATTTGGGAGGAGGCAGTTTCATTTAAAACTTACCTCTAATGCCACACATAATAAGGACAATATATATGTTTGGAATAAAAGGGGTCAGATTTAATATTTTAACTCAAGTCCTACAAAATGTGTGGCAAGTACATACATAAATATATTCACTTAAAAAAACAAAAGTTAATGTGGTGTTTTAGTAGGGTGAAAATGGTAGCTAAAACATACAACTGAAAACAACACTGAAATTCACCCGGTAAAGATATATCTAGCAACTATACCTCGTGCTCTAAAGTAACTATAAGTCACCCCCCTGCTGTGCAATTTGCTGTCATCAATGCTGTAATTTCAGAAGTTATAGTGATGTTATCAATGATGTAATGGGCCACATCATGAGTGATATAATATGTGAGTTCATTACCAAGGATATGAGTTATAGTTACTTTAGGGCACATGCAATGTTATTTGGGGGCAGTTGATTTACTTTTTTATCAGCAATAATTTGGAAATACATATCAAAAGGTCAAACATTTAGGATTCTAGATACAATCCTTCAAAATTTGGGAATGTGCATGTTAGACCTGTCAGCCTTAGTGAGGTCTTCCCCCATATCTTTTGCCTTCTTGCCTCATATTTGTGCTGACTCCTTTTGTTGGCCTTAAGACTCTGAGCACTTTACCACTGCTGACTAGTGCTGACTAGTGCTAAAGTACATATGCTTCTCCCTTAAGCATGGTAACATTGGTGTATACACAATTGGCATATATAATTTATTTCTAAGTCCCTTGTAAAGTGGTATACCATATACTTAGGGCCTGTAAATTAAATGTTACTAGTTGGCCTGCAGCACTGATTGTGGCACCTAATTAAGTAGCACTTTAAATATGTCTCAGGCTTGCCACTTCAGAGCCTGTGTATGCAGTTTGACTGCCACTTTGACATAGCATTTAAAATCCCTTTCCAAGCCTTAATTTCCCCTTTTATTACATATAAGTCACCCCGAAGGTAAGCCCTAGGTAGCTGATAGGGAGGACTGCTAAAAGGTAGGGGTGGATGGAGCATGAGGAGTCCCGCTAAGCCGAACTCCATGAAGTAGTAAAAAAACACTCCGCGGGCAGAATTTCCTGTTGCACCCGTTCACATTGCATTGTATGTCAAACGTATCGCAGAGTATGTTCTTGTGTTCTAAATTGCACGTAAATGGCACCACACGGTTCGCATGGGCTTGACCATCTTGTTTTTCAGTCTGTTCATGGTGTGGACCCGTTTTGTTAATCCTTCTAGATCTCTTCAATCTTCTGCCCGCCTAATCAATCCACCCCTAATTTTTTTAAATTGTATTAGTCTGTGTTTTTTTGTGTGTATTCTACATTAAAAAATGTTTTACGTGCTTTCATGACATTTTGCATTTATGTTTATTTTTTCCTTTACTTCCTTACTTTTCTTCCTTCCTTCTTTTCTTTCTTCTCATGTTTCTTTTCATCTTCTTTACCTCACCACACCCTGCGCCACGGCAGAGCAGGGCAGCGTCGGTGAACAGGGGAGCGGGTACGGTAGGCACCTCCAAGCAGCCAGCAGCCGCCTACCTTGTGGGTGGTGGTGCTGTCAATGGGCTAAGCCCTTGCCCATCTTTTGTGAGGCAGGGGTGGCGTCACTGCTTTTTTTTGTGCAGTGCCACCTCTCCTCCATGCTGGCAGCAGGCCTGGCAGTGGGTACCACCTGGGGAGAGTCAGCTGCATTGCGGGAGGGTGCGCTGGTGTGTGCGACACACCAGCCAGCTTCAGCGCTCCACCCAGCAGCAGACGCACTGCAGTGTGTGTGTCCTCGACCGTGAGCAGGACCTGCATGACCTGCTAGGCGTCGAGATTCCAGGGATCGGTGAGTATTATTTATATTATTTGTTGTGTTTGTGTTCTACAATGTTAACTTTTTTTCCGAATAGAATGCTGCTTGCACTCAGAGGAAAGTTATGTTTAGTTTAAGTTAAGAATATCATTATGTGATCCAATTTGAGCTAGGCAGGTGCTTGGTGCCACCTAATCGTACTCGTCAGTACTTGCTATGGCTGATTATCTAAGAAGCCATTACAATGCATACTCCTCTGTCCTCCTGTTACTATAGTGAATTAGTGATATTAGTGAGTTGGCATTCTCTCTGACTTTTATCTATGTAGTTCATACGGTCCCAAGCAATTTCACACTGTGTAGTACTAGTATGTGTCTATGTATTTCAAAAAGAGGAGACTGAGTTGGTCAATCAAGGAGGTTGAGAAATGAGAATATAATCAAAGATTATTTATTGCAATGCATTAGTTCCAAATTTAGCTTTTGTTAAGGAAATTTCTAATAGGAATTTTGGGATTAGTATAACCAACTCAACGATAGGCGATATTAGTACCATAGGTGATCTGATTTAGATAAGTACAATGTTACTGCATGTGCCTGTTATGATAATTTTGTGGAGATTAACTGATCTATTTTTTTATCTTCTTTATTTCTTACATCAGCACTCAAGGGCAACAAGAGGCAGCCCCAAGACAGGTCCAGGAAGAGCTGGGGAGAAGGAGGAGACGACCACCAGCACCATTGCCAAGGGCTCTGCTCATCCCAGTAAGTCCTATTATTTATTATTATTATTTCCCTAACTTTTACTTCTGCCCATTATTAGACTACTTTTAATTTTGCCTTGGTTATTTATTTTTTTATAGCCTCCTTTTTTTTCAACTCCCCTAGCCAATTTTTGTTTAAGTCCTGCTATCCCTGCATTATCTTTTTTCTGTCTTTCATTGACCATTATTATTTCACCCCTTCATTGTGCTTCAATGATTCTGAGTCATCATCACTATAGGCTATAGATCTGCCCCTCCATTATGAAAAGTTTTTGGTTGGCTTGACTAGCTGGCTTGTCTAACATTGTGAACCAACAAAGTGCCCAGAGTGATAGTTTTGATAGAAGATACTGCAGTGCTAAACGAACTGTAGTGATATATTGTGGTTGCATTTTTTGATAAACAAAATTAATAGGAGGCGTATCTGGCATCTAAAAATTGTATAATCTTTTTCTATCCACACCGCCAACCAGTGGCACCAGCTCAAGTGCTGCTGCAAGAGCAGAATTAGTAGTAGGGGAGAAGCGGCAGCAGGGACGGGGAGTGGTAAGTCACATTGCCTGCTTATTGACAATTACTATTATAATCACTAGCTACAAGTGCATCTTTGTGATCGTGAACCCCTCGCATTACCAGCTACAGCGGTGGTTGGGTAATGGCCTCTTCTATCCACAACTCAGCAAAAGCTAACATAATGCATGCTAAAAAGGATGACTTGGTGGAAACGGAAAAGAACAGAAGGTTAAAAGAAAGGATAGGTGAAATGAGTGAAAGGACGGGATGTGCGGGTGGGTGAAAGGATGTGTGGGTGAGTATTATTCAAATGGATGGATCAGTGAAAGGATGATTGAAAGAAAGTGTGGATACTAAGTGGACGGATAGTGAATTTTTAATTTTGGTGAGAGACTGAATGAGAGAAAGTAAAGATTGAATCTTGCTGACTGTGGGTGAAAATAGAAGGAAGAATGAAAAGATGATTGAATAATTGTTTGGATGAATAAACATGTGAGCTCTTCTGGAGAGGGGCATGCTGCTCACCTACTTTGCTTACTTTGTTTTATGGTTATCAAAGCTATGGATCAAAGAGGTTTTTTTAAAATTTGTGTTCTGATCCCATGACTCAGGCAGAAATGTATCCCACCCATCATCATTCACCAACCCCCTCGCTGCCTATGGCTTTTTGCCACCCATGACCGAAGGAGTGCAGTATGGTTCAATTTATTACTGCACTGTCGGCTGTGCAATGTGCATCTGCTTCAGTTAATGCAGCATTTAAAAAGTTTTCAATTCATTGCAAACCAGAAGCACAAGGTGTGTTTCCCTTCGCCCACTCAGTCACCTCTCAGTACTTCACTTCTTTATTCTTTCTTAAGTTCTTCTGTCCCAGCATACCAAAAAAATTGGAAAATCCATTTTTCCATGTGCCACATTTTTATGGCCAAGTGAAGTGTTTACAAAATATATTTCATGGTTTCCCATAACAGATGTATTTTACACCTGTTCAGGTTTTTCCCATTAGACTTTCATCTATACAGTGACGGAATAAGCCAAAGTTTAGGCAAATGATGAAATGATGATTAGTGACACTCCTCTATCCTATAGCAAAATCTCTACCTACTTGCCTAATCCCTTTGCCATACCCTCCAGTAGAGTAAGTCAAGTTTCCTTTCCTTACTGCTAAGCAAATTATTTTGTTATAAATAATATGTGTTGGTGGGTGAGGCCAGTGAATAAAGTTGGACCAGTAAGTGCCTGATTTGATTTCAAGTTTGGCGTAAGGGGTTCCCTGTGATGAACGTGCCAAATACAATCTATTTAGTCCATTCCTTTCCCTATAGTGTAATGCATCATTTCCCCCACAGTCTACTTGCAGCAGACGGGATAATATATCTGCATTTTATATGTGACATGTGTGACGCATCTTATTTATTGTTCATCTGCCTCTTTGGAGTCAGGGTACAAACTAAGTGAAAGCCATTTGGAGAAGAGCAGGGCCATTGAAATTAAAGATAGATAACTGTAAACTACAGCTGTCCCAGCTGCAGACAATAGCAAAGCACCCGAAGCACTGCTAGCATGCCTCTATTAATTTGACACAACCATTTGTACTTCATAGTGCATCATACCTTACTCATAAATGAGAGGGAATTGATTTTAATTTTTCCACTAAAATTGTCTGTTTAGTTACAAGCAAAGCCTTTAAAAGAAAAAAATCAAATCACAGTTTTTTTAATCTGGTATTATTCTGCCTCAATTGTTTTTTACCAGACAGCCAGTGTTTTTTATATGCAGCATGTGTGGGTAAACAAATAATATTGGCCTCATGAATCTCCTAATTATAATCACGTCAAATTCCAATGTCCCTATGGGACCAGCAATGTACTGCCACTGTGCCACCCACTACTTACTTTGAAAGAAGTGCTTGCTCAGAGCATTGTTTACCATTTGTCTTTTTTACTTTTATTTTTCTCAATAAAGCTACTCCTGCTGGTCGACGAGCACCACCCACCAGGCAGAAGATAACGGCCTGTCTGCGGCGGAAGATGCTGGAGACTATACACGCCAAATAGCGGCGGCTGGTGGTCCTGCAGGCTGAAGAGGTGGAAATTGCTGCCTCTGAGCCAGGACCGAGTTCAGCAGCATGCAGGCCCCAGCATTCAGCCTCCTGGCCATTACATTGCTGGTGCCACCACCAGCTGTCAGGGGACCTGACTGTACCGGCTGACGCCCCTTTGCCCTCTGACAGGGTAATACTCCAGGGCATCCTGCAGCGGATGGACCTCTGGAGGGTTGGCTTGCTAGGATCGAACAGAGCCTAGACCAGCTCCGGACCCAAATAGACAATGCCCTCTTCTAAACCCTTTTTTACATGTTTTGTTTTGGTGGGAGGCAGTTGTTGTGGGGTGGAAAGGGTGGGGAGGGAGTAGGGACTGGGTTTCAATTTGGACTTTTTGGGGATGGGGCTATTTATTTGGTGAAGGGGTGGGCCTGTTGTGGGTGGAAATGGTGGGTTTTCTATTTGTTAAAAATAAAAAGGGATATTTTACTTCATGTATGCCTCAAATGTTTATTTTGGTGTTTTAGTTTGCACTGCTGTCTTTTAGTGTAGCCTGTTTTTTTGAAAATCTGCTAAAAAGTGTGTGTCATTTACTTATACTCTTGCTCTACTGCCCTCTGTAACTATATTGACCACTAGGGGATGACTGGCTTTGCCTATTTAGCCTACAAAAACCTGGAGACACACAAATATAATCTTCCTCAGTAGGCGTTAATCACAAAGTAAACAAGTTCACTTTAGTCCATTGTTCTTCCTTTACCTGAATAGATTAAGGCCCATATTTATACTTTTTGACGCAAAACTGCGTTAACGCAGTTTTGCGTAAAAAAAATTAGCGCCGGCTAACGCCATTCTGAAGCGCCATGCGGTACCCGTATTTATTGAATGACGTTAGCCGGCGTTAGCCGCCGGCGCTGCCTGGTGTGCGTTAAAAAAAAAAACATACACCAGGCAGCGCTGGCGTAGGGGGATATGGGGCTTGGGCGTCAAGAAATGGGGCAAGTCAGGTTGAGGCAATTTTTTCGCCTCAACCCGATTTGCGCCATTTTTTTCTCACTCCCAACCCCCATAGAAATGACTCCTGTCTTAGCAAAGACAGGAGTCATGCCCCCTTGCCCAATGGCCATGCCCAGGGGACTTCTGTCCCCGGGACATGGTCATTGGGCATAGTAGCATGTAGGGGGGCACAAATCAGGCCCCCCTATGCCACAAAAAAAATATAAAAAAAACACTTACCTGAACTTACCTTAATGTCCCTGGGATGGGTCCCTCCAGCCTTGGGTGTCCTCCTGGGGTGGGCAAGGGTGACAGGGGGTGTCCCTGGGGGCATGGGAGGGCACCTCTGGGCTCCTTCAGAGCCCATAGGTCCCTTAACGCCTGCCTTTTGCAGGCGCTAAAAAAACGCTGCAAAAGCGGCCGTACGTCATTTTTTTTGACCCGCCCACTCCCGGGCGTGAATTTTGCCCGGGAGTGTAAATACGGCGCACATGCCGCGGAGTCACTTTTTTAGACGGGAACGCCTACCTTGCATATAATTAACGCAAAGTAGGTGTCCACGCTAAAAAATGACGCAAACTCCATGGACTTTGGCGCTAGACGCGTCTAACGCCAAAGTATAAATATGGAGTTAGTTTTGCGTCGGAATTGCGTAAAAAAAAAACGACGCAATTCCGGCGCAAACGGAGTATAAATATGCCCCTAAGTGGGGCTAACACCTCAGTCTTATTTCTGCAGGGTTTTTCCTTTTGCATCTTAAGGGGGTGGTAGTAGTAGTAGAAGACTGGCACACTAAGAGGGAAGACAAAAGGTGTCACTTTCACCTATGCGAACTCCAACTGCAGGATTAATCAAAGGGTTATCCATCACTGTCACTAGTTTGAAAGAAAACAGAGAGTTAGTGGGTCATATATTGTATCATAACTTTAGGAAGATTGAGACCAGAATACCACAATGACAGTATTTAATACACAGCAAAAAGGCCCTGATAGGATAATAAAAACTAGCAATATCAACTTCTTCTAAGCAATTGAGAGCTAGTATTTATATACTAAACTTAGGAAATGAAATCCTCGAGTCAGAAGAAGTGGGCTCAGAGTCAGGAGTGGTTGGACAAGGTTACGCATTTACACAGCACACAACAAAAAGCCTTGATGATGATGTTGATGATTAGGTATGGAATATTACTCAGATAATAGAAGGTCATGCAATGAATTGGTATTGCTTTCACCACATCCACCCTAGCAAGTATGTGATCCATTTATGGTTAAAATGAAGACACACCTCAATAAATCACACAGCCCGGGGGAAGAGGTTTAGGGGCTCGATGAATGGATAGGAAAGGGGATTTGGGGAAAGGTGTGACACAGACAAACACTGCACAAAAGAAACCACAACAATCATCATCAATCTGTTGCAGAAGGAAACAATGAAGGGATAAGTATGAAACAGTTAGATTAAATGCACTGCAAACAGTCCTCCTGCCCAGAGAGACACATAATAGTATACCTGTAAATGTTATGTTTTCTAGGTTTGAAAATTACAAATTATGGAGGATTGAAGTTAACCCAGCCAATTTTAAAACTGCTGATTGTTAAAAGGAAAATGATACTGCAGTACCAAATTTGGCGGTGCTTCTGATTCTTCTTTGACTGTCCATCACTTTGGAGTGGATGGCTGAACCTGTCCAGTAGGAAAGCTGGAGTGTTGAGCTTTCACACAAGTTTTTTTGTGCAGGAGCGGGTTAGAAAAAAGCCTGCGTATTGAAAACAGTAACTGTATTATAGAGTAAAGGAGAAGGAAAAAAGGAAGCAAGGTAAGCTTAATGAGGAGTCGGGAGTATACTAAGAAGAGGTACATTTCACTAAGTTTGAAAGGCCAATCACCTTCAGGAAAAAAGGATCACATATTTGGCCCCAAAAATTGCAAATCATCAAAATCAAGGTTACAACTTTGTTGAACTCCCTCTCTCACTGTCAGCCATCACATAAAGTTACACTAGCAATTTTTATTTTTTTCACAAAGAAAGAAAGAAGGTGAATGAGAAATATTTAAAAAGTTCTATGGTGTCACTGGCATACTCAGTCAGGGAAATAGAGTTTGTCCTCAAATTCAGGTGGTTCACTCAGAAGTTGGTCAACAAACACACTGGATTCTGGCCAATCATCCACTTCCTGTGGTATTTCAGGAACAGTGTAATCAGGTGGGATAAAATGCTGGCTCATTTTGATCATGTTTAATCTCTCCATGTTTTGAGGTGAGAGACTAGTCCTTCACACTGTAACAAGTGCACCAGCTGCACTGAACACTTGTTCAACAGACACGCTGGCTACAGAACAAGCAAAATACTTTATTTCTAGCCTGCTGAGCTCTGGCCATTGGCACATCTTCCCATACCAACACACCATAGGTTGTGATCCACACACACCTCTTTTGGGTCATCAAGATACTTCTGGAACATCCTCAGAATGGTTATTGATGCTGCCACTAGCTTGACCTCTTTTGCCTTTGCCTCTGCACTGGACTTAAGAGCTGCAACTTGAAACCAAGCCAATGCAAAGATTGGGTCAGTTTCTTCTGATGCTGTTGTTACCTGTGTTCTTGTTGCTAGTGTTGACTGTTGTGGGCATGCAAGCCTATGGACAAAGACTACACAAAATGGCCACTGGCCACACGGCATGGAGAACAAAGAAACATTGTGGATGATGGCAAAACACACACTCACACTGTTGTACCTGGCCCTTTTTGCTGGGTCACCCTCAAACCTTTTGCCTTATCTCTCCAAATTTTTTCTGACCAGTTTTTGTTGGCTTCAGGACTTTGCTAACCAGTGCTAAAGTGCATATGATCTCTGTATAAGTTGTATTGTTGGTTGGTTTATCCATGAATGGCAAATTTGATTTACTAGTAAGTCCTTAGTAAAGTGCTGTAGAGGTGCCCGGGCCTGTAAATCAAATGCTACTAGTGGGTCTGCAGCACTAATTGTACCACCCACATGAGTAGCCCTGAAACATGTCTCAGACCTGCCACTGCAGTGTCTGTGTGTGCAGTCTTGCACTGCCAATTCGACCTGGCAAGCGTACCCACTGGTCAGGCCTAAACCTTTCCATTTTATGCATTTAAGGCA
Organism: Pleurodeles waltl; assembly: GCF_031143425.1. Taxonomy (NCBI): domain Eukaryota; kingdom Metazoa; phylum Chordata; class Amphibia; order Caudata; family Salamandridae; genus Pleurodeles; species Pleurodeles waltl. The sequence continues at coordinate 1,742,244,508 of NC_090444.1, forward strand.
CCCCTAAGGTAGGTTCTAGATAGCCTTATGGGAAGGGTGCAGTGTATGTTAAAGATGGGACATGTAGTGATGTATTGTGCATGTCCTAACAGTAAAATACTGCCAAATTTGGTTTTCACTGTTGCAAGGCCAATCTCTCTCGTAGGTTAACATGGGGACTGCCATTAAATATCTCTTAAATGCAGTTTTTCTTTGAGAGTAGATAGCAATAGGGAGTTTGGGTCTCTGAACTCCCAATTTAAAAATACATCTTTTAGAAGAGTTGTTTTTTAGATTGTTAGTTTAAAAATGCCACTTTTAGAAAGTAGGCATTTTCTTGCTTTAACCATTCTGTGGCTCTGCCTGTTTCTGGATTCCATGTCTGGGTCAGACTGACAGTTGGGCTGTTTGTGAATCTCCTCTAGACAGTGACACAAAGGGAGCTGTGGTGTAGCCTGCATATCATGATGAGCCATTTGGGCTAGAGTAGTGGGAGGAGTGGTCACTTACACCTGAATGGGCTGTGCCTGCCCCTACACAATACAGTCTCCAACCCTTTGGTGCGTACCTGTGGGCTGGCCTGGGCAAGGCAGGATCCTGTACACAACAAAGACTTTCCTTTGAAGTTTGCCTACTTCAAAGGCAAAAAGGGATATAAGTAGTGAACCCAAAACCCCAGATATTGGATTTTTTCAAGATCACTTCTGAATTCAAGAGAAACCTCTGCAAAGAAGAGGATCTGAGTAGAAGTGCTGCCCTGTCTGTGACTGTGCTTTGTTGGGTTGTCCTGCAGCTGCTGCTTCTGCCTGTGAAAGGGGGAAAAGACTGGACTTTGTTGTGCATTCCTGCTTGTGAAGAATCTCCAAGGGCGTGGACTGAGCTTGCCTCCTGTTTTCTCAAGTCTCAGGGCCATCCAAAACTTCCTCTGCCAGAACCTGGACTATCTGCTGAGACTCCTGTCAAGTGGAGCCCTATGCTGTCCCTGGGCCCTTAAAAGGGAAAGTTGGCCGAACAAGGACTGAAATCCACACACAGAACACCATGCGGGGAATTTTTTGACGCACAATCTGCATTGCGGCTGGAGAAACGACACAACACACATTTGTTGTTGCTAATAACGACGCAAACCCCATGCAGCGTGGTTTTCCAACACCGTGCATACCGGATTTCACATTCATTGTCGCTGGGCGTCAAAATCATCATGAACCAGCCCGGATCTAAGGTGCCCAGTCCAGGAATCAACGTATCGCTCTCTTGCGAAGGAGAAAAATGAAGCATCGCCTACCCGACCAGAGAAGAAACGACGCACGGCCTCCCTTGCGAGTAAGGAATCAACACATCGCTGACTTTTCCGATGCGCGCTCGCTGGTACGGCTTTATTTTTTACACAAACCAGGTACTTTGTTGGTCATTATGACATTGGTGGTGAGTAATAAAGTGGCGGTAATACTGCCAACAGGCTGACGGTAATTACCGCTAAATTATGACCATGGCGATGATAACTTCCATAGACAGTCTATGTACCAGACCAACCGCCAAGTTGTAAACACAATGGACCATAGCAGTAGCCATCAACAGCCAGGCAGAAGACACGGTACCGCCCACCATATTATGACATAGCACACCACTACGATTTCCTGGGAGGTACCAACACCATCAAAAGGCTGGCAGAAACAGAACACAGAAGACAAAAGACTCAACCTCGGAGATACAGAGAAGATCAAGGCCGCCATGGAACCAGAACCTCAAGTCTTCCCGGTGCTCTTATATGCCATCCTCCTCCTGGAACACCAATGCCGACGAAGACGATGAAGGTGAGTACAGCAGCCTAGCACACAAGGGAGGGAGGGAGGAAAAGGAGAGTGGCACACACACACACAACACACACCACTCACACACACCATGCACACAACAAGCTGCAGAGAAAAAAACAATGTCACAGGACACACGTCATAATAATGCAAGGACTACAGCATTCCAGAAATGAAAGTGTAATTGGATGAAACAGCCACCATATTGTCCAAGTGACAAAAGACACATGAGTCACTGTGCAGAAAGGGCCAATAGCCAGTCCAAAGTACAAAAGGCTGACATGGCCAGAGGGCACAGTCCAAGCCCCAACTCTTTCCCTGATGTAATCCGCACTACACTGTGCAGGGGCATAATGGGGAATGGCCAGGCACCTCAGGGGGGAGGCGGATGGGGGGCACTGTAGCTGAAGTGGGGAACGTGCCCACTGGTTCTGGAGGGGGCTCAATGCCCATCTTCCTATGATGGGGAGTGCAAGGTCACATTCTCTGAGGTGTGGAACATGCCTACTGGTTCTGGAGGGGGCTCCTTGTACAACAGTCCCTGGGGGTGGCCTTTATGCCCTCTGCTGGAGGTGAGGGCTGCCTTCTCTGAGCCTGAGGTGGGGGCTGCCATGTCCCAGCCTGAAGTCAGGGCTGCTGTGTCCCAACCTGAGGTGAGGGCTGCTGTGTCCCAGCCTGAGGTGAGGGCTGCTGTGTCCCAGCTTGAAGTGAGGGCTGCTGTGTTCCAGCCTGAGGTGAGGACTGCAATGTCCCAGCCTGAGGTGAGGGCTGCTGTGTCCCAGCCTGAGGTGAGGGCTGCTGTGTCCCAGCTTGAAGTGAGGGCTTCTGTGGCCCAGCCTGAGGTGAGGGATGCTATGTCCCAGCCTGAGATGAGGGCATCTTGACCACTGCTGTTGGGGAGGATTCTTGCCCCTCTTAGTTGGTGGAGTGGGATCCTTTCCTTTCCTGGCTAGTGGAGTGGGATCCTCCCCTTTCTTGGGTGGTGGAATGGGATCCTTCCCTTTCCTGGGTGATGGAGAAGGATCCTTCCCTTTTCTGGTTGGTACAGTGGAATCTTCCCTCTCTTGGGTGGTGGAGTGGGATCCTTCCCTCTCTTGTCTCCACATCTAGGAGGTGTCTCCACTGTCCCGTGGACTGTTTGGCTGAGGTGCTGGGCTGGGTCGTTTGGACCCTGCTCTTATGGGCAGGACAGGGGTGGAGGGGGAGCTAAGAGGTCAAGTTGGGCAAGGAAATGCTTCTTAGAGACGGTGGGGTGGGATGAGGGATGTGAGTGGAGGTTGAGGGAGTGGTTGTTGGAGGTGAACGCCTGCTGGAGGTAGGTGCAGGTGCATGGGCAGTGAGCTGATGTGAGGTGGATGGCTGTTGGGTGTCTGTGTGCGTGCATTTGTGTATTTTAGGAGGTAGGGGGCAGACAGGGTGGGAGAGGACACAGGGGATGTGTGGATGGATGTTGTGGAGGTGTCTGCAAATGAGGTGTGTGTGCTGCTTGGTGTGGTGATGATGGTGGTGGCTGCTGATGCAGTGCATGCAGGTGTGAGTGAGGATGTGACCATGAGGGAGGAAGGGGAGGAGGAGGAGGGGGAGACAGTGGATGTTGTTGTGTGTGTAACTGGCTGTTGTTTGTGTGAGTGCTTGTGGCCTGAAGTGTGCTGCCTGTGTTTGTCTGTGCCACTCTTGTGTGATGGTTTATGTGCATCCTTGTCTGTATGTGTGCATAAGATGGGTTTGGGTTGAGGAGATTGGGACATGGAAGTGGTAATTGGAGGGGGGACGGTAGGAACAGGGACAATGGCTACCATCAGAGAGGAGGCCAGAGCCTGGAACGATCTCTGTTGAGTTGCCAATACACCGTGAATGCCCTCCAGGAATGAATTGCATTGCTGCATCTGGAATGCCAGCCCCTGGATGCCATTCACCATGATTGACTGCCCTGCAGAGATGGTTCTCAGGAGGTCAATAGCCTCCTCACTGTGGGCAGCAGGGATCACTGGGGCAGGGCCTGAGGTGCCTGGGGTGAAGGAGATGCCCACCCTCCTGGGTGAGCGGGCATGGGTAAATCGGTGAGGAGCTACTGGAAGGGCGGTGCTGGTACGGGGGTGGAGGCTGTACCTGTAGCTGGGGTGGTCCCAGAGGTGTTCGCCACCACCAGGGAACTTCCATCGGAGGAGGTATCAGAGTCAGTGTTGTCACCTCCTGTCTCCGCCATGGTGCTCCCCTCGCCCTCCGTCCCACTGGTCCTCTCGACCTTGGTGACTCTGCCTCCTGGGTCCTGTCGGATGCAGCTCCTTCTGTCACCGGTGCCCCTGCTCCTCCACCAGATCATGCTAATGCACACATGGACAGGATGACAGAAGACAAAAAAAGGTGATGTAGAGAGAAAGGGAGCACTGGGTCAATGACAGCACGAACACCACATATGGCATACCCATTACCATAACACACAGGGATCAGGATTGTGTTCCATGCATCACACTGGCATTTTGGCTAGGTGCCACAGCAAGATGTGAGTCAAACACTGCCAACTGCACCCTTCCTGGGGCACACTACACCCTGTCTGACATTATATGCAACCTAGCTATGTTACCAGATTTGGCAACAGACCCATTACCCTTGAGCTGGATCACCTGGCGTTCTCTGAGCTGGCATTGAGGAGCACCCACTAACTGACAGCCACCACCAGGTTCCCATGCCACCTACCAGACATAGGGGGTTATTCTAACTTTGGAGGAGGTGTTAATCCGTCCCAAAAGTGACGGAAAAGTGACGGATTTACCACCAGCCGTATTACGAGTCCATTATATCCTATGGAACTCGTAATACGGCTGGTGGTATATCCGTCACTTTACCGTCACTTTTGGGACGGATTAACACTCCTCCAAAGTTAGAATAACCCCCATAGTTGTAATGCAAACTGTACTCACCCCCTTGTGGCTGCTGTGATACCCTCAAGCACCCATCCAGCTCTGGGTAGGCCACCACCAGTATGCGGGCAATCAGGGGGGTCAGGTTCTGATGGGCACCCCACCCTTGTTGGGAGGCCATCCTCAGCAGAGCCTCAGCGGTCTTCCGGGCCCAGCATCTCAGGTCCTCCCACATCTTCCTACTCTTCCTATAGTAGGTGCTCCGCCTGCTGTAGACCCCCAAGTTCCGCACGTCCTTGGCAATGGCACACCAAAATCTCTTCTTCTGATGGGCGCTGAGCTGCAGAGGGAAACACAAACACAAGGACACCATTACACATACAATCTAACCTGTCACACATATGGCCCACAAATCCCCTTCCATCCCCATTGGCGCACACATTACTCAACTCCCACCATGTACACTACCACCAGACATACGACCCCCCCAAATGATACAATGTTTGCACACCCATCTCCATTTAACTCTGACACATGCCTCATGCCCAAGGTGTACTCACCTTTTGGCCCATACAGCTGCCTATACTGTGGTAGGACCCTATCCACCAAATGTTCCAACTCCTCCGAAGTGAAGGCAGGGGCCCTTTTCTCGGTCACACGGGCCGTAGCAGGATCCTGACACAGGTCACAGCAGCACACACAGTGTAGGTGTTGTCCTGTGGAAAGTGAGGAATTGAGTGAGGTTATGGACAGAAATTGGCGGTCACATCCGCGGCGGTGTACACCGTCACCGCCGCCATTGGCCACTGTTCTCCATAGAGCCCCATGTTATCCAATGAGGAACAGCACAGCAGCGCAAGACCGCCTTCTGCCATGACGGGCAATGCCGGCGGAGTTACCTCACATCCACCCGTCCCTACATACAGGGCAGGTGGTCAAAATGTTATGATGGTGGACAATATTCAGATAATCGAGAACTGTGTCATTTCCATTTTTTGCACATACATTGCTATTCCCAATGTCCCATCTCGTTCCTGCTCTATGTACACTGAGGTGGTGGATCCACTGTTTAAATTGTGACAACCTACTCACTCTTGTGTCCATTAGATACCTATCACTGTGGAGGAATCAGAGAACGAGACCAGCAGCCGTGTACAGACCCCTTGCTACACTGGAGGAGAGGCATACAATAGTCACCTATAGACTGGACAGGGTCACAATCACAGAGCTATGTGCTCAATTGGAGCCTGATCTGATATCACCTATGTGGCATCCAACTGGGATCCCCTCTCTAGTGCAGGTTCTATCATTGCTGCATTCCTTAGCAACTGGTTCCTTTCAAGTGACAGTGGGCTTGGAAGCAGGAATGTTACAGCCAATGTTCTCAATCGTGCTGGCAAGGGTTTTGTCTGCCCTGGTGAAACACATGTGCAGCTACATTGCTTTCTCCCAGGTGGAAGATTTGGCCACTGTGAAGGCAGGATTCTGTGCAATGGGATATATACCCAACATTATTGGGACGATTGACGGAACACATGTTGCATTTGTCCCCCGCCAGAATGAATAGGTATTCAGGAATCGGAAACGTTTTCACTCACTCAATGTGCAAATGGTGTGCCTGGCTGACTAGTACATCTCCCACGTCAATGCCAAGTACCCTGGGTCGGTGCATCACGCCTTTGTCCTGACGAATAGCAGCATTCCACATGTGATGGCACAACTACAGAAGCACAGGGTGTGGCTAATTGGTGAGGTGGTCCCCACTCAATGTATGTCAGTGTATGCCTTCTGGTGTTGACCCCATACCATTGTGTAAGGCTAATGTTTGTCCCACAATATTTGCAGGTCACACTGGCTACCCAAACCTATTGTGGCTCCTGACCCTGTGAGGAATACCAAGACAGGGGCTGAGAATCATTATAATGATGCACATGGGCGAACCAGGAGAATTATTGAGAGGACCTTTGGCCTCCTGAAGGGCAGGTTCAGATGCCTCCATCTAACCAGTGGATCCCTGTGCTACTCACCCGAGAAGGTCTGCCAGGTAGTAGTGGCATGCTGCATGTTGCACAACCTGTGCCTCAGATGACATGAGCCTTATCTGCAGGAGGAGGAGGCTAGAAATGCCCCTGTGGCAGCAGTAGACCCTGAGGACAGTGAGGATGAGGAGGTAGAGAATGAGGATGTGGCCAACAGAACATCAGTTATATGTCAATACTTCCAACTGACCATTCTTCTGATTATTGATTTGTTCTGTTTGGCTGTAGTAGGATGGCACTCACTTCCTTTGCATCTCTACTGACTGTCACCTATGGCTTCTCATTTTGAAGATGTTGGTGATATGACAACAGTGTACTGATGTGATGTCTACAGACAGATACAGGTCTTAAAATGTATGATATCACAACGTTCAGATCATTTCCACAAGATGTAACTGTTTCCATATATGCACATTTTCATCAAATAAAACACTTTTACTTAGGTTGTGTTCAAGGGTGTTTATTGTAGTGCAAGTAATTGACGGAAAAGTGCAATGGGATGGGGTGATGGTAGAGGTTAGTCCATGGTATTGTTCCAGTCTGTTTGTAGAACAGGTCCAGTATCCAAGGGGCCGTACGAAGAAGAGCAAAGGCAGTTCAAAGTGGACAAGGTGGCACGGTGGGACACAAGGGGTATTCAGAAGGGTCTCATTTCCTGGAGGTGGTCTTGGTCTTGGCAGATGTCTCTGTCTTTTGTCTGGTTCACAGGGAAAGTTTGTGGGATGGTCCACCTTCTGCAGGAGGAGGGGTGCTGGTGGTCTGTGGGTCCTGTGTCAGGGCCTCCTGCCCACTAGCTGCAGCAGAAGTAGTGGGCTGGTCAGTAGACTGGTTAGTGGTTGGGGCCCGGTGGTGTGATGTCCATTCCCTCATGATGTTGGCCATATCTGCCACCATCCCTGCTATGGAGACCATGGTGGTGCTGAGGGCCTGCAAATACTCTCTGATCTCCTGATGGTGTACCTCCTGCAGCCACTTCTTCTCCTGCATGTTGGTAAGGATCTTGCCCATCTTGTCTTGGGATTGTTGGTAAGCCCCCAGGACATTGGTGAGTGCCTCCTGGAGAGTCGGTTCCCTGGGCCTGTCCTCCCCCTGGCACACAGCGGTCCTCCCAGTGTCCCTGTTCCCCTGTGCCTCTGTCCCCTGAACAGTGTGTCCACTGCCCTTGACCTCAGGTCCCTGATTGCCTCGGGTGTGAGGTGTGGAATGGGGTCCCTGTACAGGTGGGCACACTGCTGATTTACGTGTCCTGGGGACAGAGGTGTGGGGACGTTGGGTGGGTGCTGTGGTATTGGATACCATCTGTATGCAAATCCAATCCTCACTACTAAAATGTGAAGATCTCGAAAACAGGTTGAGGCATGATAACATACGGATCTGTAACCTGGAAGAAGGGGCAGAGGGACCAGACGTTAAAGCCTATGTAATGGATCTATTTGTGGAGGTACTCATGGAAGATCACTTTACAATTAAGATAGACAGAGTCCATCAAGTGGAACCGCAGGAACCTGGAGGAGGCAGCCATTCTTGAGACATATGTCAGGATCCTACGGAGGATCCCTGTTGACAAAACTCTAATGGCCAATGTAGTGTCAACAAAATCAAAAGTAGGAAACAAGTAGGAAAACAAACAAACAACTGGAAATTGAACTGGCAGCGCTGGAAACTCAAGATGGCTGCCAGATCAGTTTTCTCTGCAGCGCACTAGTTTTTCTCTCCTGCAAGCATGAATGGAATGTGAAGCGCGCGCTAGCTAAGGAATGTGAACTTCACTGAAGAATTTCCTCATCGATCAGCCTTCTCCAGAGTTTCCGTCGGGAAAGCTAGTTAAGGTAAAGGTACCATTATTTTAGAGTTGTTTCATTGTCTCTGGTTTGAAAATGCTTGTGTCAGCAGCCTGGATTAGGAAGGTAAACATTTAATGTGTTTTCATTCAGTAATGAAGGTCTTTACACTGCATTTTTTTCAATGCCTTCCTTTCTTTCTGTTTTAAGACAAAATGTACCTTGAGTGGTTTAATGTTAAACAGTCTAAACCATAAATTCCCAGGAAACAAAGACTTGTCTGTCAGAAAGAGAATTTCTGGTAAAGGGAACATTATTTCCTTCATGACATTTCAGTGAACTGGTTTTCACCTTGAGTTTAACAATTACCCTCAACTTTGTAGTGTGCTTTCAATATTCAATTAATTAAAGCTAAAGTTATTTGTTTTCACTTGGGCCTTGTTCTTTCTGGAACTGGCAAGTACCTCCTATAAGAAAAAGACAATTAATGAAATCTCAATATATATTTATGTATATTAAACAGAAAAGAAAACCATTTGGCAAGTTATGAACAATTCTGATTAAAAAGTAAAGGAGTGGAACAAGAAGGTTATTAACATAGACAGAAGTACAATCATCTGCTTTTCTAATTCTTATAGATAACATCATACACACATAGAAGAGGAGCAATAGCCTTAGTCTTATTGAGTATATAAAAAAAGTTTAATTAGCAAAATAGGTAATGAATGCGATCATGGTTGTTTTTCTTTTGAAGATTCTAAAACTCCAAAAGTAAGAAAAAAATTAGCAGTATCACACGCTCTACACATAGAAGATAGAAAACACATAGGAGAGAAGGAACCAGTGACTACAAGACTGTTTCTTCTTGTCTTCCCCATCCCCTTTCCCCACTTAAAGCACTTCCGTTGTTCAGTTTTATTTGAGAACATATCATGTTCTGGGAAGGGAATTGGGAATAGTCTTTGCATCTGCTCCTGTGCAAGCAATTGGTAAGAGCTTTCTGACAACATATTAGTTAAACATCACTCCTTCAAGATGAAGGATGCAATCCTTCAAGCAGCGAGAAAGAAAAACAACATCTCCTTCCAGGGCGCCACATGCTTGCTTTTCCAAGATATAGCTCCAGCCATGCTGGCTTGCAGCCGAGAACTGCAGCCCATCACTGATAAAATAAGGTTGGACTACGTCTGGTACAGATGGACATACCTATTTGGCTTGGCATTTGACTATCAGAACAAGACTCATCATATCACCGACTTCTCAGCTAAAGCGAAAATCTAGGGCATCCCACTTCCTGATGCTCTACGACAGGCGTGCAGAGCAGGTACCCCGAGCACAAGCCAATCTGGAAACTCAGAGAAGAGACAGTGGCTTTCACAATGACACAACAAAAACCCAAGGAAACTCTGAGAGATTACCACTTTCATGATTCTCCCGTCCAACCAGGTGCCTTCCACGGAGGAACCTCTATGTAAAGACGGAGATCATTGCCTTACTTCAAAGAAGAACTCTGCTGTGCTCACATCCTCCCCTCCTGCCTAGGGAAGAGAAGTACAAACTAAGCATGAATTCCGAGGTGGTATGATGGTACGAATGCAAGAAGATGATGTAGCCATTGTGCACTCACACTCCTTGAACATAAGCTATTCCCAATAACTTGCATTAATGACCATACACCTGACATGCAATGTATCTCAACTAAATTTCAGCTTGTTTGGGGACATGTTGTCCCATTCATTTTTTTTTCTGAAATTCCAGTGGTTTAATTTATCGGTAGAAAAGGAACATAGCTTTATTGTTGGGGAAAGGGAGGGCAGAGGAGAGGGGGGAAATCAGATACACATTGCTTTGCGAGGGCTGGAGAAGTGGAGAGAGGGATGGGTACAGGAGCAATATTATGTAGAATCAAACAATAGGTCGCACATTCATTGAATCCCTGTGGCGATCACTACACTTTTATGGAATGTTAAAGGCCTCAGTTCACCTGCCAAATGTCACAAATTGTGGAAATATCTGCTGGACCAACGACATTATGTAGTTCTGTAAGAGACTCATCTCTTCTTGTTGTTTCTTGTCAACAACCCATGTTCTTCTGGTCAGACTAGGGCTGGGACTTCTTCCACTGTGAAATATATTGAAGGCCTTAAGAGGACTCCTTATGTTTATTTGTATCCCTCACTCTTTCTTCTGGTGTGGACTCTGACCACCTTTTTGGGAGTCCTCCCAGAGGCCTTTCTGGACACATTGGTGCTGACCCACAGGTCCATCTCCTTTGCAAATTCCCTTGGGTCAGTGAGCTCACTGTCAATCAGGTTGCAGATCTAAACTCAGCATGTGCTCTCTCTCAAAATAAGAATATACAGACCATTTGAATTGCTCACTTTACTGCCCCTCTCAAAACCACTCAGTGCCTTGACAGGAGTAGTCCAAGAAATCCACCTGAGACTGGTTTAGTAGTTTCTGGATGTCCCTATACATGATGTGATACCTTTCTAGGGTCAATCCAAACATGATGAGTGAAGTGGCTTTCATGGAAGTGTATCTCACCTGGTCCCCCCTTCTGATGTAAGAAGGCTATCTCTCTTCGCTGGGGGCATGTGTTTCCACATGCAAGCTCCCCAATCCTCCTCTCAGACCCTATTCATCTTTGAATTCGTCTCATGTGCAGAAAACCATCTATCTATACTATCCCCGCCACAAAGCTGGGCACCAGGCTTGGGGTATGCAGACTCTTACTTCCCCATTGGAAACTGGATTGTTGCTACCATTGCTGCTGGAACTAGCTGCTTGCTTGGCTTTCAGGTCCAGCTCCTTCAGACTCATTTTTCTGCAGACCCAACTTCTTCTCCTCCATTTTGAGTTTGGCCATCTGCAGCCTGAACTCTGTATCTCTCAGCCTTCCTATCCACCAACTCCTCAGGAGACAGGATATGGGAGAACACACTGCTCTCTGCCTTGGCAGGGGGCTCAATTTCTTCAACAAAGTTGTCCTCCTCCTAGGGCTCCTTCAGCTCAGGGTCTCTTGCCAAGCCCTCCTCACCCTCCTCCTCCTCTAAGTCCACTTCCTCCTCCGCAAGGTTGTCATCCTTCGGCTCCTCTGGGGTGGACCGCATATTCAAAGACACAGAAAGCTACCTGGAGTCCCATATGTATGGCTTTACTTGCCACATTCAGCTCCCTCTCTTTGCAGAGAGCCTGCAGCTCAAACTTGCCAAGATCATATGCCTTGTTTCCCTCCATCTCCATTGTAGCAAAAATGAGGTGAAGTCAATAAAATTTGGAAAAAAGAGACTAATAACCACATCAAAAAAATAATAATTAAAAAGCAGTTGAATCTGGTATCAAATTATTTTTCTGATTTGCAGTGTCTCACAGCCAGTGTATGGTACTGCAGAAGCCTATGTACTAGATCCCATCACTGAGCGCCAATGTGAGAAACTGGGGGGCTTATTTATAAGCCCCTTCAGCCACCAGTGAGTCCCTTTTTCCCATATAAGAAGGGATGCACCGGCGGTGCAAAGGGCTTGTAAATAAGCCCCTGGGATTTTTGATTAAGGGGTGAGGACCCTTCTCAACCAACAACCACAATCCTTGTCAGGGTGAACCACAAAAGGCCACTAAATTAACCTGTGCATAACCCTCTAGTAGCTTGGCACATAGGCAGTCAGGATTAACTTAGAGGCAAATGTGTAATGTATTTCTGCAGTACTCAAACAGAAATAAAGTGAAAACAAAACACAAGAAATTCCCCATACTAATTTAGAAAAGTAGAGAACAATTTAATAAAGTATACACCACCATAATGACAAAAATCCAATCAGGTAAACTGGCATTATGAATTTTTCAAGTTTTTTGTAAAAGCTAGCACCTAAAAGATGAAAGTTCCAGCCGTGGGCATCTAGTTGTGCAAGACTACAGCAAAGTCAAAAGTTAAGGCTGACCGCAATGGAGCACGTTCTTGATACAGGAGGGGGATTGGGCCCAGTCTCAGCCTACCTTCGTCCTCAAAAGAAATTTGAAGGAGAAATGTCTGGAAGTTAAGGTTCAGCCGAATAAGGCATCCAGCACAAGGCATCACATAAGGGAGCCGATGGACAAAATTGTGGTGAATATTTCTACATTCGGACTTTCAAACTTTTTGGGAAGTTGAAGATCTCCAGGGGGCAAAGCTGCAGGCTATAGCAAACAAATGCTCCACAAGGCTGGATAGGCCTTCTGCTAGGAGCTGCTGAATCGGATTTGCTGTTGTGGAGAGGAACATAGCAGGAGCTACCGCAATGTGAGGATGAGCTGTGATGGCAGATCAGCAAGCAAGTAGGTCCCGGTATACTGTCAGTTCTCAGAGCACTTTTTGGCTAGAAAATGTTTAGGTACCAGGTTTAGATTGTGACTGTTTGGGCACCTTCAGTGCCACTTCCTGGGTCTAGGACTGGGTAGGCACCACTTATATGGTAGGCCTCACATCAGACAGGGTACAGGTGCTGTGTTCATGTGGTTGGAGCTTTTTGTGTACAAAGATTTCATCCAGCAGCAGGTGAGTCCTCTGAAGTTTGAATTCAGGGCAGGCCTTCTGAGTATAATTCGCAGCTCCAAGAGTGAACTGAAAAGTGAGACTGAGGGTCCAAATTTGATACTTGGTGCCAGCTTTGAAGTGAAAGAACATCTTAAGTTTTCCCCACACAGATGGTTCTGTAATTTCCTTCCTCCTTCCTTCGTGACCAAGCTCTAAGAGGTCTAGGGTGACAAAAGACTGCAGTGAAGTTATTTTTGAGGGCATTGAGGCAGCTCCTTTGAAATTTAAGTTAAGTGGGGAACAACTCCACTTCTCCAATCCTGGCAGGATGGCCCATCCTGCCAATGCACCCCCCCCCTTGTGTCATTATCTGTGGGGAATATTCAAAGGCCAACTGTTCAAAGTCATGTGACCCAAAACACAGGCTCTAAATGGTTCGCACAAGAAATCGCCAACTTTCGAAAAGTGCTATTTTCAGAATTGTGACTAAGGGGCTGGTTATGAGTTTGGAACTTCTGACGGGGAGGTTGTCGCCATAGTGGCTACCTCCCCGCTGGCCCCATTAAGAGTTTCCGGCTAGGTCAGCGGGCAGAAACCTGAGTTTCCACCCACCAGCCAAGTGTAAAAAAGCCTAAAGCATTGCCCTGGCTTGTAATTGAGCCGGCTGGAATGCTGTAGAGCGCAGGGTGCACCAGCACCCTCGCAATGTTCACTGTCTGCAAAGCAAACAGTGAACATTGCAATGGTGCTCGCCTTGGGGGGTGTTTAGTAAAGAAAACTTCACAACTGCAGACCTTGGGTACATGTTGTACCACTTTACTAGGGTGTTATAGTCATATGCCAATCAGTTGTAGGAAAATTTTACTATACATTAGAAGTGAGCGGTCATGGCTAAGATACGGAGCGGATGCTTGCTGAACAGCTCTGCTCCAGACCCAGAAGATATCCTGCTGCAGTGTCCCACCCGGACCCCTAAAATACCAGAGCGTCTGTCCTGAGGGGCCTGGATGTACAGCGCTGCCCTTGAATGAACCTGACCCGTTCACCTGTGGAAGAGGGAGCACCCGGCGTCCAAGCAGCCTCTACGGGCCAACACGCAGAGGGAGCGGAGGCCTTGCTGCGACATGCCCAATAGATGAGCGGGAGGCTGGGAGACGGAGCGCAACTGACTCGCTTGCCGACTCGTGACCTGCAGGCTGAGGATGCTGAAGTTGCCTGCAACTGCGGGGATCGTAAGGCGCCATAACTACCCGAGGAGAAGGGAGACAGTGATACACACCAATCAGTGCAGGCGCGCAAACTGGCTGAGTAGCTGTGGCCGGAGGGGCCAAGGAGACTGGGGTGAGCGCGCACCCAGAGTGGCCGGCTTCCCCTCGAGTGCAGAGGGGAGCCTCCTTCAAGGACTAGCAAATTCCTCTGCAGGGACCTGGCCTATGTGTGCCCAGGGCACGGACCACTGAAGGCAGAGGGCCACTATACACCACTTAAAGTTGGGAGAAATCATTACAGAAAACATAGGACTCTGACTCTGTTGGCTGAGTAGAGTGCGGGGGCCGGGCCATTAAAGGCACGCCGGAGGAGTGCTATCCTACCACTAGGCCTGCTATGTGTGTTCCAGCCTAAACACAGTGAGGGCATTCCAGGATACCGAGTCCACACAATAATTCGACCCAACCATCGTGAACTTGGGGCGCTCAGACCTGTGCAATCCCCCCGGTTGGTGGATCAGGGTGGAGGGTGACCACAACTGTGTGAGGGCTTTGATCTGCTGTTCCTGGAGCCCCAGAGGACTTTGTAATCCACACCTTGCTGCTGAAGACCGGGAGGCGGAGGGCTGTGTGCCCGGGGTGCCCATCAGTTGTATCCATGATAAAACCAAAGGCAGCACGATTGCCACCTCCCATGGAGGGAACAATGCCTTTCGTGTCTGCAACTACTAGGTATAGTGCAATAACTCTCCAACAGACGAATACAACACTACAGGCTCATTTCACTCAATTCGACTAGCTCCTACAGGCAGTATTGGATACTAAAGCCACTTTGGAGTTAAAAATTGATTCTCTGGCACAGGAGGTTAACCTGCTCCACCTACACCATCGCGAATTAGCTGAAAGAGTGTCCAAAAATGAAACTTCACTGGCAACAGTACAACCAGCAATTAAGGACCTTCAGACACAGCTGACGCAGCTAACGGCGACGGTCTCCTCCCTGCGGCGCAGAGCAGAGGACGCGGAGGGACGTTCACAAAGAAACAACATGCGCTTTCTGGAGTTTCTGAAGCGTGCAGAGACACCTAATGCCAGACTTTTCCTTGAACAATGGTTGAAGGCTATGGTGTTGGCGAATTACGTACCACCCTTCCTTCTTTTCAATAGAACGTGCACACCGGATTCTAGGAAGGCCACCACAACCCGGAGCTCCACCTCGGCCGCTATTAGCCCGTCCCCTTAATTTCCGGGATTGCAATCTTAATACTCCAGAGAATCTGGACACAGGGCCCCTGTAAGTTAGAAAATACCACCATCACGGCTTATCCTGACTACACGATGGAAGTAGAATGCAAGCAAAATTCATATATAAAAGTCAAACAGCTTCTTCGCGAACACAACATCAGCTACTCATTGCTGTTCCCAGCACGACTGCGTGTGGTGGACGAGGGGAAAACCCATATTTTCCACTCACCTGAAGATGCATGGACATGGTTACATGCTTAGGGCCTGGTTAACACGTGCCGTGAGGACTCTATACCTGGAGACTGGCTGACACCTCAACCATGGCGCAAGAGGAGAGTTGGAGCCAGGATGCACCCATCAAAGGCTCAAGCATCGGAGGGCGAAGCACAGGCACTAATCCAGGCGACCCAACTCACCTCGAATCAGCATGCTGTCCTCCGCAAGGACAAAACATCAGACTCCGACTCGTCATTGGGACATTCCAGCAGGTCCGCAATTCTAGGTCCCGATATTACTCCGCGCACAGTGGATGACCTCTAATTCTATAATTTAACTTATGAAGACAGCATTCTAATTCTCAACTGTGCTCGATCGTGAACTCAACATTGGATGCATGGATGCTGGTGCTCAGGTCCCAAACTCACTGCGATTCTGAGAGAGGCCTAGATCTCCAGCTAGCTGAGCACAATTGACTGCTTGCACGAAGACTTCATGGGGCTTTGTTACTCAAGGTACATGTGCAACTAACTGCCGATTACAGGGACACGGACAGATCTCACCCACCACTGGCAGGTGCTTCCAGCAGGACAATGTCGCGTGAGCTGTGCAACTGGATGTCCGAGAGAGGACTCCATGATATATGGCGTTTGCTCCACCCTCAAGATCAGGAATATTCTTTCTATTCCCCAGTACATAAGCTACATATCCATATAGACCTGCTTCTAAGCCCGGCAGATCTGATCCACGATGCCTTGGATGCGGACTATTTAGCCAAGATGCTATCAGACTACAGCCCACTGTGGGTCAGCTTTTCCTGGGGCAGATTGCAAGCCTACATATCTACTTGGCGCCTGCAACCCGATATGATGGCGGACCCTCCATTCCGCAGAGAGTTGTTTGAGTGCATTTCCAAATACTTTGAATTAAGTGATGGGACAGCCACATCACGCACAAGGTGGTTGTACGAGGCCACTTGTGGTTGTAGTGGTAGTTGTATTAGACGCGCTTTGGCAAGAGAAATTGCCTCACTGGAAACTGACCTGTGTAGCGTGGATTGCGAGGTAGCGCGGGGCTCTCTAGATCCTAGCGCTCTTCATGAACCACATGCACGATATAGAGAGGTAGACATGCGCTTGCTCACGTACGATTACAGAAATTACCTTTCCAGGTTACATGCAGAAGGTGACCGTTCTAGTAGGTTGCTGGCATGGTTAACGCGAGGCGAGCAACAATGCACCCCTATAGGTGCCACAAGACTAGACTCGGAAACTGTGGTCAACACCCAGGTAGCTATAAATGATGCCTTTTGGCACTACTACAGCACGCTTTATGTGGCATGGCCTCAGCCCTCAGCTACTCAGTTAGCGGATTTTTTTGACCTGCTCCCCCCCACTCAACTTATTTCACTACAGCGGACGTAATTAGACGAACCTATAGAGATCGACGAGATCCAAACAGCACTGCATCACCTAGCTCGCAATAAAACCCCTGGTTTGGACGGGTTACCAGTAGAATATTATGACACATTTTCCGAACAATTAGCTAAAGCATAAATAGAGGTGTTACACGAAGCACAATTGTGGGGGCACTCACAGACTATCAACATGAAGCGCTGATAGTGGTTCTACCCAAGCCAGGCCACGACCCTCTAGATGTGCGATCTTATAGACCTCTATCATTGCTTAATTTGGACTGTAAATTGCTGGGTAAGTTCCTTGCAAATCGGTTGCTCCCGATGATGGCCCACTTAGCGCATGAAGATCAATCAGGTTTCATTCCAGGGCGGAATACATTCCTAAACATTAGGTGACTCTTGCGAATAATGGCTGATACTCCAGTGGGGGAACATTATAGAGTTTCTGTGTCTTTAGACATTGAGAAAGCCTTTGACACCCTTGGACGGCCTTTCTTAAAAGAGGCTTTGCACAACATGGGATTTGGCCAGAACTTCTTAAGGTGAATTGGTATCTTGTATTATAATCCTATATACAGGCCAGGTCATCTCAGATATTTCCCCCCTCTGTGGTGGTATCAGACAAAGGTGTCCCCTATTACCATTGTTATTTGTGATAGCGATAGAGCCCCAAGTGGCTCAACTCAGACTATGAGCGCAACCATGGGAGATACCCGATTAGGCACACAACACGTAGGGGGTCATTATGACCCCGGCAGTCGGTGTAAATGTAGCCTTGCTCATTCTTTAGGACCCTTAATTGCTTGATGCTAGAACTAATTTGGGGGACTGGCTGTCGTCGAGTTTCACTCACTAACATACATCACCCGCTTGTGGACAGAGGCCTTGGCATGCCGAATTATGAGTTGTATTATGCAGTGGCGCACTACAGTGGCTGCTAACTTGGCTACAGAACTCCCCCACTATGGAGACAATGATGGTACATGACACTCTAGGAAGAACAGACAGATTGACATGGTTGCAGGAACATACAATCCCTCCTATGCGTGGAAATAACCTGATGGATGTGGCACGCACGTGCTGGTGCCGTTACATATGTGGTGGAAACTCAGTTCCACTTTACTCGCCCAGGATTCCACTGCAGAATCTCCAGGGTATAAGGAAACTACACATACACCACACTTTAGAACCGTGGCTAGCGATGGGTATACTTACCATCGGAGCTCTATTTAGAGATGGCTCTATCAAGACATATATGGGCTTGGAAGACACTTATGGCATAGGCCATGGGCGCTTCCTAACCTACTGCGCATTGAAACAACTTATACACAACACTTGGGGTAGCGGAGATGCGCAACCTTCAACTTCATCTATATTGCACAATGTATAATCAGGCCTCGGTCCCAAACATATCATATCCCTATTATATAATACTCTCCTCAGGAGCCTCTGCACAAACCAAGCGGGAGCATGGGCAAGATGGGATGGAGTCCTCCCAGCACCGCTGTCGCAGTCTGCATGGACTGCAGCGCTTCGTTTGACAAAGGAAGTTTCACGTAACCCAAGATTCCGCTTTACACAATTTAATTATTTACACCAAACTCACTTATCACCCCACAGGCTCCACTGCATGTTCGCACACACCAATTATGAATGCCCACATAGTGGAGAACAGGTCACCACTTTTTACCACGACAAGGAGTTGCCCACCTGTGCAGCTGGCCTGGCACAAATTTACTTCCTTGACGGGGGACCTGGTTGGTCACTCATTACTCCCAACACCTGAGTCCTGCCTGCTTGGCATTCGCACCAGGATGAAGAGAGACAAACACTTACATCGATGTATAGATTTGGTATTTGTACTATTCAAACACCTTATAGCAATGCAATGGAAGGCGCTGAACACTGAGGATACACGCTGATGGCTGGGCGATTTATTACAGTGGGCTAGGGTGGAAGCACAGGCACTTCACTCTCTCAATGACAAGGGTGTGATGATCATGGGACTGGGCATCTGAGATAATCTTATAGTTAAAATAGAAGCCAAAAGTTATATTTATTCCCCCTGAGCTCGACACAGTGGACCAGTAATTTTTGGGTGTATTACCAAGCACAACTAGTGCAGTTCAATAAGTCAGATGAGTATAAACTTGCAATTCTTAAGACCTGGGGCGGCACTCTGGGTACTACAAGCTCAAAGATTAGTAAGATACCTTATGTCGAGAGGTGCGCATAGCCTCTGCACAGTGTTTTTAGGGAAGACCCAAGGCTTACTATCCAGACATATAAGCATGGACTGCTGTGCTGGGCGCCATCAGCATCCTTACCAGACACAACAGATTACTAGAAGTTTCCCATATACATTACCCATTCAAACTTACATGTCTGCTGTGTACGAGCTATTGCTGTGCAATTTGATGTGATGGTGGGGGTTGTCTATGACTAGATGTCTTACAGTAATTAACTGTGGTGGGATTCAGTTCTCCCTTCATTGTTTACCCTTCCTTTTCAATTCAATGCTGTACCTCTATTTTATCAAAGACATGTTCACTGTAACTCAAGTCAGATGTTGTTTTTTCACGTTGTACTAATAAAGCAATAAAGAGAGTTTTGTTTAAAAAGTGTGTTTGTGAGAGAGTGAGAGACATGTGGACGCATGGATAAGTGTGTGCGCTGTTATATCAATATATCACCTGCCATTTACAGCATCACAAAACTTCACAACAGCGTTTAAAACATTCTATAATAGACTAGCTTTAATAGAAGTGTGTGTGCTAATTTTTCTGTGCAAGCACTTGTTCATTGCTTTAAAACTTGTCGTGTATTTGAGCTTTTGTGCTTTCATTAGTCTTGACAGAGTCTATTTTGCTTGCTTGCATCTCTCCGGGCGTCTTTTATTTTTTAATTTACAAATGCTTTATTATATGAAAGTATAAGCAAAAAGGAACAATATCTTACAGAAAAATTATCAAACTTATTCCAAAAAGCAATGCACGAAAATGTAATATATACAGAGTTTAAGAATAAAGCATGAATATAGTACTGGCTATAAATACTGAATTATGAGCTAAAAGAATGAACCACTTCTAGACTCGCAATTTATGTTTTTTTGTTTCAGAAAAAAAAGAGAAGATATACGATAGATACAGCAAAGAGAAGTAAGAAGGAAAAAGGATATAGAAAGAAGAAAAGGAAAAAGAGAGAAATGAGTAGACGAAAAAATTAAAATACATGATCAGAACCAGTAATTATCATATAACATCAAACAATGAGAACAGTCATTAAATAGTATCTTAAACATGTATTAAAACTATAATTTCATGGTGGCTGGAAGACAAAAGTGTTATTACGAAATTGAGAGGGTGGAAGACATAGATAAGTCGTAAGAGGTGACCAAAATGAGTCTTTTTGAAGAAGTTGTTTCGTAGAGGTGGCAAATGCTCTGTCTAATCCATGATGAGGAGAAAGCAGGTTCCACCATCCATTAAAAGTGATCTCAGTAGCATCTTCCGGTTTGACGTGATAACTTGTAATGCTAAAATAATGACCAAATCCACAAAATGGCCCACTTTACGGGCGCCAATCCAAATAGGAGAGGAACTTCCCAAAAAGATGTTAACAATTGTCAGAGTCACCAGATCCTCGGGTGACGTTCCCAACACTTCCACGACAAGACAGCTCCAATACTCTTATTAGCATTGTCACAGAGTCTAAGAGAGTCCAAGTGGGGAAAAGGGGATTAGGAAGGGAACAGCTGGGAAGGAGACCTGTAGGAAGCAAAAAGGTTAAAACACACAATATCAAAATTACATCATATGAATCAATACTAGGCTATGACTCTAAGCATTGTCATTCTGAAAACATGGACAACCTAAACATAGACTTAAAATGACTAGGCTTCAAGATGACTGGATACCTGAGAGGGAATTAAGAAAGGTTAAATACAATTTTCAGATTCAAGTATTAACCTTTGGATGAGGATCAGGAAACAATCTGAATGATTTCTAAAACATCATGTGAATCGTGTTCGAGAAACATGTTAAGAACACATAACATTACATCTAGAACTCTGGCCTTTTTGTTCTCTCCAATTGCCGGAACATGAATTGCGCACATTGCAGATTTTTACATTAATAGTAAATACCATAGAATGATTGTGCACCATGAAAAACACAAATTAGACTCAAGGAATAAATTACCCGGCTCGCCAACTCGAAAGCCACCAAGTTAATGCCTTAAAATGGTAGTGTACAATGAGTAAAATGAATTACACTGAGGAAATGAATCGCGCGTCTTGCCGATTCGAGTACCACCATGTAACTGCCAAGAAATGGTAGCGCACAATGAATAACATGAATTAAGCTTGAAGAAAGAGTTGCGCGTCTTGCCGATTCGAATGCCCCCATGTAACTGCCAAGGAATGGTAGTGCACAATGAGTAACATGAATTAAGCATGAGAAAACGAATCGCGCATTTTGCCGATTTGAATGCCAACATGAAACTGCCAAGGAATGGTAGCGAACACTGAATATCAAGGGTTAAAACACAAGAAAATGAATCGCACGTCTTGCCAATTTGAAGGCCACCATGTAACTGTCAAGGAATGGTAGTGCACAATGATTATCAAGAAGTAACACACAAGAAAGGAATTGCGCGTCTTGCCGAGTCGAACACCACCCTGAAAATGCCATCAAATGGTAGCACACAATAAATATCAAGAGCTAACACACCAGCAAAGAATCGCGTGTCCTGCTGATTCGAATGTCAGCATGCAAATGCCACAAAACGACCAAGTGTGCATTCACACGCACACGAATAAAGTTGTTTGTCATGTAAGATGAGGCCCAAGAACTTGAGTGTGCTCGATAACGGGGTCGGGGGCCCAGCCCAACCACCGTCTTACCACCCTGCTTAAGGATCACCAATGTAGTATGAAGGGCAGAGGTCTGGAAGATCAAAGTAAGCCACCGGAACAGGAGCTCAGGAAGTTGCTGCTGCTCTGTACCGGGACCTCTGAATGGTGAGCACGTGGAGCTGGGCTGGCTCCCTGTTATAGTGTCTTGGCCCAGCCCACAACCACACCCAGGCATGCTGCAGGGAAAGCTTCTAGAAGGCCCTGGAAAGGGACCACACCCTGACTCACTCTGAAAGCCTGCAGCAATACATTGCAAATGAACAGTATTTATAAGCACCTTAAACCCTCCGCTGCCAGGCCTTTCCCCCCCCCCCCCGTGCCAGGCCTTTTTTTGGCTATTTGGGGCAGTTCGCGCTTAGGCCCTCATAACTTTTTGTCCACATAAGCTATCCAAGCCAAATTTGCATCTTTTTTTCCAACATCCTAGGGATTCTAGAGGTACCCAGAATTAGCCAAAATACAGTGAAAATTTCAATTTTTTAAAAAAAATGGGAAAAAGTGGCTGCAGAAGAAGGCTTTTGGGTTTTTCCCTGAAAATGGCATCAACAAAGGGTTTGCGGTGCTAAGATCACCAGCTTCCCAGCTTTCATGAACAGGCAGACTTGAATCAGAAAACCCAATTTTTCAACACAAATTTGGCATTTTACAATTTTTTGTGCTATCAGCTTCCTTCCAGTCAGTGACAGAAATGGGTGTGAAACCAATGCTGGATCCCAGAAACCTAAATATTTCTGAAAAGTAGACAAAATTCTGAATTTAGCAAGGGGTCATTTGTGTAGATCCTACAAGGGTTTCCTACAGAAAATAACAACTGAAAAAGAAAAATATTGAAATTGAGGTGAAAAAAACATCAATTTTTCTCTACGTTTTACTCTGTAACTTTTTCCTGCAATGTCAGATTTTCGAAAGCAATATACCTTTACGTCTGCTGGACTCCTCTGGATGCGGGTATATATAGGGCTTGTAGGTTCATCAAGAACCCTAGGTACCCACAGCCAATAACTGAGCTGCACTCTGCAGTGCGT
This sequence comes from Pleurodeles waltl, assembly GCF_031143425.1. NCBI lineage: Eukaryota > Metazoa > Chordata > Amphibia > Caudata > Salamandridae > Pleurodeles > Pleurodeles waltl. The sequence continues at coordinate 1,742,267,518 of NC_090444.1, forward strand.
TTTCATTCTATACCCGGTATACAGCAATTCATTTGCTGAAATATAAAGAGTAAAAAATAGCTATCAAGAAAACCTTTGTATTTCCAAAATGGGCACAAGATAAGGTGTTGAGAAGCAGTGGTTATTTGCACATCTCTGAATTCCGGGGTGACCATACTAGCATGTGAATTACAGGGCATTTCTCAAATAGATGTATTTTTTACACACTCTCTTATATTTGGAAGGAAAAAATGTAGAGAAAGACAAGAGGCAATAACACTTGTTTTGCTATTCTATGTTCCCCCAAGTCTCCCGATAAAGATGATACCTCACTTGTGTGGGTAGGCCTAGCGCCCGCGACAGGAAATGCCCCAAAACGCAACATGGACACATCACAGTTTTTGAAAGAAAACTGAGGTGTTTTTGGCAAAGTGCCTACCTGTAGATTTTGGCCTCTAGCTCAGCCGGCACCTAAAGAAACCTACCAAACCTGTGCATTTTTTAAAACTAGAGACCTAGGGGAATCCAAGAAGGGGTGACTTGTGGGGCTCTGACCAGGTTCTGTTACCCAGAATCCTTTGCAAACCTCAAAATTTGGCTAAAAAAACACGTTTCCCCCACATTTTGGTGACAGAAAGTTCTGGAATCAGAGAGGAGCCACAAATTTCCTTCCAACCAGCAGCCCCCCAAGTCTCCTGATAAAAATGATACCTCACTTGTGTGGGTAGGCCTAGCGCCCGTGACAGGAAATGCCCCAAAAGGCAACGTGGACACATCACATTATTAGAAAGAAAACTGAGGTGTTTTTTGCAAAGTGCCTACCTGTAGCTTTTGGCCTCTAGCTCAGCCGGCACCTAGGGAAACCTACCAAACCTGTGCATTTTTTAAAACTAGAGACCTAGGGGAATCCAAGATGGGGTGACTTGTGGGGCTCTGACGAGGTTCTCTTACCCGAATCCTTTGCAAACCTCAAAATTTGGCTAAAAAAACACGTTTTCCTCACATTTTGGTGACTGAAAGTTCCGGAATCAGAGAGGAGCCTCAAATTTCCTTTCACCCAGCGTTCCCCCAAGTCTCCCAATAAAAATGATACCTCACTTGTGTGGGTAGGCCTAGCGCCCGCAGCAGGAAATGCCCCAAAACGCAACGTGGACACATCACATTTTTTTAAAGAAAACAGAGGTGTTTTTTGCAAAGTGCCTACCTGTAGATTTTGGCCTCTAGCTCAGTCGGTACCTGGGAAATCTACCAAACCTGTGCATTTTTAAAAACTAGAGACCTAGGGGAATCCAAGATGGGGTGACTTGTGGGGCTCTGACCAGGTTCTGTTACCCAGAATCCTTTGCAAATCTCAAAATTTGGCTAAAAAAACACGTTTTCCTCACATTTTGGTGACAGAAAGTTCCGGAATCAGAGAGGAGCCTCAAATTTCCTTTCACCCAGCGTTCCCCCAAGTCTCCCAATAAAAATTATACCTCACTTGTGTGGGTAGGCCTAGCACCCGCGACAGGAAATGGCCCAAAACGCAACGTGGACACATCACATTTTTTGAAAGAAAACAGAGGTGTTTTTTGCAAAGTGCCTACCTGTAGATTTTGGCCTCTAGCTCAGCCGGCACCTAGGGAAACTTACCAAACCTGTGCATTTTTTAAAACTAGAGACCTAGGGGAATCCAAGATGGGGTGACTTGTGGGGCTCTGACCAGTTTCTGTTACCCAGATTCCTTTGCAAACCTCAAAATTTGGCTAAAAAAAAACGTTTTCCTCACATTTTGGTGAAAGAAAGTTCTGGAATCAGAGAGGAGCCACAAATTTCCTTCCACCCAGCATTCCCCCAAGTCTCCCGATAAAAATGATACCTCACTTGTGTGGGTAGGCCTAGCGCCCGCGACAGGAGATGCCCCAAAATGCAACGTCGACACATCACATTTTTTTAAAGAAAACAGAGGTGTTTTTTGCAAAGTGCCTACCTGTAGATTTTGCCCTCTAGCTCAGCCGGCACCTAGGAAAACCTACCAAACCTGTGCATTTTTTAAAACTAGAGATCCAGGGGAATCCAAGATGGGGTGACTTGTGGGGATCTGACCAGGTTCTGTTACCCAGAATCATTTGCAAACCTCAAAATTTGGCTCAAAAAACACGTTTTCCTCACATTTTGGTGACAGAAAGTTCTGGAATCAGAGAGGAGACACAAATTTTCTTCCACCCAGCGTTCCCATAAGTCTCCCGATAAAAATGATACCTCACTTTTGTGGGTAGGCCTAGCGCCCGTGACAGGAAATGCCCCAAAACGCAGCATGGACACATCAAATTTATTGAAAGAATACAGAGGTGTTTTTTGCAAAGTGTCTACCTGTAGATTTTGGCCTCTAGCTCAGCCGGCACCTATGGAAACCTGCAAAACCTGTGCATTTATTAAAACTAGAGACCTAGGGAAATCCAAGATGGGGTGACTTGTGGGACTTTGACCAGGTTCTGTTACCCAGAATCCTTTGCAAACCTCAAAATTTGGCTAAAAAAACAAGTTTTCCTCACATTTTGGTGACAGAAAGTTCCGGAATCAGAGAGGAGCCACAAATTTTCTTCCACCCAGCGTTTCCCCAAGTCTCCCGATAAAAATTATACCTCACTTGTGTGGGTGGGCCAGGTGCCTTCAACAGAATAAGGCCAAAAACTTGTAGAGATAGAGGGGATAGCACAGCGAGTTGATAAGGACATATTCTTCTTTTATACATCTTGAGGCTGAGTCTGCTTTGAGGACCCACACAAGTGAGGTGTCATTTTACTTGGGAGACTGAGGGGAACGCTGGGGAGTAGGAATTATGTGCTGGAGCGGTGATCGTACAAAAGTCAGGAAAATATGCTTTTTTAAGCACATTTTGCGGTTTGCAGAGGCGTCTGGGTAAGAAAATGTTGGGGGATCCACGCAAGCAACATCTCCCTGCACTCCTTGGGGTGTCTAGTTTTAAAAAATGTCTGGGTTTGGTAGGTTTCCCTAGATGAAGGCCGCACCCAGGACCAAAAGCATAGGTGGCCCCTCCCCCCCAAACACAGGTAGTTTTGTAATATATCATTTTGATGTGTCCACATACGTCTGTGATGTGCCAAACACTAAAATTGTGAAAAGAAACGCACGTAGGTTATGTGAAAAAGACCCCCCACCCACCAACCAAGTTGGTGGCATGCTTCATCATCGGGGTCCCACCTGAGACACCTAGAGTGTCCCAAGTGTGCTGCAACGCCTGATTACAGCAGAGCAGGTTTTGTCATTTGTACCACAAATACTGGTTGGATTTGGCACGAGGGTGAGTGATGGTTCAGTAGATAAAATTTTATTAACAAGAGATTTCACAAAAGTGAAATGCACTGGTAATAACTGAAAGGCCAAAAAACTGAACCAATGACTCACAGCTCGTGAGCTGTAAAGCCACGACAAGGCACCAACTGCTTTACAGTCCATTCACACACCTTTCATACATGACATGCACAAGTCCATTCACGCCGCCAGCCACGGGCCCAGCACATTACAAGACTCGCATCGACAGACAGCGCCAGTCAAGGGCCCATCACTTTCATTCGCCCACATGCCTGATACAGCAATCACACCAGCTGATGAGTGTGTGGACTGGTGTTTGGCTGGCACCGCCAGCCAAGCGCCACCCCACGCACACCGCCAGCCAAGCTCCACCCCAAGCACCCTGCCAGCCAAGCGCCCCCCCACCCACACGCCAGCCAAGCGCCACCCCACGCACACCGCCAGCCAAGCGCCACCCCACGCACACAGCCAGCCAAGCGCCACCCAACCCATACCACCCGCCAAGCGCCACCCCCAACACACCGCCAGCCAAGCGCCACCCCACGCACACCGCCAGCCAAGCCCCACCCCACGCACAATGCCAGCCAAGCGCCACCCCACGCACACCGCCAGCCAAGCGCCACCCCACGCGCACTGCCAGCCAAGTGCCACCCCACCCATACTGCCCACCAAGCGCCACCCCAAGCACACCGCTAGCCAAGCGCCACCCCACGCACACCACCATCACTTTCTTTTTGTTTATAAACAACAAAGAAACCACTAACTAATTGTAAAATAAGTACAAAACTACAAACACAAAAGCTCTAACTAAATACATGACAGTGATGCCAACCGTGAAACTCAACATATGAAAATATAAAACAGACAGTTTACGCTCACGGTATTTCCCAAAAGTTTTTCCTTGTGTGGTAACTTCTAAAACAGATGGGCACACACAGCTCAGGCTTTGAAGGGCATTCGGGACAGTACATCCAGCTCTCCCTCCAGATTAATCTCCGGGCACATACTCTACATTTCTTTGTGGGCAAGTCTTTTTTGGGAGTGGGAAGAATGTGATATGGAAAGTGCCGATCTTTCAATCTAGCCACATCCTCCACCACTTCTACTCTAGGAACTCTTGCTGTTCCACCACAATAAGGCTTTCTATCACCGACTCCTGAAATTTAACAAATGTCATCCTTGACTCAGGTGAAAAATCCTTGAATACAATAAAAGCATTAAAAGTTGCCAAATGAAATAAATGTAGGGCCAACTTTTTATACCACACGTAAGACTTACGAAGAGCAGTGTAAGGTTCCAACCTCTGATCTACTCTATCAACACCACCCATGTGCCTATTGTAGTCCAAAATGCATGCAGGTTTGCGCACTTCTGCAACCTGACCCCAAACAGTCACAGGGGAAGTACTCTCATCATGGATGGTAGACAGCATGTACACATCCCTCCTATCTGAAGATTTCCGAGCTAGCAGCTCATTATTCCGCAAGGCACTGCACTGTCCCCTCTCAAGTTTTTTACAGACAAGCTCCCTTGGATAGCCTTTCCAGTTAGAACGGATTGTGCCACAAGCAACAGTGTCCACTCTAAACAACACCTTGAACAACTGCACTCCAGTGTAGAAATTATCTACGTACAAATGGTGACCTTTGTTAAACAGCCGTCTACCAAGTTCCCACACAATTTTTTCGCTAACTCCAAAAGTGGCCGGACAACCAGGAGGGTCAATACTGGAATCCCTACCAGTGTAGACCCAGAAAGTATACACATATCCTGTACTGCTTTCTGACAGCATATACAATTTAATCCCATACCGTGCCCTCTTACTAGGAATGTACTGCTTAAAAACTAAACGCCCCTTGAAAAGGACCAAAGACTCGTCCACACTTATCTCTTTGCCTGGAACATACACCTCTGAAAACCGATCTACAAAATGATCAAGGACAGGCCTAATCTTAAAAAGACGGTCACAATCAGGGTGATCTCGTGGCAAGGCTAAAGCATTGTCTATAAAATGCAGCATACGAAGAAGAAGCAAATACCGATTACGTGTCATAGTTGCAGAAAATATAGCCGTTGCCATCAAGGGACTAGTAGACCAATAAGAAGCCAGTGATGGCTTCCTGATCAACCCCATCAAAAAAGTCAAACCTAAAAACTTTTTCATCTCTTCCAGATATGTGGGAACCCACTGAGTAGCTCTAGACTGAGGCTTAAGTCTGGCAGCGTTGTCCCTCAAATATTGCTCTGCATACAAATTAGTCTGCTCCACAATCTCTTCCAAAAATACATCGTCCATAAACAAGTGAAAGAAGTGGACAGGCAAAAAGTTTTCCGTATTGACTCTACACCCTGGGAGACCAGTAAATGCAGGTAACTGTGGCTACTCCATGTTTGGGGCAATCCAGGTGTTAGGTCTTCTAATGGGAAACCCTTCAGCCCCAGGCTGCTGCACTCTTGGCACATCAATGTCCTCCTCTACAACAGGCCCTTCATCTGCACTGAGAGTATCTTCCTCATCAGAAGAATACTCTCAGACAGAAAACTCACTTCCAGAATCTCCCACTTCCTCCTCTGCCTCAGATGCAGAGTCAGTCTCGTAATCATGGTCTGAAGACGACTCAAAGAGCATGCCAACAACCTGCTGAGCGGTCACTCTGCGGCTAACCATGATCCTCACAACAACAAATGGATTGCCAACAACAACTAGCACTAAGATAAGTAATAAACAAAGTGTAGTTTTATCACAGAGTTATGTACTAAAAAACTATACCACTCACTTGCCTGAAAAAGCTACTCACCAAGCACTACTCTGCACAGACACATCAATCACCAATGATATCCCACGAAAAAGAAAAAAGAAAAAAGAAAATTAGACATATGACAACACAAATATCATTGTGCTCAAATCTAAGGACAATTTCACACACAATACTGCATTTAGTACACCACCTACAAACATGTCATTCATGCATGTCAACAATACTCCTTTTGAGTAAATTGCTTTCACTTACCTAAAACATGCAACTATGCAAACCGCAGGACAACTACTGCCAAAACCGCAAGGATCCACAGCAAAGGAAGCAAAAGCATTGAACTAGAAGAAAAAGAAGAAATAAATTGTTATAATAACATATACAAATACTTCGCCAGTTGACAAACACCCCACCACCAAGAACTTAGAAATTGTCCCTGGTACCTAAGTGGATTCTGCCTCCCTTGGGGGCAGATGGGCATAAAATAAATTGGCCGATCTGCCCCCAAGGGGGGCAGAAATGTGCAACAGCTCTGTGCCCCCTTTAGGGGGCGACCCTTCCCAAAGGGGTCACCCCCAGCACAAAACAAAAAAAGGGGAAAAAAAAAGAAATCCCTAGCGTATTGGTGGTTTCTGCCCACCCTTGCATTGGCTAATAAACTTTTTCAGATCAGCAGGAGAGGCAAATGAAAAAGGACAATCTTTATATGTTACTTTAAAGAAGCAAGGATGAACCAGTCCATAACGAGCGTTCAGTGTTCTCAACTCCGGACGCAGTGAAAGAAACTCTTTGCGACAAGCAGCCGTAGCACGTGCCACATCCTGTGAGAAGAAAATCCTATGACCAGACCACAGCATCTGTTTCGTTTGCTTGGCTGCTTCCAAAACCATGAGTAACTCAGTATCCTACAAAAAAAGAACAATTATGCCTCTCGTTGGATCAGGTGATGAGGCACCGAAATATCTGGGCCCCACACGATGTGCGTGTTCTATATTAAGAGCAGTACCATCCTTGAGCCCAATTATTTTTGGAATATTTGTTTTCAGGAAAGAGATTGTGTCATTGCCTTCCGCCTCCTCAGGAATGCCATAAATTCTAAGATTGTTACACTGGTTACGATTTTCCAAGTCCTAAGTTTGCTGCTTCAGAAGCAAAATTTCTTTAGACATGGCGACCCTGGATTCCAGACTTGAGAACTATTCTTCAATCCTTTGAAGGGTAGCATTAGTTTCCATCACAAAGGGCTTCAAGTGTTTTATTTCATCCATAAGGCCTTCCAGGGTTAGAGGCAAAGGAGATTTTGTCGGAGAGGAGGGATCCTTCTTTTGTCGTTTAGAGGTATTATTATAATCCTTCTGTGACAAGGACATGGTTCCAGAAACCACAGCAACCGTTGGAGAAGAACAGGAGGGAGGCTCCATATAAAATAAGTATGAAGAGAATAAACTCAAAACTGATAGATTATCTAAAATGCAGAACTGCAGTCTGAAAAACGCACAATATAGAAAAGCTCTTGACCGGCAAAATTATTAATGACACATATAACCCCTGAGGCTGCAGATGCTGACCATATCCCAATTGTAGAGAAAAAAAAAACAGCATCAACAATTAGAAAAAAGGAAAAACAAATAAAATAAAATGACTGGATAAGAGTAATCCAATTTTAAAGAAGAAAAAATTAGCTTCATAGAATACCTGCGTCCTACAACATTAAAGTATGCAGTTGTTTTTTCCTTCTTTTTGTTTTTTTCCTTTCCTTTTTAAAAAAAATATTAAAAAATCAAAATGGCGGCCACCAAAGCTGAGGAGGGGCCATAAGAGCCAAAAAACACACCAAAACACGCTCCAAAATTATTCCACCGGTGAAATACCTATTGCTCTCATATTCCCATATCTGTGCCTCTAATTATTTCTGTCCACAGTGCCCAAATTCCCCCAAACGAAGCGAAAACATCTCTGTGATGACGCAGAGTGTCTTATTTAGGTGATTGATTGACACCTGATCTGATCGACACAAGTCAATAAGGACGCTCAATGAAGGACCACATGCCAATATTGAACACAACTTAGCCTTAATAGAATTTTTTCAATAAAATATATGCATTCGACACATCAACGAAGTAGAATAAAAAAATGCAATAAAGAGAATCTATTTATATATGAGCACACAATAAAGAGCATCTATTTATATATGAGCAAAGAATTCACCGATAGGAACGCGGCATTAGTTGACTGTCTACGAAACTCATATTTCAGTTACTGCATCATGTTCACATTAAGACGTTCAAGGAAAAAAGCAAATATAAATGAGCAGGATACTTCAGATTATAAACATAGTGCCAATATGCTAATCAATCAGAATAAAGCGGAGAAACAAAGGCCTTTCATCCCTGGGTGGAACTTAACTTTATCCACAATGCTGGGAAGCCCTCTCCCGCCTGCTCGAACCTCTCTCCCCCTCGAGCGTCCCGGTCTAAGAACAGCACAGCCAGGAAGGCAGCGATGTGGGCGATGGCACCTTGCACAACTCCATCTGTGAGCTTCAATCCCCTCATCTGCGCTTCAGTGCTTAAATAACCTGAAGCTTGGATTCTATACCTTTCTCGCATCTTCTAGCTATGTTATCAGCACATGTCCCTTGGCTACTCTGTTGTTCACTAGCCATTGTTTTTTCCGTCCTTTACCTGTACTCCCTTTCTCACGGTTAGAACGACCTTCGCGTCTCTCTCCCACAATTCCTGCTTCTTACACATGCAGCTGCAGATAATTTTATCTATGGAATGTTGGAAAACAAGCTTGAAAGCGACATCGTGGACTTTTCCACATTGTTTCAGGTTTCTGCAGGCATCACGCTCATCTACACTGTTCAGACTAATTAACCCTTTGCGTCACAATGCCTTCCGCATCTTTCCCTACACTGATCACTCCCCCCCTTAGATGAGCGCGATGCATGCGAAACAAAAATCACTTATTTTGGCGTTTCGCTAGGTAGGTTGCTACGAATACTTGTCAGCATTATTTTAAGCGCTTGCATTTTAGTATAAAGCTGTTCAGTACGTACATATAGGGGGTCATTCTGACCCTGGCGGTCCAAGACCGCCAGGGCCACGAATGACGGAAGCACCGCCAACAGGCTGGCGGTGCTTCCAAGCCCATTCTGCTGCGGTCAGAAAACCGGGGCTGGCGGTTTCCTGCCGTTTTTGCCCCGGCTGGGCGAATCCGCCAGGGCAGCGCTGCCCTGGGGATTCTGACCCCCTTACCGCCAGCCTGTTTCTGGCGGTTTTCACCGCCAGGAAGAGGCTGGCGGTAAGGGGTGTCCTGGGGCCCCTGGGGGCCCCTGCACTGCCCATGCCACCGGCATGGGCAGTGCAGGGGCCCCCTAACAGGGCCCCATGAAGCTTTTCACTGTCTGCCGAGCAGACAGTGAAAAGCGCGACGGGTGCAACTGCATCCGTCGCACAGCCGCAACACCGCCGGCTCCATTCGGAGCCGGCTCCTGTGTTGCGGCCCCCATTCCCGCTGGGCCGGCCGGCGCTAACTTGGTTAGCGCCCGCCGGCCCAACGGGAATGTCGGAATGAGGGAAGCGGTATTTTGGCCGCATGGCGGGCCTACCGCCGCCCGCCAGGGTTAGAATCAGGCCCATAGTCTACATAATATAGTCATTAACATAACACAAACAATCAATAACCAAATTAAAGGATGCAACATTACATAGAGCTTCACCGGAGAGCGGCCATCTTGCGGGCGCCTCTGCCATGCCCCCCCTCCACGTGTCTTTTCCGTGTATGTGCGCTGGTGCCCACTGGGGATAAGCGGAACTGCGTTGCCGGTGGATGCTGTTCGGTCTGAATGGTTCTCTAGTGATTAGTGCAGCAGCACCCCCTTATTAAACTCTTCCCCCCTCCCCTCGATCCCCGTACTGACCATGTCTCAAATGAGAGCTTTGTGTACGGGAAACAACTGCACAGTCACCCCAGAGGGTTCACGCGCGTAATGTTTAAAACAAGTTCTTAACATTTTCATGACGTTTTCACTCAGTGTAAGCACACCCCACTTCACAATGTAGTATAAAGTTATTCTTATTGTGTGGCACCGACTTTGTTAATATTTGTGTGGACCTGGGTCATGCAAAACAACTCATATCAAGCTCACATGCACAACGGTAATTGATTTTCAATCTTCCTTTTTGTTAAGATAACCTTTAGGTTGGTGCTTTAAATGGAAATATAGAAGTGCAGACACTCACTCTCTAGAGTACCTTCTTGCTTCTGGAAAGTGCCGGTACTCTCCCGTTAAATGTATTGCTGCAGACCTGAGAAGTGCAGGTGCTTTCCCTTTCAAATTGAAGAAGTGGAGGTACTCAGTACCGGATGTTACCTGCCCATTTAAAGCACTGCTTTAAGTGTCTGTTGTAGCGCTGCTTCGAATATATTTTCTTGTTACTAACAGCCTTAAGTTCTGAAACTTAAAGGAGGTGTCACAAATTTCCAGGGTGTGGCTGTGCTGTGTGCGATGAGTGATACAGACGTACTTAATGCATTTCAGATTCTTTCCCTCCACTGGAAGTTCTCATTGCCACATTAAAGGCTATACATTTTTCCATCGACATTCTTTTCAAAGGGAAAACATTCACAAAGCAATCTTTGGAAATAACATTCATCTAGTGCTCTTTCATATGCATTCAGTAACACTTCCCAGAGAGTAAACTAATTAATGAGGCACATTGAAACGTGTCAAACTAAATAGTGCAACAAAGTTCATAAGCAAACCTTGCCCCCTCCCCAGACCTCCTTTAGCACTCACTGGATAGATTAAGTAAATCTTCTTTACATTGTTGAGTACTCTAAGAGATTGAGCACAGCTACATTTCCTACATGTTCATTGTTTTCCTCTTGAATGTTCTGTATTCAGGATTAAAGTGCCATTGTTTATCGTTTGCATGACATATCCACCTAGTTTGGCACCAATAAAAAATGTTATGGGCCTAATTATGTTACTAAATGCTTTTGTTCTCTTAAATGTGTTAACCAACTTTTTTAGTTCTGGCCTCATCAGCCTCATGTTTTCCAGAGAGAAAAACATAATGAAAATATATATAAATACAGACAAACAGGGGCTTTTGGTCAGTTCACTTTCAGCATTGGTTTGCTCAAGTGGCATTCAGACTTCATCTATTTGTTGTCTTGTGTTGTGATTAACATAACACAAACAATCAATAACCAAATTAAAGGATGCAACATTACACAGAGCTTCACCGGAGAGCATTTCACCATGTCACCATATACCTGAAAAGAAATACTGTTGTGGGTCACTCATTTATTATTTAATATTTTTGCCAAATGTGTTTTGCATAATGCATATGTTTGCAAATAAAATAAACTATTGCAAGCATTGCACGCTCTCCTATACCAGGCCTTTTGGATTTGCCAATGCATGTTCTACTATGCATTCGCTGGACCTACTGACACTACTATACTTTCTGTAATATTTTAATTTCTTTTTCCATTAGGGAAGCTTTTTCATTTCGTATGCATCTTTAGTTTCATCTAATTTACTGTTCTCATTCATCAATAAAGTACATCTTTTGTAGCATTATTCTAAATCCTTACAGTTACTGTATGCACTTAGATTATTCACTTTAACAATAGCCACCATTTTGTATTTTAAAATGTATCAGTTAAATCCAGCAAATCTGTTCCATATCTTCCTCATAGCTCTTATGCATTTCTATGGGCGATGTAGTTCCCTCTTTACTTTCAGTGGCATTAATTGTGGTATACAGTATCATATCTAATGATACATAGTAAAGAAAAATGACTGAATACTATTTGGAGAGCTTATTAAACATAAGAAAGATCCTTTAAATAATATATTTCATTTGGAAGAAGCGAATTCAAATGATTGATTCATACAACTTCTCTTTGAGTCAAAATATGTTTTCCACTTCCCTCTCTCGGTTAGATTGTAATTACTTCTGTTATGTGGTGGAATCACACATCACTCATCCTGTGCTCTTTTCACTGAAATTTTCAAGTTGTTGGTGATTTGATGTTATTATGCCCAATTTCATTTTTGTATTAATTCCATAGTTGTTTGACAATTTGTATTTTTCCACATAGATTTCATTTCTGTGACATGCCCTTGTGTAAAAAAAACAAATGAGGGAAGTAGAATGTATATCACAAAGCAGGTTAACTTTATTTGGTACTAATTGTTTAGGCTGACCAGTTATAGTTGACAGGCTCTTTCTTTGTAACACAATGCTTTCCATGTCCTTACTCATTGTATAATAGTTTGTAGTATAAACACGTTTAATCCATTTATTCATGTTGTAATAAATAATCTCTTGAAACCTGAAAAAAATACATTAGAAGTGAGCATAAGCACTTCAGCACTGGTTAGCTTTGGTAAAGTGCATAGAGTCCTACAGCCAACAGAAAACAATTTTCAGAAAACAGGAGGGGAGCAGGCAAAAAGTTGACCACTCCAAGGCTGACAGTCTTACACATTTGAATATCAACATTTCAAATATGTTTTCATAATTTCAAAATATCACCAAGACACCATATAACCCACAATACCCTTTAAAATTAAATTATAAAAATGAATTAAGCACCCTAGAGGTGGGCGAGGCTGAGCCCAGGGCCAAAATGGCCACACAGCAGTGATGCTCTGCTGAGCAGTGCCCTATAAATCTGCTTCATTGTGCAATTACTGGCCATAACCCATGCCCTAAACTCTTTTGTTGATGGTTCGGTCGCATAGAATGCGATATATATTTCTACCAGGCTGGATGAATCCCATGCTATGCTCCTGCCCTCAGTGGCCTGACACAGCCTTCCAAGGCCCCACGGCAGGGCTTGTGAGTGAGCCTGAGGGTAGGGCTGTGGCATACGTTGCTGGAGAGACCACCGATCGCATCCCCCATCGGCTTTGGTGGCACCCGATCCACCTGTGACCAGTTTGCTGGGTGGCGTACCTGGTGGACTGTGGCCTGCATCTGCTAGTGGTGCTGTGCTGCTGGAGGGGCTCTCCATGGTCCTGGCTCTGTGGTGCAGACCCACTAATCGATCCTACGGCCTGGGAACCACAGTCGCTACTCCCATTTGGTTGCAGCATCTGCTCACGATGAGGAGCCCTGATCCCTCCTTGGGCAGGGATGAGCCAACCTGCTTCCTCTGCCTGAGGCCCACTGTCCTTAATTTCTGGTGGTGAAGAGACAGGGTTGCTAAAGCACTGAATGAGGCAGCCATTGTGAGACCTGCCCTCCCCCAATTGGCTTCCTACAGTTTGTGCCTGGCTTTACCTGGTTGAGGAGTTGGCCGGCGCTGGGAACCCTGGACAGGGCCAGCCTGCATTCTTGGATACCAACTTGATACCTCTTTTTTGTGCTCACTGAGCGGCGGTGGTGAAAAAGGGCTGCTCAGACTTGGGACAAGGCTGCCACTCTGGGACCTGTCCCCCCAGTTGCAATTGAATACCTTGTACTGAAAGGGGGTTCCTAGGACTTGGACGAGACTGCCACTATGGGATCGGTGTCTGCCCCTGTTGATCAAACATCTCACACTGATACTAGCTATTACCACCCGGGTGGTCTACCTGTGGTGTGGAACATTCATATATTACACCTCTGCTACACTAAAGAAGTTATCTCACTTCACTCGCAGTGCCTTTACCAATCCGTTGCATTCTTTATATGTACCACATATTGGTGAGGTTTGAGTCTTGGATACTGACACTACCACTCCTGGCCCCCACCCCACTGGAGTGACTAGCTATTATACAACACTACACCCTGAGCTCTCTCTGCTTGTGCTCCTGATAGTGCGGGTGTATCTTCCTCTCTTGTAAGGGACACATTTATTTTGCCTACATTACTCCTTTGATTTGGTGATTACAGTACCTGCCACTACAGCAGCATGATCCGCGCAGCCAGGATGGGGTGTGGAGATTCCAAGCAAAAGCAACTTACCTTTGAGTCTATAAGGACCCTCCACCATCAGCACTCACCTTCCGATGCTGAGGGTCCCCCGATCACATTGAAATGGACCCCACACTTGATGGCACTGCAGCTATTTTGACTGAATTGTGTGCTGGCTTCAGGGCAATAGATTTGATGCTCTATCACACCGTCTGAACAGCATGAATGAATGTCTTGATCAGCAAAATAACCAGGCTTGATGGGGTGAAACGCAGAATCTCAGAGATTGAAGACGGGAACGTGACAATTCGCCTTGAATAAGTTGAGCGTGTCCTGAAAACCACAGCTTCCAAGAATGAAGATTTGGAGCCACATTCCAGTTGAAATAATATTCATATAGCTAGGATATCAGAGTCCACCAACACTGGGTGTATGTACATGCTTTTGAAACATTTTGATAGACAATCTTCCGCTGATACCTTTGAGGTCGAAAGGGCGCACCGATCACATGGCCCACGCCCTGCCCCAGGGGCGCCGCAGCAGCAGATTATTGCAGATGACGCACTCTAGCGAGGGCACCCGGTCAATGGCCACGCAACAGTCCTGAATGTCCCAAGTAGAAGTAAAAGTTTGAAATTCCTAATGTTATTCTTGTTTGCTTTTTACGTATGTTGTACCCTATTGCAGTGAATATAAAGGTGTGCTCTAGATGTATACTTTGTACTGGGGGTGCTAAGGCTTACTGCACATTTGGGTTCTGTGTCTGCGCTAAAGCATTACTTCCACAAACCGTTAGCCCTCCCTGTCATGGCTGCAGCCTGATCTATTATGGGCGTGGTTCTCCAGCTGCTGCTGTGCCAAATTTCTGATCCCCGCTGCGGTGGTTTGGCAGTGAACTCATTTCTATGAGGCTGAGTATAATGTGCCATTATGTTTCCCTGGGCCTGATTCTGTGGTTGTGGTTTTTGCAGGGCCTGGCCTTGGCTCATTGACATGGTGTCATTTGCATGCTTGCTGCCAACGTGGCCCCCTTCAAAAGCAGTCTCCCTTAGTTTATGTTGGATGAACTTAGGGGGTCATTCTGACCCTGGCGGTCCATGACCGCCATGGCGGAGGGCGGCGGAAGCACCGCCAACAGGCTGGAGGTGCTTCCTGGGCTATTCTGACCGCGGCGGTAAAGCCGCGGTCAGAAAAGGGGAACCGGCGGTTTCCCGCCGGTTTTCCCCTGGCCCAGGGAATCCGCCATGGCGGCGCTGCTTGCAGCACCGCCATGGGGATTCCGACCCCCTTCCCGCCAGCCTGTTTCTGGCGGTGTCCACCGCCAGAACCAGGATGGCGGGAACCGGTGCTGTGGGGACCCCTAACAGGGCCCCACAAAGATTTTCACTGTCTGCTTTGCAGACAGTGAAAATCGCGACGGGTGCCACTGCACCCGTCGCACCCCTGCAACTTCACCGGCTCCATTCCGAGCCGGCTTCCTTGTTGCAGGGGCTTTCCCGCTGGGCCGGCGGACGGCCTTTTGGCGGTCGCCCGCCAGCCCAGCGGGAAAGTTGGAATGACCGCCGCGGTCTTTTGACCGCGGTGCGGTCATTCGGCGGTAACCGCATGGCAGGCGGGGACCGCCGCCCGCCGCGGTCAGAATGACCGCCTTAGTGTTGCCCCTCTGGGCCTCTTCTTGCTTCTCCTTGTCTTTCTTTTGTTTCCTCCTTTAGAAGTGCAATATGTGTGCTTCTATTTCTTACCAGGATTTAGTGTCTAGCCCAACTATGCTGTCCAAACTGCTTTGTTTGTCGGAGGGCAGCTCCTTCTTGAGGATGTTATAGAAGAAAATGTCTTGAGGGCTATATCTGTCTACGGCTGTCCTGTCTCCTGTTCACACCGTTCTCTCATCATATTTAGGAAATCTATTTTGGTCTCCCCAGGTTTCATTGTTTCCTTATTAACCCACCTGAGTCTGGGCAGTCAGGGAATATTTCCTTCAGGGCTACCCATACCTGGTGCCATTATGAATTAAATGCAGTCCTGTCATGCTCTGAGTTGGTCAACGTGACTGTTGGGCTGCAAGCACGGGTACACAGCATGTTGGTCTGCTCACCGATAATTCAGCTTAGCAGACTCTCAACATCGCCTATCGCTAGAGTGATCCATGTGGTGTTTTTCTCAAAGCATGAGATCGATTTCCTGGCCCCATTCAACAACAGCGGCATGTTGGCTCTTAGCCCCTCCTTGTCCATCTGGGCCCACGGCACATAACTGGTCCCTGATATGCCCTTCTGTAGGAATGGGCATATTTTCACTTTAGACAACCCTCCTGGTTTTCCTTCTACACAGCGTTCCCATCGCCTCAGACACTTCCGCATGTAAGGGAAGTTCCACTTGGGATCTCCCCCTCCCTGTCGGATGAAGCCCTCTGCAATTGCTGTCTTCTGGTTCGAAGTATTGCTCCTCCAGCCAGAGTCTATCATATTGGTCGCTTCTTTCCATTCAACGGACTAGGAGGTGGCAAAAGGGTCGGGCGAAGATTTCGTCTTCGTCCTGAGCTACTATGTCCCTTGGGGTTGGTTTGCCTGTCCAGTGTGTTATCTGCTCTTCTCGTGTGCGCACAGAGGTGCCATCTTGATCTTCCTATGTCTAAGCTGGGTGTGCACCAGGCCACCTTGACCCCTGTTCTTCACTGGTGCTGTGGTGAGGTACGGGCACCCGCCATATGCTTCCCTTCTGACTCTATCTCAGATTCTTCCATGACCAGGGCTCTGTACCTACTCCTGCTCTCCTTAGGTGTAGGGTGCACTGCTCTACTCTCTCGCTGGGCTTCCAGGGTGTGAGCTCACTCTCTTCAGTTCACGCCTTTCCTCTGACTCCCATCTACACTCCTTCACTCTGAGCTAGAAGCTGTCCTTCTAAGTCAGGACCTTCTTTCACACTCCGTGGTCTCCTCGACTACCTGAGCATAGCCTGTGGCTCCTTCCTCACTTCCAGATCACAAAGGACTGGAATCTCTTCCCTCACTCTTGTTAGCTGTCTTGCTATCCAAGACTGCTATAAATCTTCCTTTTACTCGGGCTCGTCCTCCGCAACCAGCGGGGGTGTATGCTCCCTGTGCTGCGGATGCTCAGTCTTCCAACAGCGATAGACGGGGGGGATTGAACTTTGGGGTGGTGCAGGGAGTTTTGTGGATTGTGGGCCTGTTGGTCCGTCATTCCTGGGCCTATCAGTCTGCTGTTCAGTACGGGCCTCCTGAGCTCCCTCCACTGGTGGATTAGTGTTTCCAAATGCAGGGATAGCAGGCATTGGAGAGAGCACCTCCATACTTACATATGGCGGGGAGGTGCAGATGCTTGCCCACCTCTGGTGGGTGAATGCTATTGGCCTGTACCTCAAAGACGGTAAATGGTTACAGCACTGCTTCCATTTTGTCCTTCTTTTGCCCTGTGCATTTAATTTCTATATATGTTCTTATGTGCTCAATGGTGTTGATGTTGAATGTTCCCTCTTTGGTCCAGGGTAACGTGTGTGTTTTAGTGTGTGTTAGAAATGAGGTCTCTATTTGGCAGTCAGACTACATCCTGTACAAGTAGGGACACTCACTGTAGTCAGGGTAAGGGAGTCACACTCCTAAGATAACCCCTGCTCACCCCCTGGTAGCTCTGTATGAGCAGTCAGGCCAATCCCAGAGGCAATGTGTTAAGTATTTGTACCCACTCACAGTAACACAGTGACAACACTACAAATGGACACCACACCAGTTTAGAAAAATAGCCAATATTTATCTAAGTAAAACAAGACCAAAACAATAAAAATCCAAGATACAAAAGTAAAGATATGAATTTTTAAATGATTAAATTCCAATAAAAGCACTTAGAAACACAATAGCTCCAACTGGTACTATCACGGCATTATGTTGGACTCGTTCCCCAACAGTCTGATGCCACTCGCAAGGGGGGAGTGTGGTGCTGGTCACAGAGTCACACGGACCCCAGGTACAGTACCTTAGAAACGAGGCAGAGTCAAAGACGTGGCTCGGAGTTGGGGAGTTAAGGCATCCCTAAACACCAGTGCAGTGTTGGTTCTCTAGGAGGTGAGGCGTCAGTTCCCTACTGCTACCCATGGGAGGTGAGGTGTCGGTTCCTTACAGAGGCAGTAGAAGTGAGGCGGCATAAAGGGCGAGGTGGCGGTTCCTTATGATCCAGTGGGGTCGATGAGTCCAGCGGGTCAAGACACAATAAGGTGACTTTGCAGTGTCAAGGACACACCACAGGGCCACAGGCACCACAGCAGAGTCAGGTGTCATGGATATTAGTGACACAGCACTGAGGACTCATGATGTTGCGGGACTTTAGACGCACTGCAGCAGCATTGGGCCTGCGGTGTTATTGCAGCCATCGCACTTTGATTGGGACCAAGGCTACAGTTGCAGGCAGCAGCGCAGAATCAGGCAGGGCCATCAGTTCTGGAGTCGTCCAGAGTCAGTGTGCCTGGTGTTCTTGTTTTTCTGCCGGAATTCAATTTCAAGGGCTCAGGAACTGGAGCGGGCATCTCTTGGTAAGTCAGGGTCCTCAGCAAGAAAACCCAGGTGCTTGCAGGTGAATTCTTTCATGCCCCTGAGGCTTCTTAACAGAAAGCAAGCCCAGTCCCAGCCCTTGGAGAAATTTCACAAGCAGGATATACAGCAAAGTCCAGTCTTTGTCCTCTCCAAAGCAGAAGCAGCAACTGCAGGACAGCCAACCAAAGTTCACACAGCAAAGGGGCAGTACACCCCCTCACAGCTCTTCTTCACAGAGTCTCCTCTTGATCCAGAAGTGTACTAAAGGTCTGGGGCTTTGGGTCCAATGCTAACACTCATGCCCGCCTTTGAAGTAGGTAAATGTCAAAGGAAAGTCTTTGTAGTGCACAAGACCCTGCCTTTCCTGCCCTGTTCCCAGACACACTATAGGGGATTGGAGACTGTATTGTGTAAGAACAGGCACAGCCTTATTCAGGTGCAATTGTCAGATGCTCACAACACTCTAGCCCAGGAAGGCACATCGGGATATGCAGGGCACACCTTAGGTCCCTTTGTGTGACTGTCTAGAGTGAATTCACAGCCAGTCCAACTGCGCCCTGACCCAGACGTGTATTCCACAGCCAGGCAGAGGCACAGAAGGGCTAAGCAGGAAAATGCCTGCTTTCTGTGGCATTTTCAAACACACAAGCTAAAAACCACCTTCACTAAAATATATTTTTTTTAATTGTTCAGTCCAGAGACCCCAAACTCCACCTCTCTATCTGCTCCCAATGGGAAATTACACTTAAAAGATATTTCAAGGCTATATCCATGTTAACCCATGGAAGAGGTAGACCTTGCAATAGTGAAAAACAAATTTGGCAGTAATTCACTATGAGGACATGTGAAACCCACCAGTACATGTCCTACCTTTTAATTCCACTACATCCTGCCCATGGGGCAACCCTGGGCCTAACTTAGGGGTGCCTTACATGTACTAAAAGAGAAGGTTTGGGCGTGGCAAGTGGGTGCACTTGCCAGGTCAACATGGCAGTTTAAAACTGCACACACAGACCCTGCAATGGCAGATCTGAGACATTTGCAGGGTTACTTGTGTGAGTGGCACAATCAGTGCTGCAAGCCCACTAGTGGCATTTGATTTACAGGCCCAGGGTACACATGGTACACTACACTAGGCACTGACAAGTAAATAAAACATGCCACTGATGGATAACCAATCATAATCACAATTTACACAGGGAGCACTTGCACTTTAGCACTGATCAGCAGTGGTAAAATGTCCAGAATGCCAAAACCAGAAAAAAACAAAATCCAGCACACAGTCAAAAATACGGGACTCAGAGGCAAAAAGACAGAGGGAACCCATGCCAAGAATACCAGGTCTAACAGTGTGCATGTGTAATCCATGGCAGAGTCTGCGAAGCTTTTTGGCGTGCGTAGGGAACTTACTCTGTATGTTTTCTAAAGGTGATCCCATGGCAGAATTGGGGTAATTGTTTCAGGGGACAGTCACTCTTTTGGTTCTCTTTAGGGGATTTTTAAGTTACACACATTTTAGCTATTTATTTTCATAGGATTTTTTCTTCTTTAAGTTGCTGGCTTTTCTGTTTTTATGGGTTTCTAAATGGCCCCAAAAAATCAGGGGAACAGCCCACCTGCAAACCCATAGCCCTGCCCGCTACTAGCCCACATTATTCTGTGACCAAGGGAAGCTGTGCACTGCATGAAGCTAAGGGAGCCTGATAATCTTTGTCAATACCAACTCAGGGAAAAAGATTGCAACAATTTAAGT
This sequence comes from Pleurodeles waltl, assembly GCF_031143425.1. NCBI lineage: Eukaryota > Metazoa > Chordata > Amphibia > Caudata > Salamandridae > Pleurodeles > Pleurodeles waltl. Next base: position 1,742,287,783 of record NC_090444.1, read on the forward strand.
GGAGTAAGAAAGGACTTATTTCAATGACCATAGACCCTTCTTGGCAAAACACAGCTATGCCTAATCTCCAGGATCCCAATTGTTCTAGTACCCTAATGTCTGAATTTCCTCTATGTCACAGTCAGGGGGTCCTACATACCATCTGTGTCACGGCCAGTGGTCCAAGCAAAGCACATCTCTCACTTCTTTCTAATACCACCAGCATTAAGAAACCAATGGCACTGAGAAAACCAGCATAGCCTAATAAGATTGATATGTGGGCCCTACATCACACCCAGAGCCTATGCGTACCAACTGCATCATGCTCAGCGGTCCAAGTGAAGGCACCTCTTAAAACTGAGAGCTTCCCCTATGTCCCACCCAGAGCCTTATGCACACCATTTGTGTCATGCCAAGCGATCTAAGCGACCAGCAACCCAAAAAAACCTGTATTACACCCAGGAGTCAAGCGTACCGACTGTGTTATGCCCAGCGGTCCAAGCGATCACTCATTCCGACGCTGCCAATCAAGAAAGTGACTTCTGAGGTGTTAGAAATGGGGTATCTAGTTGGCAGAGGTATACACCTTTGTCCAAATAGGGACCACAATCCTAGGCAGGGTAAGTCACACACAATCCCAATTATCCTGTGCCCACCCTATGGTAGGTTGGCACTGAGAAGTCAGGCTTAATTTAGAAGGCAATGTGTAAATTATTTGTACAATAAACCATACAGTAACATAGAGAAAACACCATAAAACTACACCACACAGGTTTAGAAAAATATATGATATTTATCTGGTTAAATTAAGGTTAAAAACAATAAAAATTCAATAAGCACAAGTTGAGATATCACTTTTGCAAGATTAAAAAGTCTTAAATCTTAGAAATCAACAGTTGTCTCTTGTTTACACAAAGTACCTGGTTTGAGTAAAAAATTACATGCACGGAGACCGCTGAGGAGGAGATGTGTGGAAAAATAGGGTGTGGGTCAGATTTTCTGATGCGGTACAGATGATAAGTTGTTACTTTCCACGCTGCAAGGGGCTTTGCGTCGATTTCCGGCGCACAGTCTCGGTTCCTCACTGTGATGCAGGGATCTTTTTGATGCCCAGGGACGATGCAAGGAAATCCTGGGCATGCAGGAAGAAGTCACAGGCGTTGCATCGAACTGGTAGGTGATGTGTCTAAGTTTCTGTCACATAGCACGCACTGTGTCGGTTCTTCACTCAGGAAGTCAGACTGCGACATTCCGGTTCAGCTATGCGTTGATTTCTTAGTCGCAAAATGGCTGTGTGTCATTTCCGGCAGGAGGTGGGTCTATTTTCATCACACAAGGAGTTTCCTGAAGAGATGATGTGTTTTTGGCCCTGAGACTTCAGAAAACAGGAGGCAAGCTCAATCTGAGCCCTTGGATAGCACTTCTCAGCAAAGTCAGAGGACAGCAGGGCAGCAGCGCAGCAGGGAAACAGCAGGGCAGCAGTCCTTCTAATCAAAGCAGTCCAGATGAGTCCTTTGGGCAGTCCTTTCCTCTTGACAGGTTGCAGTTTCAGAAGTGCCTGCGTTGGTGGGGTCAGAGACCCAGGTTAAATACCTAAAAATGCCTTTGAAGTGGGGGAGACTTCTAAGAGTGGTTGTGAAGTGCACAAGTTCCCCTTTCAGTACAGTTCTGTCTGCCAGGGTCCCAGTAGAGGGTTTGGCAGTCCATTGTGTGAGGACAGACCACCCATTCAGTATGCAGATGGGTGCAGGTGTGACTGACTGCCCTGTGTTTTTCGTTGTCTGGGTGAAATGTACAAGGAAGCTGTCAACCAGCCCAGACAGCAATTGGAGACAGGCTGTAAGGCACAGATGTTTTTTAAGTGCAGGGAAATGCTCAATTTCTGAAAATGGCATTTCTAAAATGGTAATAAAAAAATCCAACCTCACCAGTAAGCAGGATTTTCTATTACCTTCCTGCCCATACTAAATGCATGAAGAGACACAACCCTAGGAAAAAAGTGCAATTGTTAGTTTAGAACAGTCTAAAATTTGATGACAAAATAGTGAGTCTTACTTTGGCATCAAACAACACTTTATTCAAATTAACAATTTTTTTCATGTATACATTAAACATTGACAACACAGCATTCAACATTTAGGAAAAACATAGTCACATCGGTCTACCAGCATCATAATATCAATAAAAATGACACCACTTCAACTGGCAAGGGAGATGATGACTATGCCCTAAAAAGTCAGGGGAACAGCCCCCCTGCAAATTCATAGCCCTGCCCACTACTAACCCACATTATCCTGTGACCAAGGGAAGCTCTGTGCTGCATGAAGCTAGGGCTGCCTGATAATCTTTGTCAATATCAACTCAGGGGAAAAGATTGAAACAATTTAAGTGGAGAAAGAAGGACTTACTTCAATGATCATAGACCCTTATGGCAAAACACAGCTATGCCTAATCTCTGGGATCCCAATTGTTCTAGTCCCCTAATGTCTGAATTTCCTCTATGTCACAGTCAGGGGGTCCTACATACCATCTGTGTCACGGCCAGTGGTCCAAGCAAAGCACATCTCTCACTTCTTTCTAATACCACCAGTGTTAAGAAACCAATGGCACTGAGAAAACCAGCATAGTCTAATAAGATTGAGATGTGGGCCCTACATCACACCCAGAGCCTATGCGTACCGCCTGCATCATGCTCAGCGGTCCAAGTGAAGGCACCTCTTAAAACAGAGAGTTTCCCCTATGTCACACCCAGAGCCTTATGCACACCATTTGTGTCATGCCAAGGAATCTAAGCGACCAGCAACCCAAAAAAACCTGTATTACACCCAGGAGTCAAGCGTACCGACTGTGTTATGCCCAGCGGTCCAAGCGATCACTCTTTCTGATGCTGCCAATCAAGACAGTGACTTCTGAGGTGTTAGAAATGGGGTATCTAGTTGGCAGAGGTATACACCTTTGTCCAAATAGGGACCACAATCCTAGGCAGGGTAAGTCACACACAATCCCAATTATCCTGTGCCCAACCTATGGTAGGTTGGCACTGAGAAGTCAGGCTTAATTTAGAAGGCAATGTGTAAATTATTTGTACAATAAACCGTACAGTAACATAGAGAAAACACCATAAAACTACACCACACATGTTTAGAAAAATATATGATATTCATCTGGTTAAATTAAGGTTAAAAACAATAAAAATTCAATAAGCACAAGTTGAGATATCACTTTTGCAAGATTAAAAAGTCTTAAATCTTAGAAATCAACAGTTGTCTCTTGTTTACACAAAGTACCTGGTTTGAGTAAAAAATAACATGCACGGAGACGGCTGAGGAGGAGATGTGTGGAAAAATAGGGTGTGCGTCAGATTTTACGATGCGGTACAGATGATAAGTTGTTGCTTTCCACGCTGCAAGGGGCTTTGCGTCGATTTCCGGCGCACAGTCTCGGTTCCTCACTGTGATGCAGGGATCTTTTTGATGCCGAGGGACGATGCAGGGAAATCCTGGGCATGCAGGAAGAAGTCACAGGCTTTGCATCGACCTGGTATGTGATGTGTCTAATTTTCTGTCACATAGCAGGCACTGCGTCGGTTCTTCACTCGGGAAGTCAGGCTGCGACATTCCGGTTCAGCTATGCGTTGATTTCTTAGTCGCAAAATGGCTGTGTGTCATTTCCGACAGGCGGTGGGTCGATTTTCGTCACACAAGGAGTTTCCTGAAGAGATTATGGGGGTCATTTTGACCTTGGCGGATGGCGGAGGCCGTCCGCCAAGGTACCGCCGCTGAATGACCGCACCGCGGTCAAAAGACCGCGGCGGCCATTCAGACATTTCCTCTGGGCCGGCGGGCGCTCTCCAAAAGAGCGCCCGCCGGCCCAGAGGAAATGCCCCTGCAACGAGGATGCCGGCTCAGAATTGAGCCGGCGTAGTTGCAGGGGTGCGACGGGTGCAGTTGCACCCGTCGCGTATTTCAGTGTCTGCTTAGCAGAATGCCCTCGGGAGCACCGCCAGCCTGTTGGCGGTGCTCCCGTGGTCAGTGACCCTGGCGGTCACCGGCCGCCAGGGTCAGAATGACCCCCTATGTGTTTTTGGCCCTGAGACTTCAGAAAACAGGAGGCAAGCTCAATCTGAGCCCTTGGATAGCACTTCTCAGCAAAGTCAGAGGACAGCAGGGCAGCAGCGCAGCAGGGAAACAGCAGGGCAGCAGCCCTTATCATCAAAGCAGTCCAGATGAGTCCTTTGGGCAGTCCTTTCCTCTTGACAGGTTGCAGTTTCAGAAGTGCCTGCGTTGGTGGGGTCAGAGACCCAGGTTAAATACCTAAAAATGCCTTTGAAGTGCGGGAGACTTCTAAGAGTGGTTGTGAAGTGCACAAGTTCCCCTTTCAGTACAGTTCTGTTTGCCAGGGTCCCAGTAGAGGGTTTGGCAGTCCATTGTGTGAAGACAGGCCACCCATTCAGTATGCAGATGGGTGCAGGTGTGACTGACTGCCCTGTGTTTTTCGTTGTCAGGGTGAAATGTACAAGGAAGCTGTCAACCAGCCCAGACAGCAATTGGAGACAGGCTGTAAGGCACAGATGTTTTTTAAGTGCAGGGAAATGCTCAATTTCTGAAAATGGCATTTCTAAAATGGTAATAAAAAAATCCAACCACACCAGTAAGCAGGATTTTCTATTACCTTCCTGGCCATACTAAATGCACGAAGAGACACAACCCTAGGAAAAAAGTGCAATTGTTAGTTTAGAACAGTCTAAAATGTGATGACAAAATAGTGAGTCTTACTTTGGAATCAAACAACGCTTTATTCAAATTAACAATTTTGTTCATGTATACATTAAACAATGACAACACAGCATTCAACATTTAGGAAAAACATAGTCACATTGGTGTACCAGCATCATAATATCAATAAAAATGACACCATTTCTACTGGCAAGGGAGATGATGACTATGCCCTAAAAAGTCAGCTGAACAGCCCCCCTGCAAATTCATAGCCCTGCCCACTACTAACCCACATTATCCTGTGACCAAGGGAAGCTCTGTGCTGTATGAAGGTAGGGCTGCCTGATAATCTTTGTCAATATCAACTCAGGGGAAAAGATTGAAACAATTTAAGTGGAGAAAGAAAGGACTTACTTCAATGACCATAGACCCTTATGGCAAAACACACTATGCCTAATCTCTGGGATCCCAATTGTTCTAGTACCCTAATGTCCTAATTCCCTCTATGTCATAGTCAGGGGACCTGCATACCATTTCTGTCCCGGTCAGCGTCCAAGCAAAGCATGTCTGTCACTTCTTTCAAATACCACCAGTGTTAAGAAACTGATAGCACTGAGAAAACCAGGATAGCTGAGGAGGGGATGTGTGGAAAAATAGGGTGTACGTCAGATTTTCTGATGCAGCACAGATGATAAGTTGTTACTTTCCACGCTGCAAGGGGCTTTGCGTCGATTTTCGGCACGCAGTCTTGGTTCCTCACTGTGATGCGTCAATCTTTTTGATGCCCAGGAACGGTGCAGGAAAATCCTGGGTGTGCGGGAAGAAGTCACAGGTGGTGCGTCGATCCGGTAGGCGATGCATCGAATTTTCTGTTGCATTGCAGGCACTGGGCTGGTTCTTCACTTAGGAAGTCGGGCTGTGAGGTTCCAGTTCGGCTGTGCATCAACTTCTGTCTGCCAGGGTCCCAGTAGGGAGTTTGGCAGTCCGTTGTGTGAGGACAGGCCACCCATTCAGGATGCAGATGAGTGCATGTGTGACTGACTGTCCTGTGTTTTTGGTTTTCTGGGTGAAATGCATAAGGAAGCTGTCAACTAGCCCAACCCAGATGGTGATTGGAGACAGGATGTAAGGCACAGATGGTTTTTAAGTGTCAAGAAATGCTCACTTTTTAAAAGTGGCATTTCTAAAAAAGTAATATAAAATCCAACCTCACCAATAAGTAGGATTTTCTATTGTCATTCTAGCCATACTAAGTATTACCTGGTTAACCCCTTCTGATCAGAATCTACCACTCAAACAGTATCTGAGGGCAGTCCCAATGCTAGCCTATGAAAGAAGCAGGCCTCACAGTAGTGGAAAACGAATTTAGGAGTTTTCCACTACCAGGACATAAAAAACAGACATGTACATGTTCTGCCTTTTACCTACATAGCACCCTGTCTTATGGGTTACCTACTATGTGGATGGCACAATCAGTGCTGCAGGCCCACTAGTAGCATTTAGTTTACAGGCCCAGGGCACATGTAGGGCACTTTACAAGGGACATACAAGTAAATCAAATATGCTAATTCTGTATGAGCCAATGTTACCATGTTTTTAGGGAGAGAGCACATGCACTTTGGCACTGGCTAGCAGTGGTAAAGGGTCCAGAATCCTAAAGCCAGCAAAATTGAGGTCAGAAAAAGAAGAGGAGGAAGGCAAAAAGTTTTGGGGTGACCCTTCAGTGAGGCCATTTCCAACATGCAGATTATAATTTTAATAGTTTGCTACACGCCACATGTTCGGACTAAGTCTCTGATGTAGTCTCTTGCCCTTTTGATGGCTGCTTCAGGACAGACCTCCGCCCGTGGATTCAGCAGAACTTTCAATCAATTTCAGTGTCTGCTCACCTTTCTTGTTTGCGCAAATATGAATCTGTCCAGGCGGGGTCTCCTTCCTTTGGTCACATTCGAGCTCGAAGAACCAATAAGCTCCTGGCTGGCTCACCAAAATGTTGCTCAGATGGGTTTTTACCTTAAAAAACAAGAGGCACTGAAACAAGAACCGGTTTATTTAATTCAACATTACGTCCAGGAGAGCTGTTACAACACCGGGGTTGGAGGGCTCTCTCTCAATAGCACGTTGAAATGATCCATGTTTTAAATATTTCTTGTGATGTAATAAACACATAAAATATTTTTTCCCTGGTGAAATATGTGAACAGTTGAAATGGAGTCGTAGATACAATTTCCAGATAAGGATGCTGGAGGGTCTCGATCTGGCATGGACACCATGTGGGCCAGTGAATATGTGTCCAGTTGTCCAGCCTGAGGGGTGCGTGGTTACTATGTGTGCTGTGTCCTGATTGGCTGAGTGTTCCTAACTACTTATGGTGAAAAAATGGGGCAACCCAGTACCCTGGGACCTGGGTAAGTGAAATAGGAATTATGGATTCACGGTGCTGCTGAACTACCAGCCGAAGCATTTAACCTGATTAAATCAGGACTGCAGATCCTTAACTTTAACATACGACCACGCCAACAAGTTTTGAAAAAGACTTTTACAGACTTGGCTCATTTTCATGGAATGATCTAAGACCTTCCTGAAGCCATTACATGGCAAAGTAAAAAATTGGTATTATTAACAACACACCAGGGCTACATGAGATGGGAGGCGAATTGGTATAGTTTTATTGTTAACATGACTAGGATGTGTCTGAGTACAATCAAATAGGGGTGCTTTCTATTTCAATATTCTGTCCTGATGATGACCCGCCTGATTTAATTTCTTTGATTGGGGTCGAAACGTCGACATTGTATTAGAAATTGTGGATTGACTTTTGAGAAATTCAGCAGGCTCACAGTACCTATGGTTAGAGGTGCTTTTTTGAGACCTCGTGCTTTTAACCACAGTTTCGTTGTAGTTTTCTTGTAAATAGCACTGCAACACTCATAAAAACACATAATTCTCTCACACTGCGCCGTTATACAGGAGCACCTCAGTTACTTTACTTTAAATTGTTGAATTTAAGTTTCTAATAAATGTGAAATATTACTCACAAACCTCATCGGTACAGAATGTTCTTTAGGGTACAACCACTGTTGTGGAGGTTAATTCAAATCCTTCCCCCAGAGGGACCAAAATATTTTTTGTTATATTAACTACTTATGGCATCTGAATTTATGGTGTTTTGAGAATGCATGTGTCCCTCTGGCCATTTGTGCTTTACTGGGGCCAATAGCCTGGAACCATTGTAGTGTTACTGCCTGCCTGTGGGATTTGATCCTGGCTTGTGTATTTGGCTGTCTGCTAAGTGTAACCCCACTTGTGACCTGTCAGTCATTACCTTCAGGCCTGGGCCACAGAGTCTGCCTGAACATGTACCTACATGCTGGAATCAACGGACAGTTTATGACGGGGAAATCCAACAGGGGTGATGTTACTTCATTCGTGCCTGAAAATGTATTGTTTGTGTTTAAAGGTATTTTGTTGTTGTGTGTATTGATTGATCCGATGTCAATATTGATGTTAACCGATGCCACTGTGCCTTGTGACGTTGAGTTTCCTCTACGGTGGTGCACGGATTCCATCAAGGACTTGGGAATTTGTATTCACAGAGGCCGCTCTGAGGCAATTTGGCACAACTATGGCTCTGCCATAGACAAGCTCGAGGGACAAGTGGAGCAATGGGTCAAACTTCCGATGGGTATGGCTAGGCACATGGCCATCATTATAATGGTTGTGCTTCCTCGCTTCCTTTATGTTTTCTTTTTAACATGGGAAGCATGACTCCGGAACAACGAAGTCGTGAACAACGCAAGCGGAACAATGCTTGTGTGAACAACGTTTTTGTTTTTCTGTGCCTTACCCACGCATGTGCTGAACAACGCACATGCGTGGTTAAGGCACAGAAAAGGGAGTCAGCATCGGGAGAGGACGTGGTCAGGTAAGTGGAGCTGGGGCAGGGTTGGGGAGTAGTTTTTAGGGGTGGGGTAGTTTAGTTTTTAGGGGTGGGGGTTGGGGTAGTCCTGGTTTTTAAGGGTCGGGTGGGGGATGGGTAGTTCTGGTGTTTAGGGGTCAGAGGTGGGGGATGGGTTATGTTTGTTTCCATGGGTGGGGGTGGGGAGGAAGGGTAATTTTTGTTTTAGGGGCGGGGGTTCAGGGTTGTTTTAGTATTGGGTTGGGGCTAGTTTTAGTTTTAGGGGCGGGGTGGTGGGTGAGGGCTGTTTCAGTTTTTAGGGGCCGGGTTGGGGGGTCGGGTAGTTTTAGTTTTAGGGGTGGGGTTGGGGGGTAAGGGTTGTTTTAGTATTGAGGTTGGGGGGTTGGGGAGGTTTTAGTTTTAGGGGCGGGGTGGTGGGTAGGGCAGTTTTAGTTTTTAGGGCAGGAGTGGGGGATCGGGGTAGTTTTGTTTTTAGGGGTGGGGGCTGTTTTAGTTTTAAGAGTGGGGTGGGGTGGGGTGTCAGGTAGTTTTAGTTTCAGGGGTGGGGTAGTTTTAGTTTCAGGGGTGGGTAGTTTTAGTATTAGGGCAGGGGTGGGGTAGTTTTGTTTTTATGGGCGGGGTGGGGGGTTGGGTAGTTTTGTTTTTAGGGCTGGGGTCGGGGTTGTTTTAGTTTTTAGGGGTGGGTTGGGGATCAGGGTAGTTTTAGTTTTAGGGGTGGGGTGAGGGGTCAGGGTAGTTTTAGTTTTAGCAGTGGGGGATCGGGGGTAGTTTTAGTTTTGGGGCAGAGTTGTTTTAGCTTTTAGGGGCGGGGTGGGGGTCAGGGTAGTTTTAGTTTTAGGGGTGGGGTGCTTCTGGGCGTTAGGGCAGGTGGGGGGCCACATGCTGGAACCACGCATGCCGTCCCACACATGCCTTCACTAGGCATGCCTTTGCAACGAAAAATAGCTGTTAAGGCATGCGTGGTAAAGGCATTCGTGGTAACAACGCAGTCGTTGTTCCGACTGCGTTGTTTAGGCATGCATGGTTCTCGCATGCGTTGTTCCATCATACATTCGCACTAACGGGTAGTTTTTTCAATACACTGTGTGGGCACCTCATACGACTTATATGGGCCGGGTGTCGGCTCTGTTTCCACTGGGAAGTTTTTACACTCCCATGTGAGCGGAGCGGCTTTGGAGTCCCAGACCTACAAAATATATTATCTGGTAGCTCAGGCTCGTTATGCCAATCATTGGTACCAACCAGATGCCATACTGTCATTTCTTAAACCTAAAAGGGCACATATAGCATATCTCCCATTGTCCACTAGCCTGCTTCAGGGCCTCCTGCGCAACCTTACTGAAATACAGGCTTGTGCCACTACTAACTGGACCTTATTCAAACTCCTGCGCAATTTGGGTAGAGACACCCTCTATTCCCCACATGTTCCACTCACAAATAACTCATGGTTCCTATTAGACTTTTCATCCTTGGCGTGGTCTCCCTTAACTTTTTGCCTCTGTTCCCCAGGTTGTTGATGTGTGCTGGACTCTGATTTTGCTATTTGTTTTAGTCTGGGCACTTTACCACTGCTAACCAGTGCTAAAATGCAAGTTACAAAATGTGTATGTGATTGGTTTATCCATGATTGGCATATTTGATTTACTAGTAAGTCCCTAGTAAAGTGCAATAGAGGTGCCAAGGCCTGTAAATCAAATGCTACTAGTGGGCCTGCAGCACTGGTTGTGCCACCCACATAGGTAGCTCTTTAATCATGACTCAGACCTGCCATTGTAGTGTCTGTGTGTACAGTTTTACCTGTAAATTCGACTTGGCAAGTGTTTATATGTCCTGACAGTAAAATATTGCTAAATTTGTTTTTCACTGTTGCAAGGCCTGTCCCTCTCATAGGTTAACATGGGGGTTACCTTTAAATCTGATTAAAGTGTACATTCCCTTTGGGAGCGGATGGACATGTCGAGTTTGGGGTCTCTGAGCTCACAATTTAAAAATACATATTTTAGTAAAGTTGATTTTAAGATTGTGCGTTTGAAAATGCCACTTTTAGAAAGTCAGCATTTTCTTGCTTATACCATTTCTGTGACTCTGCCTGTTTGTGGATTCCCTGTCTGGGTCAGTTTTACATTTGGGCTGGTTGCACCTCACACTAGACAGTGACACAAAGGGAGCTGGCGTGTAGCCCGCATATCCTGATGAGCCATCTGTGCTAGGAGTGAGGGGAGGAGTGGTCACTCACACCTGAAAGGGCTGTGCCTGCCCTCACACAATGCAGTCTCCAACCCCCTGGTGAGTGTCTGGGGCCTGGCCTGGGCAAGGAAGGATTTCACATTCCAAAGAGACTTTACTTTGAAATAGGCCTACTTCAAAGGAGAAACTGGGTATAAGAAGGGCACCCAAAACCACAGACTTTAGAACACTTCTGGAAACAAGAAGGAACCTCTGCCTGGAGAAGAGCTGAAGAGCTGAGGAGAAGTGCTGCCCTGCCTGTGACTGTGCTTTGTGGAGCTACCCTGCAGTTGCTGCTTCTGCCAGAGTAAGAGGGCAAAGACTGGACTTTGTGTGCCTTCCATCTTGTGAAGAAATCTCCAAGGGCTTGATTTAGAGCTTGCCTCCTGTTGTTTGAAGTCTCAGGGACAGCAAAGATTTTTCTCTGCCAGCACCTGGAGTCTCTGTAGAGACTCCTGCTCTGACAAGAGGTGCCCTATCCAGTCCCTGGGCCCTTGAAAGGAAAGCTGGTGGAAATCCAAGGAAATCGACTTCGGACAACTCCGGACCGACGCCGCTGCTGAATCCGGGGACGCCGCCTGCACCCGACGCCGTGACCTTCACTGGAACGCGACACTCTTTGCAGGCCCGACGCCGCTGCAGCCCCGCTGAAGTCCGCAACTCCGTGGAAGTCGCCGCAGCACGTCGTGACTGACGCCGCTCGAAGTGCGCAGATTCAACGTTTTGCACAGACACCGCAATCCCCGACTTCGCGCATCAGCTTGTTTCCACTCTTCACCAAAGGTACTGTACTTGGGGGTCTACACGACTCCGTGTCCGGCGCCGCTGGTATCGGCTTGTTGGGAACGACTCCGTCACAACGCCGTGTTAACAACTCATCAAAGCATTTTTGTTTCTAAGTGTTATTTTTGAGTTTAATCTTTAAAAATTCATAACTTGACTCGTGTATGCCGGATGTTTGTCGTTAAGGTCTTGTTTTGTTTAGATAAATATTTCCTATTTTTCTAAACTGGTGTTGTGTCATTTTGTAGTGTTTTCATTAAGTTACTGTGTGTGTTCGTACAAATACTTTACACCTAGCACTCTGGAGTTAAGCCTACTGCTCTGCCAAGCTACCAAGGGGTTAAGCAGGGGTTAGCTGAGGGGGATTTTCTTTTACCCTGACTAGAGTGAGGGTCCTTGCTTGAACAGGGGGTAACCTGACTGTCAACCAAAGACCCAATTTCTAACAGTTCCCACTCACTCAGGAGTGCCTTGTGCAGCGTTATCTTCGCACTCACGGGCTGCAGGTCATAGGCGATTTGTTTACTGATGGTGGGCTCAAATCCAGTTCTATGGCTGAGGGAAGAGTCTCAACACTCACGGATTGATTTGTATTCCATTGCTTACATAGTACACATTATGAGACACCACATACTACCCAATGGAACCTAATGATTTCCCTCCTCTTACATTGGTGAAAGCCTCTCCTGATAGCTGTCACGTCATCTCCAAGTTGTACCATACTTCTTTACAATTGAGGCCCTCTGGCATGGAAAAGGCTAGGGCTGCATGGGAGGGCGATCTAGGTATCTCCATCCCAGATAAAACTTGGTATTACTATTGTAAAAGACAAAACATATTTCTGGTAACAAACAGGCCCTACATGACCCCTCGTGCGCTGGCCAAGTTAGATTCTACCAGATCCTTTGTTGCCCTAAAGGCCAGGTGGGACAGGCCAACTTCCTCCATCTATCATGGACTTGTGGGGTGATTGCATCTTATTGGTGGGACATCTGTGCTACTGTGTCTCTTATACTTGAACAACCTCTTGCTCCAAAACCCCTGAAGATCTTATTAGGGTATGTCAAGACATTACCTCTAGGACTCAGTTGTTATACTGCTATTGCGCTACTTCTGGCCACATGGCAAATTTCACTTTACTCGGGCATTGTACTCCTCCTACAGTGTTGGCTTGGCTGAAAGACCTGTCCTACCGCAACACCACCTCTGAACTCTATGCCTCCTTGCAACCAGTCACCTCCAGACCCAAAGATATTTGGCACCCGTTACGTGACCACCTCTTGACGTTGGATTATTCTGATGGCAGTGGAGCAGCGGATTGAAACCTTGCTATTCACTGACTCCATGGGAGGCCTTTTCAGGTTCCAATTGTGATGCCCTGCTGTGCTGTGCCAGGTTATTACTATCATATGCCTTTTATGCTTACCTGGCCATCAGCATTGTTACTTTCCTCTTTCCTTGCCTATTCTAGTTGTTCAGTGTCTTTCTTACACTTACTGCACTTGGTGTGCCACACATGGCATTATTGTTTTATTTATTTGGATTTTGGCGTCACTGTTTATATTATGTTGGGGAAAATGATAAATAAATCATTACAAAGCACACTAGAGGACTGCCTTGTTTGAAGCTTGGGATGGTCAGTGTATGCTAGAGCTCCTGCCCACATTGTCATCTACCTGAGAATATACGTGTTTACTTTGCATGTAACAACAACATCTGTGTGCCCATGGCACTTATAATTACTCAGAACACTACTTTGTGTGCTACAAGGCCTAAATGGTGGTCACTTAATTAATTTCCAAGCATAGGGTTCTGTCCTTTCCAAAAGGGTTATTTTGACAGGTTTGTCTGCAGGTTTAAAAGCTGTAGGAGTTCGGACACAAAGTCAGGCCAGAAGCCGTGTTTTCTTAGTCAGCCAAATGAATGGCACAACATGTGCTGCAGTTCTCATGTGGCATTTAACTTTTTCATGCTGTGGGCATATTTTCCCACATCATATACTATGGCCTTACTGGAATGTTACCGATGCCAGTTAGATACACTGTTCCATGGACAAATGTGCAGAGTTCACAAAACAGCAATGCCAGTCAGCACAAACAGGGACGATCGTGCAAAAAGATGCACTTTTTCACGCATACATATTACGGCATTAAAGCAAACTCTTAAATGCCACAGTACTATTGTCAATCCTTAATTTGTAAAAGGAAGAGTGCCTGCTTCTAGAGCTACGCTCAAAAGCCCAAGTACGGTGCATCTAAATGTCAATTAAATGTTGTGATGCTGAATGCAAAGGCCGATAGCCTTAAACCACTTTATGTCTTTTTGATCCACTACCAGACACACCTTGTCCCTTTAGCTCAGTCTTGCAGGTTCTTGCTATTTCAGTCTTTCCCTTCCTGCGTCTTTGTGCGTTTTACCCTATTGTGCGCTCTGTAACTATCTTACGAGTGCTGATCCTCAAAAATAAATGTCAGTGACCCCCACCAGCAACCAAAGGCTCAAATTAACCACTATCTATATCATCCTATAACACAAAATGATATACTTACCTTCAATATAATGTGCCACAATAGTTTGCCTTCATTCCAGTTCCTCTACAATATTCTGGTTCAATGGCACTTGGTGCTCAATTTATAGGTATTAATCCTGACCAGTATAAGAGAGAGTAGGATACAAATGTAACTTTGGTTTACCATGCCCTTTTAAAGATAGCTCTTTAAACAACCCTACCTGTCAAAGTCTGGAATTAACGGGCACACTTTCACCACTTTTTCTGAGGCTTTGAGCAAGTCATAACCTCTTTTGGTGCCACCATGCCTCTCCCAGGTGTAACTGGGGTACACTGACAGGATTCAACCTGAAAAGCAGTACCTGTCAGCACAAGAAGTTAAAAGCGCACAAAAATACTTCACATGGGTGTGTACCAATTATAGAACAGTTCTTGCAAGGTTAAAGTTTTGGACCTGGGTAAATAAGGGAGCAGAACCCGAGTTATTGGAACTTGAACAGTGCTGCAGCTAGCAGGAATGGAACTCAAGAGCAAGCTGAGGACGTTGGGATTCACCAGTACACTGGTCAAGGTTCTTATATTCTTGTCTGACAGGAACTAACTGACACCCAAATAGGAATTACCTGACAGTAAGTGGGCTGGTTTCAGAAATAAACCTATTGAAATTGTGCTCATGTTTGGTGGCCATCTTGGACTGGAGAATCATTGAAAGGGAGTGGAAATAATTATTTCCAGTTGCAGCTACGCCCATTACTGGCAAGGCCCTATAACACTATCAGAGCACAGCATACTCAGCTCAAAATATGGAGGTGATCGGTTTAATTTTCCATCCTGGAATTATAGTTACTTAAATCTTGTGTTTGAGTAAATCTCAGACCTTTGCCCGGGTGGGAAGAGTTGGATCAGAGCACTTGAATGCCCACCAGCATACGGGTGTGGTCATTACCGAACATACAATGCAAACCACGCCTTGGAATGCCAACTTGGTGGGACTTAGAAGTTCAGAGATGGCCGCATTCATGGCAGAGGTCCTCATTTTCATAAATGGGTTAATGCCAGTAATCTCTTTCTTAATTATCAGCAAGCGTAAACAAAAAGTAAACTCTGTCATAAACATATGCTTACAAGAGCTTCAGCTTTTTGAAAGGAGCCCACCGTATTAAAGCATCGCTTCTTTTTATCATTATTATGAATGCAGTAGAGTACAATGGGTACGTCATATCTCTTCACGCCTTTCTGATACTTTGAAATTATAAGTGGAAAAGCTGCAGAAATGAAGGTCCGGGACCACGGTGAATTTATTATTTAGATGCATGGCCTGCACCGCAGTTCTGCTACGTCGCATTATCTGCTGCTTGGAGTTCAGAGCAGTCGGTTACATTTCCCCCATCTGAAACTGAGTGTGAAGTGCGGTAATGCTGCTAAGTGCAGAACAAAAATGTATCTTTTTTTGCATCCCGCGAGTGCTCGAGGCAACATTCTTGGAAACCTCTGACTAGGAAGGAAAAGCGGGCCCTGAGATATATACACTGTGACAAGCCAGGGGGCTAAGCTTCTCCGATAAACCGTCTTGTGAACGGCAGTCGCCTGTGGCTGTGACATTACCACACTTTGCTCAGCTTTAGAAAGGGAAATTTAAGAGACGACTGCCATGAGCGGAAGCCACAGCCTGGACCAGATAATGCGCGCTGACAACACTGGCAGGCAAGAAAAGGCTACGCTCTCGTCGCTTGCTCCACACTGACGGGATGTTACCCTGAGCTCTGTATGTTTGAGGGTGAATGCAAACTCACTGGGAGTATCAGACGGCAAGACACACGGTTTGGGCAGAGGAGGTCTTGCAGAGGCGATTCCCACACGCCCAGTGAGTGAAATGTATATGATTCGGGAAAGCAGTTCTTTTCAGTTCCCTGACGGTAATGAAATGCAATGTTACTAGTGAGGCAGATATATTTGCAAACATGATAAGCAGTTAATAAACTCTGGGGCGTATTTACAAGCCCCGTGCGTTTTTCCCATATAAAAACTGACCTACTGGCGACGCGAGGGGCTCTGTGTATACGATGTAAAATTCAAACAAGGCATACTTGTTTTTTAGGGCTCATAGACTGACCCACATTACGACAGTATTGTAAGAGTAAAACATGGCATTGGTTGTGGAATACACAGGGGCATATTTATACTCCGTTTGCGCCGAATTTGCGTCGTTTTTTTCGACGCAAATTCGGCGCAAAACTAACGCCATATTTATACTTTGGCGTTAGACGCGTCTAGCGCCAAAGTATGAGGAAAGAGCGTAATTTTTTTGCGTGAACGCCTTCCTTGCGTTAATGAGATGCAAGGTAGGCGTTCCCGTCTAAAAAAATGACTGCGACGCAAATGCGTCGTATTTATACTCCCGGGCAAAAATCACGCCCGGGAGTGGGCGGGGCAAAAAAAACCGCATTTGCGCCTCTTTTTAACACCTGGGTCAGGGCAGGCGTTAAGGGACCTGTGGGCTCAAAATGAGCCCACAGCTGCCCTCCCATGCCCCCAGGGACCCCCCTGCCACCCTTGCCCACCCCAGGAGGACACCCAAGGATGGAGGGACCCATCCCAGGGACATTCAGGTAAGTTCAGGTAAGTATAATTTTCTATTTTTTTTATATTTTTTTTTGGCATAGGGGGGCCTGATTTGTGCCCCCCTACATGCCTCAATGCCCAATGACCATGCCCAGGGGACATAAGTTCCCTGGGCATGGCCATTGGGCAAGGGGGCATGACTCCTCTCTTTACTAAGACAGGAGTCATGTAAATGGCGTCTGGGCGTCGTTAAAAATGGCGCAAATCGGGTGGAGGCGATTTTTTGGCGTCAACCTGACTTGCACCATTTTAAGACGCCCTAACGCCATTTTCCCCAATGCCAGCGCTGCCTGGTGTACGTGTTTTTTTTCCACGCACACCAGGCAGCGCCGGTCTGCTAGCGCCGGCTAACGCCATTCAATAAATACGGCGCCCGCATGGCGCTTCAGAATGGCGTTAGCCGGCGCAAAACTTTTTGACGCTAAACTGCGTTAGCGCAGTTTAGCGTCAAAAAGTATAAATACGGGCCACAGTGCTTAATTTGTGCTTGTTTCCGGTGCTGAGCACCAGCACTTATTTTTGATGGCCCACTCAGGGGCATATTTATACTCCGTTTGCGCCTAATTTGCGTCGTTTTTTTCGACGCAAATTCGGCGCAAAACTAACGCCATATTTATACTTTGGCGTTAGACGCGTCTAGCGCCAAAGTATGAGGAAAGAGCGTCATTTTTTTGCGTGAACGCCTTCCTTGCGTTAATGAGATGCAAGGTAGGCGTTCCCGTCTAAAAAAATGACTGCGACGCAAATGCGTCGTATTTATACTCCCGGGCAAAAATCACGCCCGGGAGTGGGCGGGGCAAAAAAACCCGCATTTGCGCCTCTTTTTAACGCCTGGGTCAGGGCAGGCGTTAAGGGACCTGTGGGCTCAAAATGAGCCCACAGCTGCCCTCCCATGCCCCCAGGGACCCCCCCTGCCACCCTTGCCCACCCCAGGAGGACACCCAAGGATGGAGGGACCCATCCCAGGGACATTCAGGTAAGTTCAGGTAAGTATAATTTTCTATTTTTTTAATATTTTTTTTTGGCATAGGGGGGCCTGATTTGTGCCCCCCTACATGCCTCAATGCCCAATGACCATGCCCAGGGGACATAAGTCCCCTGGGCATGGCCATTGGGCAAGGGGGCATGACTCCTGTCTTTACTAAGACAGGAGTCATGTAAATGGCGTCTGGGCGTCGTTAAAAATGGCGCAAATCGGGTGGAGGCGATTTTTTGGCGTCAACCTGACTTGCACCATTTTAAGACGCCCTAACGCCATTTTCCCCAACGCCGGCGCTGCCTGGTGTACGTGTTTTTTTTCCACGCACACCAGGCAGCGCCGGTCTGCTAGCGCCGGCTAACGCCATTCAATAAATACGGCGCCCGCATGGTGCTTCAGAATGGCGTTAGCCGGCGCAAAACTTTTTGACGCTAAACTGCGTTAGCGCAGTTTAGCGTCAAAAAGTGTAAATACGGGCCTTAGTCTTCTAACTCAAGTATTTGCTGCGAGCAAAAGACACATATGGGAAAGATGGAGGAAGGGAAAAACAAAAAAAGTCACAAAGGGAGAAAGTAGAAAGCTGCAGGAGTTTGCTGATGGGGCAGGGAATGGCCTTATATGGATTGAAGAGGCCCGAGATGGCTTCAGGATTACACCACTTCATTATTCTGTGTTTGCACATTTAATTGCAGCAGCCGCATTTTTAAGAAAAGGGCTTTGGGCACCGGCACCTTTTTATTTACCAATTAAGCACGGGAAATACATGTGAATTGGAAAAATCTAATTCTCTTTCCAGTGTGATGAACTGAGCCAGGTATAATTTTCCCATGATCTTTCACAGTTCAGAAATATAGGGCCTCATTTGCAAGGCCTGTGGCATAGAGTGGCGCAGCAAATGCCTTGCTGCCCCGCTGTGCACCACCGGGAAAGAGCAGAAATGTGCAGTATGATGGGCAGAAATGCGCTGTATCTACTAGATATGGTGTATTTCTGTCCTCTACCACAAATTGCAGCCATGCTCCAACGCAGGCCCCCTTGTACCATGCACACCCTCAGCTGCATTTCCCTCTAGCTCTTTCACGTTTTTGTGTACTTCCACACAATCCTCCACTACTGTCCTGACCATTACCTACCCATATGAGGGTTTTCTGTGGGCTTGAGCTGGAAATATATGAGTCTGGCCAGATCTGAGCATGAAGTATGGGGGTTCAATAGGCTGAGGCACTTTTTGAAGGGTGGCAGTGGAACTTACGAATCAATAGAAGGAATGTGGGGTAGATTTTGAGGTGATGGCTAGGAGAAACCAGGGTGTGTGCATCATGGGTGTTAGAAATGGGGTCTTTGGTTGACAGTCAGGTTACGCCCTGTTCAAGCAAGGACCCTCACTCTAGTCAGGGTAAAAGAGAATCACCCTCAGCTAACCCCTGCTTACCCCCTTTGTAGCTTGGCAGAGCAGTAGGTTTAACTTCAGAGTGCTAGGTGTAAAGTATTTGTACCAACACACACAGTAACTTAATGAAAACACTACAAAATGACACAACACCAGTTTAGAAAAATAGGAAATATTTATCTAAACAAAACAAGACCAAAACGACAAAAATCCCACAAAAGACAAGGGGCTTCGATGAGATATTAACACGGCGTTGTGACGGAGTCCTTCCCAACAAGCCGACACCAGCGGCGCGGACACGGAGTCGTGTAGACCCCCAAGTACAGTACCTTTGGTGAAGAATGTAAACAAGCCGATGCACGAAGTCGGGGATCGCGGCGTCTGTGCGAAAAGTTGAATCCGCGCACTTCGAGCGGCGTCGGTCACGACGTGGTGCGGCGACTTCCACGGAGTCGCGGACTTCAGCGGGGCTGCAGGTTACGGGGTCGGGTGCAGGCGGCGTCACCGGATTCAGCAGCGGCGTCGGTCCGGAGTCGTCCGAAGTCGTTTTCCTTGGATTTCTACCAGCTTTCCTTTCAAGGGCCCAGGGACTGGATAGGGCACCACTTGTCAGAGCAGGAGTCTCTCCAGAAACTCCAGGTGCTGGCAGAGAGAAGCCTTTGCTGTCCCTGAGACTTCAAACAACAGGAGGCAAGCTCTAAATCAAGCCCTAGGAGATTTCTTCACAAGATGGAAGGCACACAAAGTCCAGTCTTTGCCCTCTTACTCTGGCAGAAGCAGCACTGCAGGAAAGCTCCACAAAGCACAGTCACAGGCAGGGCAGTACTTCTTCCTCAGCTATCAGCTCTTCTCCAGCATAGGTTCCTCTTGGTTCCAGAAGTGTTTCTAAAGTCTGTAGATTTGGGTGCCCTTCTTATACCCATTTTAGTCTTTGAAGTCACATTTCTTCAAAGGGGACTCACACCTACTTGTGAAATCCTGCCTTGCCCAGGCAAGGCCTCAGACACACACCAGGGGGTTGGAGTCTGCATTGTCAGAGGCAGGCACAGTCCTTTCAGATGAGAGTGACCACTCCAACCCTCCCTCCTAGCAGAGATGGCTAATCAGGAAATGCAGGTTACACCCCAGCTCCCTTTGTGTCACTGTCTAGTGTGAGGTGAAAAACAACCCAACTGTCAAACTGACCCAGACAGGGAATCCACAAACAAGGCAGAGTCACAGAATGGTTTAAGCAAGAAAATGCTCACTTTCTAAAAGTGGCATTTTCCAACGCACAATCTCAAGATCAACTTTACTAAAAGCTGTATTTTTAAATTGTGAGTTCAGGGACCCCAAACTCCACATGTCCATCTGCTCTCAAGGGGAATCTACGCTTTAATCATATTTAAAGGTAGCCCCCCATATTATCCTATGAGAGAGACAGGCCTTGCAACAGTGAAAAACGAAGTTGGCAGTATTTCACTGTCAGGACATATAAACCACATTAATATATATGTCCTACCTTATCCATACACTGCACCCTGCCCTTGGGGCTACCTAGGGCCTACCTTAGGGGTGCCTTACATGTAAGAAAAGGGAAGGTTTAGGCCTGGCAAGTGGGTACACTTGCCAAGTCGAATTTACAGTGTACAAATACACACACAGACACTGCAGTGGCAGGTCTGAGACATGATTACAGGGTTACTTGTGTGGGTGACTCAACCAGTGCTGCAGGCCCACTAGTAACATTTGATTTACAGGCCCTGGGTACCTCTAGTGCACTTTACTAGGGACTTAACAGTAAAACAAATATGCCAATCATGGAGAACCAATTACGTACACATTTTAAACAGGAGCACTTGCACTTTAGCACTGGTTAGCAGTAGTAAAGTGCCCAGAGTAACAAAAACAGTAAAATCAGAGTCCAGCACACATCAACAACCTGGGGAACCAGGGGAAAAAGTTAAGGGAGACCACGCCAAGGATGAAAAGTCTAACAATGGGGGCTCACTTAATGGTATAGAGGCTGGCAGTCAGAATGGATAGAGACTACCAATGTACACGCCTTCTAGGGATTGGTTGAAGTAGGAGGTGGCTTGTTGACTGTAGTGCCGTGTGAGTTAGCAATGATGGAACCCTTTTGACTCCTGATGGACTCCATAGAACTGTGACATAAGTGTTAGAGCGTAGTTAAATGAATGCAGGCTTAGAATGTTGAGTTCGCTGTTACATGCAGATGTATAAATACATGTAATACACAGCTCTGTATGTGACGTAGACATTGGCAAGTACCCAAGCTGGGCAAGACACTACAACTGGCGAACAGATAGAGGATAAGTAACCTGAAGATCAGCAGTGATCTCCCAGAGAGTTTCCCGTGGTTCAAGCAAGCTGCTCGTGCATGTCACATGTGCCCCGGTCGAAGTGCAGAATTGACATTTGGCGCATGTGGAGTCAAAGCGCAACTCCAGCTGGCGTGCAGCATATGAAGAAAAGAAAGCTTCACTGAGAAGTCTACACATCATTGGCCAAGAACCTGCTGGTAAAGCCATAAAGAGAGATACTGCACTACAACACAATCTAAAGCTATACACCATATGGAATGATAACGCCAAAGGTGGATACAACCAGGTTTTGAAAGAGCAGCAAATAGTGACAACAAATTGCAAGATAAAGCTGCGATCAGAAGTGCAGCAAGGCAGTGGTCAACCAGAGGTCAGAGTACAAAGACATGCCTAAAAGCAAAGCAATTTAGATACAAGAAATGATCATCTGCTTAGCAGAACTGGTTGAAGAGAGTCATCATACCACAGTGCTGGGTGAGGTGGCCCGAGAAGCTGTGCCTGAGGTTGTGCTTACGGAGCCGTCCATACCTAAAGCAGCACACCATCAAAGCTGCCGCGTAGCAGCTCAGAACAACTCCAGAGGTCTCCAGAAAAGTGAAGGGCTCCAATGGAGATCACGAAAGAGATCACAGTTCCACAGACTGTTCAAGTTGACCCAGAGGCCAGCACAGCACAGTAGAGATGGCATGAATGAACTGTGCCCTAGTAGACAGCGGACAGTATGTGAAAGAACTCCCTTCTCAGTGTCAGCCAATCCCGTAAATAGTTATAATGCCACCGCCTTCCTGAAACAACCACCACCATTGGAGACTGCCAAAAAGCAGAATATTATCAAAAGATCGACTGCTTGGATAGAGACATTAAATGATTTTATTGATGCACTAGAAGAAATATAACAAGTAAAGATTATCAAATACCTTAAGAATCTTGCTGGTGAGGGTGTAAAAGAAGTCATAAAAGAATGCTGCGAGCTGGCGAAGTTACATTTTGTCAAATCAAAGAAGGCTTCAAGCTCAACTTCAATAAAATAAATAAAATACTGATTTTATAGATTACGAAAGGTACATTTTCAGTTAAGAGCAACAAAGTGTTGATGAAAACATTGATGAATTTGTTGAGAGACTGGATACGCTCAGGAAACACTGTAGGTTCAATGAATTTAATGATGAGGAAGCAATACCTTTCAGAGTTATTAATGCATGCCTATCAGATTAATTCAGACAGTGAATGCTGAGAGAAACCCGTAGTCTGGAACGAGTTCTCATGGCCGCCATAGCTGAAGAGCATGCTGATTAACAAGCTATTGACATGAAGGCCGGAGGTGCCCAAAGTGAGTTAGTCATGAACATGAAAAGTAAGCAGAAGCACAAAGCTGAAGGACACAAAGTAATGTCTCCACAGAAAAAAAGTTGTGTTTCAGATGTGGATTGCCGTTTCCACACAACGATAAAGGTCCAGCCATAGGATGAATATGCAAGGGCTGTGGGAAGGAGAACCATTTTGTAATGGTTTGCAAGGCAAAGGAAAAAGTAAGTGCGTCACAGCAAGAAGACAAAATTGCTGCCCGAACATTCCAGAATTGACAATCGACATACCCACCAAGGCCAAACAACAACACAAATTTAGACAAATCAACACTAAACGAAGTCGATCATCATCTAAATCATCATCAAAAGGTTCTTCTGTATCAATATCAAGTGGCAGTGAAGAACATGATTGTGCTATGTTGATGTTCACTTCAGAAAAATGTGCACATGTTAGAATGGCTGCATGTGAACAAAAATACCAGTAAAAAAAAGTTGATATGAAAAAGCACCAACATCATTCAAACATTGTCTTGAAGTTTACACTGAAAGTAAACAGTTGTCACAATACTTTTAATTTTCGACAGTGGTGAGTCAATAAACATTGTGCCTGAGGAGAAATACAATGAACTATCTCCATTGCCACGAGTGACGCCATTAAAAATGAAAGTATATACATCGCCTGCATCAACACCATAAAAAAGTCCAGGTTCATTTGTAGCAACGGTGAAACACAAGAAAACAAAAGTACAAACACTAATTTCAAGATACGTTGTCATGTACCTGGTTACTCAGTACTTCAAGGTTTTGCTCGAATGCAGATTTACTTTAAATAAGTGGAAGACAAGAGGCGTTTGGCAAAGAAGGGACAGTCTGTTTAATTAAATGCAACGACCAGAAGAGCACAGTATAGAGTTGAGTCTGATGACTGTCTCGCAGAGTAGCATAGTTTTGAGTATCTTTTTATACATTGTCTTCAGGTGCAATAAAATGATTGACTAAATTTTTTTTAAAGAAAGGAATCCGTGCCTATTTTTGTGGCCATAAATCCAACAATCTGATAAAGTGTGCAGGTGGGTCTCAACCTTGCGTGGACATGGTATGGGCCAGTAGGTGACGTGTCCAGATGTCTGGCATGAGGAGCGCATTATCACTGCGTGTAGTGTGTGTGCTGTGTTCTGATTGGCTGTGTGATCCTAACCACATGTGGCATGTAAATCTATGGTGTTTTGGGAACGTGTACCCCTCTGGCCAAATGTGTTTTATTGGGGGACAATTTCCTAGGACTTTTGTGGTGTTGCTGGCCATCTGGGGAATCGATCTGGATCTTTCCTGTTTTGCGCTTTTGTCTATGGGCTATGTGCCACCCCACCTATGATCTGTCAATCACTTTCTTTAGGCCTGGGTCACAGGGCCTGCTTGACCACGTACTTCTGACTCGGGGTTGACGCGGAGGTCATGTCAGGTGGAATCAACAATAGTGAAGCAAGTTTGTTGTTATGCTGTCACACATTGTTTTTATGCATTTCAGCAAAGGTATGGCATCAACTGACTGTTTACTCAGTTTCAGCACAGTTACTGATATAAGACTGTGAACTATAGCATGAATGCTCATCACAAAATAGTACATCAATGTCCTTCGTTGTTCCATGGGTTAGAAAAACTCAAGTGTCAGAAGATTACCCATTAAATCAAACTTCCACAGGAGCAGATGCCTTTTACCCAACTCCCTCCAACAGACGCGTGCTGATCATATGAACCCTGCGTCTGCTAGGGGGAAAGGGAAATGGTAATAGAAAAAGAGAGATCGCCTCCAGATCCAGTTCCAGCCTGTGTTTCCCACTTGAAGATAGGATATTCAGTGTGTGTCTCTGAAAACCTGCACCTTTCTTCTTATTGGGATTTCTTTAAAGGAAGGACCTGCAGTTAGGTGATAAGAGCATAGATAAGTACATTCCTACTGCGCAAGCAACTGTTCAGCCATTCACATTCACCCAATTCTATCGTCTCCTAACCTGGATCTTTTGAGAGGCTAGCCTCTCTCTAAGAGAACAATATTAACTTAATATTGTCTTATCTCCAGGAGTCAGAGGTTTTCAAGGTTCTCTGGAGAACAGTTCAAAAGTTCACAAAAAATACAAACTACTGATGTCTTTTACAGGAAATGAAAACTACTTCTCAAGGTTCAGTTTTCTCAATAACATTCTCTAGGAATTAGTCTGAGCACTGAGGGTTGTCTCTAAGATTGACAAGTCTCCAAAGCAAAGAGTTCTTGAATATATGTACATATATATATATTGGCAAGTCTGGAAGTCATACAAAAGGATTCCTTACTGCAGTTGCCTGAAGTTCTGTTTAGCCAAAACGAGTTCTCCTCAGAAAGCCGATAGCCAGTTGTTGGAAGAATGAAAAAATTCAGCTTCTTCAAAAGTGAAAAAGTAGCTAGTGTGCACACCGTAACAAGAAAAATAATGAATTACTCAAAACTGGAAGAAATTTCTATGAAACAAAGTGCCTCAGGAACACTGCTCATTCTCCTCAAGATGACAGTTGAAGTGAAGGGC
The DNA here is from genome assembly GCF_031143425.1 of Pleurodeles waltl. NCBI lineage: Eukaryota > Metazoa > Chordata > Amphibia > Caudata > Salamandridae > Pleurodeles > Pleurodeles waltl. The sequence goes on from NC_090444.1 coordinate 1,742,313,097, forward strand.
TTCCAGGGAGAAACAGCTGGACGGAAGCTTCAGCACGAGACTAAAACACTAGAGCGGTGACCTCACAAGGATTTGCGGCCATCATCTTGAGTGGCAGTTAAACGTGAAGAAGCTAGTTCTAAGAACAGCTTCCGCAAGAGCCACCGTGAGTGAGGACGCCGCTGCAACCAACATTGGTACAAGGAAAAGGGGAATCATTTTTGCTGAGGGAAAAACTTAACAATGCTGGCAATAATTTTCCTGACATCAAGACTATGAAAGTACAATTTCACATAAATGAGGACGTCCGTCCTGTTGCTAAAAGACACTGATGAGTTGAATTTCATTTACAGAAGCTGTTGAAAAAGAGCTTGAATTGTTGCTTAAACATTATATCAGTGAGCGTTCTACTGATCCAACACCATGGGTTTCTCCCTATTGGAAGTACCCAAAAAGGAGAGTGAAGGAGCTGTAGGCATCTATGTGGATATGTGTCAAGCAAACAAGGCAATTAAAAGAGACTGAAATCCAGGTCCGCACATTACTGACATGATAACACAACTGAATGGTGTGAAAGTCTTCTCTCACCTTGATTTATAGTCATAGGACTATGTAGTGATGCATTGCTGTCATTCAATCAATCAGTCAGAGCATTTGTAAAGCGCACTACTCACCCGTAAGGGTCTCACGGTGCAGATGGGCGGGGGGGTGCTACTGCTCAAACAGCCATATCTTGAGGTGTCTCCTGAAGATAAATAGGTCCTGTGTCTGTCGCAGGTGGGTGTTCGACGTCTTGGCGGCGAGGTGGGAGAACGATCTGCCACCGACGGTCGTTCTGTGGATGCGTGGGATAGTGGCGAGGGCAAGGTCGGAGGAGCGAAGCTGTCGGGTCGTGGTGTACAAGTAGAGCCGTCTGTTGAGGTATTCTGGTCCGGTGTTATTCAGTGCCTTGTGAGCGTGGGTGAGGAGTTTGAGCGTGATTCTCTTGTTGACAGGGAGCCAGTGTAGGTCTCTCAGGTGGACTGTGATGTGGCAGTGGCAGGGGATGTCCAGGATGAGGTGTGCGGAGGCGTTCTGTATGTGTTGCAGTCTTTTCTGGAGCTTGGCTGTGGTTCCTGTGTAGAGGGCATTGCCGTAGTGCAGTTTGCTGCTTGGAAGGGCTTGGGTGACCGTCCTTCTGGTTTCAGTGGGGATCCATTTGTAGATCTTGTGAAGCATGCAGAGGGTGTTGAAGGTCTGTTATTGTCTATCATGTAAAATGATGCACTCAAGCACAGCTTCTTTGAGGTTATGATATGGCACCTTTTTGAAAATTAACCTGTCTGGAAATTATATTCTTCTTTTGTGATTGTCTTGTATTTTATATGAAATATATATCCTAAATATTTATGCACAATAAATCATTATCAATTTGAAGTGAATGCAGGTTTGGCATGTTGAGTTCGAAGGTTACATGCAGACGACGGAAGACGTGTAATACACAGCTCCATGTGTGTCATAGTCACTGGCAGGTACCCAGGCTGAGGAAGATGCTACATTGACCTGAATACCTGCAGAAAATTTTGTTTTTTAATTCTTGCAGAAATGAAGCATCCTTTCATTCTCCTGAAGGCATGAACCAAGGACTATAAACCATTACTTAAAATAGGAAAATCCATTCTAGTGTAACATATACTCTGCAATTGTGAACTAAAAACACGATCATGCAGAGGTATTTTTAACCCACATTGGTCTTTACAGCTAAATTACATCTGTTAATTAATTTTTATCCTTTTGACCATCCTGAAACTTCTAGTTGGAAAGTGTACTATTTAGAAAAATATTTCTTATGCAATACATCTATATGCTCACTCTTCACCATGTGGCGAGTCGCATGAGTAGAGCAAGAAAGGTGTTTATTGCAGGGCATGCCCTGTACTTCTTGCATGCTCAACTTTGGACCATTCACTACTATGAGGCCTACCTCTCCTGTAGGATATAATTGGGTTTCCTTATTACGTTTAATAAGTGATAACGTTTGATGGAGAACAGGTGAACATTTCATGTTTGCTGTCTGAAGAATTGTAATTGAAAATCCTCGTTAATGGTAAAGTTGAATTGTAAGTTACTATTTTTAAAATGCCACTTTTGAAATGTTGGCAATAACTTGCTCTATTGGGATCTTGCACGATGGTTCTGGGGCACATGGCTTGGTGTTGTTGCTAGCTAGACTTTGTTTTTTCCTCCCAAACAGCAACACAGTAGAGGAATAATGTGCTCCTGGATGAGTCCTTACTGGCAGGATGGAGGTGTAGAGCTGGGCACAGCCCCACTTGCAATTGAATAGACTGAGCTCTGCCATCACACAAAGTGCTTGTCACTCCTGCACTCTTCATACAGCAAGCTTGGAGCCAGGGCAGGGCAAGTAGGAAACGTCAAGCGCTTCAAAGGCAATTCTCTAGAAACCTCTACTTCAAAGGAGGTACCAGGTGTAAAAATATGCCCTTCAGACCCACTCTTTAGTTTACTTTCTGGATGGACCTGTGGAAGACTGCTTAGAGGACTGCTTGCTGCTGTGACTTGCTGTGTACTTTAGAGGACTGCTTTGCTGCACCTGGAATGACTGCTCTGTTGCCTGAAGTCTGCCTTGAACCCTCAGAGGCCTACCCTGCTGCCGGAGCCCTGTTTTACTGTTGAACCCACAACTACCAGAGTGACTCCAAGGGTTAGTTGGCTGGTGTCCCAATCAAAGCTTCAAGAACAGAAAAGGCTTCAACCGTCTTGAGCCCACTCCTTGACCCAGCCTGCGTGAGCCCTAACCTCCCAAGTGGTGCTCCTGTAGTCCAAGACCCTGGGTCATGTTGCTACAGGTGCCCAGATAGCAAAAATCTAAAACTTGGGAAATAGTACATTTTTGATGAAAAATTGCTCTGAGCACTGAGAGGAGACCCGGACCAAGCTGCTCTTCTATCCCATAAGGTGCAACATTAGTCAGTCTGATTTTGCTGTAGCTCCCGCTATGTTCTTCTCTGAAGCAGCAAATCCTGTTCAGCGGTCCTTTGCCAAAGGGATATTTAGGCTCATGGAACTCTAGATGGCTGCAGCCTCCAGCTTCATCATGTTGGAGATTTTCAATTTTGGACAAAGAGATTAAGGGCCTTGTTGGGAGTTTGGCGTAGGGGTTACTCCGTCACAATGGTGATGGATATCCTGTCCACCAAAATATAAACCCCATAGGATACAATGGGACATAGATTTCGGTGGACAGGATATCTGTCACCGTTGTGATGGAGTAACCCCTCCGCCAAACCCTAAATCAGGTCCTAAGTGCGAACATAGGAGTCTTCACCATGACTTTGGCCAGCAGCTTCTCTAAGATGATGCCTCTTCCTTGGACATCGCCGGTAGCCTTACTCCCACTTTACCTTCTCAGAGATTTTTTCTCAAATGTTTTTCGAAGTCTGAAGGTAAGAGCTGCCTGGGCCCAATGCACTTTTTGTATCTGACCCATGCACGTATTGCAGTCAACTATATTTTCAACACAGTTTGCGCTTTGATCTTTCTGATGCTTCCTTTTTCTTTAACTGGTTCTGTGCCTTGGACGAGGTGATCTCGTCCTGCACCCGGGAACTGGGGGGAGCGCTCCACCCCCCCTGGTCGTGGATGGAAGGGGAAGCCCTTCCCTTTCCACCCCCGACCCCCACACCCCCCATGACGACAGCGCGCATTGCGCGCTGACAATCACAGAGGGCCTCCTCCATCGCGCTGGAAGCTTAGATTCTAGCCCGATCGAAAGAGAAATGCAAAGCATTTCTCTTTCGATCACGTGGAGTAGGCCAGAGAGGCTTCAAAGGGAAGGAAAGACATTTCCTTCCCTTTGAAGTCTCTCTGAGTGTTTCAAAAGCCGGATTGCAAGCAATCCGGCTTTTGAAACGCCCACTGGACACCAGGGATTTTTGGTTTTTTTAGAAATGGGCATAAGGGAGCGACCCCTTGGGCAAGGGTCGCTCCCAGGGGGGCATTTTTTTGGAAGGCCTTTTCTGCCCCCTATGGGGGCAGAAACCTCTAGGCACCAGGGATCTTTTTTTTTTTTTTTTTTTTGTTTTTTTACAGGTGGGGAGCGACCCCTTAGGCAAGGGTCGCTCCCCTAGGGGGCAAATTATATTTAGGCCATTTCTGCCCCCCTTGGGGGCAGATTGGCCTATTTTTATGAGGCCAATCTGCCCCCAAGGGGACAGAAACCACTAGACACCAGGGAGTTTTTTTTTGTTTACGTGAATTTCACGCAAGGGGAGCGACCCCTTAGGCAAGGGTCGCTCCCCTGGGGGGCAAATTTATTTTAGGCCTTTTCTGCCCCCCCCCAGGTCTCTAGTTTAAAAAAATACACAGGTTTGGTAGGTTTCCCTAGGTGCCGGCTGAGCTAGAGGCCAAAATCTGCAGGTAGGCACTTTGCAAAAAACACCTCTGTTTTCTGTCAAAAATTATTATGTGTCCACGTTGTGTTTTGGGGCATTTCCTGTCACGGGAGCTAGGCCTGCCCACACAAGTGAGGTATCATTTTTATCGGGAGACTTGGGGGAACGCTGGGTGGAAGGAAATTTGTGGCTCCTCTCAGATTCCAGAACTTTCTGTCACCAAAATGTGAGGAAAATTTGTTTTTTTAGCCAAATTGTGAGGTTTGCAAAGGATTCTGGGTAACAGAACCTGGTCAGAGCCCACCAAGTCACCCCATCTTGGATTCCCCTAGGTCTCTAGTTTTCAAAAATGCACAGGTTTGGTAGGTTTCCCTAGGTGCCGGCTGAGCTAGAGGCCAAAATCTACAGGTAGGCACTTTGCAAAAAACACCTCTGTTTTCGGTCAAAAAATGTGATGTGTCCATCTTGTGTTTTGTGGCATTTCCTGTCGCGGGCGCTAGGCCTACCCACACAAGTGAGGTATCATTTTTATCGGGAGACTCGGGGGAACATAGAATAGCAAAACAAGCGTTATTGCCCCTTGTCTTTCTCTACATTTGTTCCTTCCAAATATAAGAGAGTGTGTAAAAAAGACGTCTATTTGAGAAATGCCCTTTAATTCACATGCTAGTATGGGCACCCCAGAATTCAGAGATGTGCAAATAACCACTGCTCCTCAACACCTTAACTTGTGCCCATTTTGGAAATACAAAGGTTTTCTTGATAGCTATTTTTCACTCTTTATATTTCAGCAAATGAATTGCTGTATACCCGGTATAGAATGAAAACCCACTGCAGGGTGCAGCTCATTTATTGGATCTGGGTACTTAGGGTTCTTGATGAACCTACAAGCCCTATATATCCCCACAACCAGAAGAGTCCAGCAGAGGTAACAGTATATTGCTTTAAAAAATCTGAGATTGCAGGAAAAAGTTACAGAGTAAAACGTAGAGAAAAAGTGCTGTTTTTTTCACCTCAATTTCAATATATTTTTTTTCAGTTGTTATTTTCTGTAGGAAACCCTTGTAGGATCTACACAAATTACCCCTTGATGAATTCAGAATGTTGTCTACTTTTCAGAAATGTTTAGGTTGCTGGGATCCAGCATTGGTTTCACACCCATTCCTGTCAATGACTGGAAGGAGGCTGAAAGCACAAAAAATCAGGAAAATGGGGTATGTCCCAGTAAAATGCCAAATTTGTGTTGAAAAGTTGGGTTTTCTGATTCAAGTCTGCCTGTTACTGAAAGCTGGGGAGCTGGTGATTTTAGCACCACAAACTCTTTGTTGATGCCATTTTCAGGGAAAAAAACACAAGCCTTCTTCTGCAGCCACTTTTTCCCATTTGTTTGAAAAAACAAAAATGTCACTGTATTTTGGCTAATTTCTTGGCCTCCTTCAGGGGAACCCACAAAGTCTGGGTACCTCTAGAATCCCTAAGATGTTGGAAAAAAAGGACGTAAATTTGGCTTGGCTAGCTTATGTGGACAAAAAGTTATGAGGGCCTAAGCGCGCACTGCCCCAAATAGCCAAAAAAAAGCCTGGCACAGGAGGGGGAAAAGGCTTGGCAGCGAAGGGGTTAAACTTTAAAAATTAATATCTCTGGTTCTACTAATTGGATTTTTTTTATTTTGGTGTCACATAATTTAATAAAATGTACCTCTATTTTTCTAAATTGGTGCAGGATTGTTTTTGTGTTGTGTTATCACTTTATTGATGTTTGTGTGCTGCATCAATATTTTATACATTGCCTCTATATTAAGCCTGATTGCCATTTTGCCAAGCTAATAGAGGGTTAAGCACAGGTTAAATTTGTGACTTTTGTGTTTTACCCTGACAGGGATTGTGGTTGTTGCTTGAGCACGGTTAACATTCAACACAACCAATAACCCAATTTCTTACAAAAGGCAACATCCTTTATCTTTCCTTGTGAGCATAATCCGCAATCCAATGAAAGCAGCCTATACTGGACCAACCATCTTCCCATCCCTATTTCCCCATTCTGTGTCCAACCAACAGACCATGGTCAACCTAAACAAAAATAAAAACAAGCTTTTAGACCCTTCTAGGTCTTCTCCATTCTTGTCCTTGCAACTCCTTGTCTGAAATCGACAATCTTCTACATAAATTCAACACTTTTCTGGAAAACCATGTGAATGATGTTGACACATAAACTCCAAATGAGAGAGGCAAGTGTAAATTGAAACCTTCAGCAACCTGACACTCAAAAACACCTTGCCTAGGACAAATGCTATATCCACTGGATTGAAGCAAAATAGAAGAAGACAGCACACCTAAAGACCTCACACTGGTGGAGCTCCTCTCCGCCACACATAGACAACTCATCATATATGCTAAAGCCAAGTACTATATCAACAGCGTCAATGACACTGCCAGCAGAAGCAAAATATTCTTCACAACAATCAAAAGCTGTATCAACTGACATCCTGGCCCTCCTATCCCACACTCTACAGACAAGAGCAATGCCATCACCCTCTTCTTCAGTGAAAAAATACAGCCAATACAACAGTATATAAACAGCACCAAGCCTGCTTTTCCTCTTAGATCCACCTCTTCTTTTATATCTCAGTGGTCATCCTTCAAAGACCTATTTCTTGCAGATCCCACCAACATACTCATCTCCCTTAAAACTACATCCTACAAAGTTGACATCTTACCCTTGCCATTCATCAAAACTCTCTCCGGAGAGGCTCTCTCTCCTCTACTCACCATAGTCAACATATCTCACTCAAGTCAACTTCCCGAAAGCTCTCTAGATAGGGAATATCCCCACTGACCGGCCTGTCAGGCCATCTCTCACCTACATTCATTGGCAGGACCATCAAAAATAGTGTATGCTCAAGTCCAAGATCACAGCAATGCCAACCATCTCTTGCTCAGCCTCCAATCTGGGTTTAGGTCGTGCTGTAGCATAGAATTATCTACCACATACATTTCTGTAGACAATGCACTCCTGACCACAGAGAACACAAACCCGCCACTTGATATTGTTGGATCTGTCAGCTTCCTTCAATTCCATCAACCATCCCTCTCTCATTCACACCTTGAAGTCACAAATTGAATTCACTGGCAACATCCTTCATTGGTTCTCCTCTTACCTATTCACCTGATACCAGGGCTTCACATTGGAACCTCCATATCCCACAAAATCCCTGCAATGTCTACAGTGTCCCAGTGCTCCATCCTATTCTACACCATCTTCACGCATGAATCTTATTGGGACTCAACTCACTGAAACAAAATCTACTTCTGCAATTTAATGCCTCAAACACTTTATGCACATCATCCAGACTTGGGTATTCATCACCTACCTGAAGCTAAACACCACCAAGAGAGAATCCCTGTCATTTGTCAAGACCTGCAAGCAAAAACAAGTGCAAAATTGGTTCAATGGCATGAATCTTAGCTTTGAATTCCAACTGTCATCCAATGCCAAGCCACTTACATTCACCCTGAACACCAACCTCGTTCTGAAGTAAAACATTGCAAAGAAATATAGACTTGTAACAGCTCTCTCTACTAAAAACTTGTTGTTTAGGACCTTGTATTCCTGCATTTGGATGGTGACAACACCCTGCTGCATGGTGTCAGAAATTTAGCTTTTCTGAGGGGTGTACCAAAGCAATCTGTTTATGCTAAAAGACATTTCTCAGACAATCTCTTCTCAACCACTGACAATTGTGGCACAAGTGGCATGAAACTCCCCAGAGAAATATATATTACGTTCAAGCAGTAGCAGCAATTTTAAAGTCAAGAAAACAGCTGAAAGAAATTCCTAAAATTTTGAAAAATAGAGAACATTTTCATAAGCAAAAAGAAACCAAAACAATCCAAACTGAATAAGCGGAATGAGATAAAAATGCTAAAAACGTCTTTAGGAACAGAGCACCTAGCCCATGCGATTTCAGGTGAACAGTGAAGGAGCAGAGGTTGGATATATCAAGCAGGTCCTCCTGGTCAAATCCTTTACCTTGGACCTGTTGGAGCTTTTGTGTGGCCTATGATCCTGGTTTTGGACTGAATGAACATGCAAATGCCAACATGGGTCCATAAAACTGCATTTGTTTGCGGTGTTTTCCCTATGCAGCTTGCCCTGGGTTCCTAGTCTAGGGGTAGGCGGCGAGCTCTGCTCTGCTGGCAGAGTTAACTGAGTTTTTGGCACTCGGCGATCCTCTTGGAGTGCGGACTTCACCCACAAATTCACTAGCCCCGCCAGACAGTCTGCTCTTGTGCTTTGTAGCACATAAATGGGCTGCAGTGCGCACTCTCGGACTGACATTGGTGCAGCAGCATGGAGCTGCTGCCGGCACCAGCTCTAGATCCTCCAAACCTCCCTCCACCAGTAGCCTGGGCTGGGCCTGGGAACAGGGGGCAGAGGGAGGCAGAGCACCAGGCTGCTGGCAACGAGGACGAGGTGGGTCCTTGTTTTTTTATTTTTTCTTTAATGCATACTTGTGCATAAGAGGCCTGAAGCGAGCTGAATTCAGGCCAGGGCCATAGGCAGCAAAAGCTGCCATTTCAGGCCTCTTGTTCACCGGGCTACGTGGCAGGCTGGTGCACAAGAGGCCTGAAACAGCAGCTTTTGCTGCGTATGGCACTGGCCTGAATTCAGGCCGTAGGCAGTGAAAGAAAGCTGCTGTTTCAGGCCTCTTGTGCACCGGCTTATGCCATGCGCACTGCACACCGGACAGGCTGGTGCACAAGAGGCCTGAAATGGCAGCTTTCACTGCCTACTGCCCTCTCCTGGATGTGCCTGATCTCAAAAGCACTAAACAGGGTTGGGCCTGGATAACCAGGCCCGACTCTGCTTAGCGCTTCCAAGATCTGGCGCATTCAGGAGAGGGTGTGGCTCACGGACCTCCGACTCTGAGGAATTCCACAGAGTTTAAAATCAACTCCGCGGAATTTCACGAAGTGGAGCTCTGTGAATTCCGCCCAGGTCTATCCTAGACCCCAGGCAAGATTTGCAGATCTCAAGGAGGCACACTGAAGACAATAAACCCAGCCCCTGGTTCTGTGTACCCCATGGTAATTTTTTTATTTTGTGTGTTCACAGGGAGTCTTTTTAGGTCCCCTCCTCACATAGGGGTAGGGGTCTGGGTGTACTCATCCTACCTTTATGCAAACTTTTTTTTAGGACCACTTCCTATAATGGGCACTGTATCATTTTTCTGGATGTTGAGACCTGCCAATGAGAGGGCTTTGTTTCTGCGATCTGGCTTTGGGTTCAAGAAATCAGAATGGATGATGGGAGAGAAAGCTGCCTCAACCATTCAGATTTGAGTATGTCTATTTAATTATGGGTCACTAAAATAGCTGGCTTCAAAACATAAATTGCGCACAAGAAGTAGACCACATAGCATCCCCTCTCTGTGCACAGCAGAATTAAGCCGATGCTGCAGGAATGCAGCCCAGGCACTGGTCATACATCTTCAAAGACACTCCACCATATCCAATGTCAAGATGTTCAGATGGTTTTGCAGCAGTCATGCCAGGCCTGAATCCAAGCAGAGCAAGAAATAAGAACTCTGATGATCTCCTATTACTCTTGAATGGTGTGGAAGTACATCCCTGTAACAATCTGTCATATACTACAACCTCTGCACTTCACAAACAATACTCAAGGTCCTATTATTCCACTAACACCTCTTCTCTGTTCAACCCTGTGCTTACCAGACATAGGCCCTCATTACAATTCTGGTGGTCGGTGATAAAGCGGCGGTAATACCGCCAACAGGCCAGCGGTAACCAAAATGGGACTACGACCACGGCGGAAAGCACTCAGGCAGCCACTTTAACACACCGACCGCCACGGCGGAATCAACAAGCACCACGGCAGTAACCGCCAACAGCCAGGCGGAAGACAATGTACCGCCCACACTATTACGACTGGCCTATCCGCCACCTTTTCTGGAGCGGTACCAATGACATCAAAAGCATGGGGGAAACACTGCACAGAAGTCAAAGGACTCACCTAAGGAGACTCAGGGAACAACCACAACGCCATGGAGCCCGAGCTGCACATATTTCTGATGCTCGTCTACCTTCTGCTGCATTATGAACAACAACACCAGCGAAGAAGACCACGGTGAGTACTGCCGCCTAGCACACAAGTGGGGGGGAAGAGAGTAACACAGACAGGCAACACGCAACACCTCCACCCCCAAATCCATACACACAACCAGATGCACAAACATTACATATTCACCCCCTAACCCTCAGGAATAATGCAAGGACAAAATGATTTGAAGAAAGTGAGTGTAATACGATAAAATAACATGATAAGTGCATCAAAATGCAAACGTATATACATACTTACAAATGTAGGGACACTGCCCAGTCCTTAATGTCTGTGGGCCACAGGGCCACAACACATAGGCCAAGTGGGTGGTATGCCCACTGCTTGGTCCTGGGGAGTGCAAGGCCACAGTCTCTCAAGTGGGTGGTGTAAGGAAATGCCTCCTTGGCATGGTTACCCCCTAACGTTTTGCCTTTGCTGATGCTAAGTTTTGATTGAAAGTATGCTGGGACCGTGCTAACCAGGCCCCAGCACCAGTGTTTTTTCCCTAAAACTGTACCTTTGCTTCCACAATTGGCAAAGCCCTGGCACTCAGATAAGTCCCTTGTAAGTGGTACCCCTGGTACCAAGGGTCCTGATGCCCGGGAAGGTCTCTAAGGGTTGCAGCATGTCTTATGCCACCCTGGGGACCCCTCACTCAGAACATGCACACTGCCTCACAGCTTGTGTGTGCTGGTGGGAAGAAAAAGACTAAGTCGACATGGCACTCCCCTCAGAGTGCCATGCCAACCTCACACTGCCTGTGGCATAGGTAAGTCACCCCTTTAGCAGGCCTTACAGCCCTAAGGCAGGGTGCGCTATACCACAGGTGAGGTCATATGTGCATGAGCACTATGCCCCTACAGTGTCTAAGCAAAACCTTAGGCATTGTAAGTGCAGGGTAGCCATAAGATTATATGGACTGGGAGTTTGTCAAACACGAACTCCACAGTTCCATAATGGCTACACTGAAAACTGGGAAGTTTGGTATCAAACTTCTCAACACAATAAATGCACACTGATGCCAGTGTGCAATGTATTGTAACATACACCCAGAGGGCATCTTAGAGATGCCCCCTGAGTACCAATCCGACTTCTAGTGTAGGCTGACCAGTTTCTGCCAGCCTGCCACACACCAGACATGTTGCTGGCCACTTGGGGAGAGTGCCTTTGTCACTCTGTGGCCAGAAACAAAGCCTGTACTGGGTGGAGGTGCTTCTCACCTCCCCCTGCAGGAACTGTAACACCTGGCGGTGAGCCTCAAAGGCTCACCCCTTTTGTTACACGGCCCCAGGGCATCCCAGCTAGTGGAGATGCCCACCCCTCCGGCCACTGCCCCCACTTTTGGCGACAAGGCTGGAGGAGATAATGAGAAAAGCAAGGAGGAGTCACCCACCAGTCAGGACAGCCCCTAAGGTGTCCTGAGCTAAGGTGACCCCTGCCTTTAGAAATCCTCCATCTTAGTTTTGGAGGATTCCCCCAATAGGATTAGGGATGTGTCCCCCTCCCCACAGGGAGGAGGCACAAGGAGGGTGTTGCCACCCTCAAGGACAGTAGCCATTGGGTACTGCCCTCCCAGACCTAAACACACCCCTAAATCTAGTATTTAGGGGCACCCCAGAACCCAGGAAATCAGATTCCTGCAACCTGAAGAAACAAGAAGGACTGCTGACCTACAAGCATGCAGAGAAGACGGACGACGACAACTGCTTTGGCCCCAGTCCTACCGGCCTTTCTCCAACTTCCAAAACCTGCAACCAGCGACGCATCCGACAGGGACCAGCAACCTCTGAAAGCCTCAGAGGACTGCCCTGGACTAAAGGACCAAGAAACTCCCATGAGCAGAGGCCCTGCCCAAAACCAGCAACTTCTCTGCAACAAAGAAGCGACTTTCAAAGACTGTACGTTTCCCACCGGAAGCGTGAGACTTCACACTCTGCTCCCGACGCCCCCGGATCGAGATCCAGAGAACAAACACCACAGGGAGGACTCCCCGGAGACTGCGAGCCCGTGAGTAGCTAAAGACAACCACCCTGAACACCCACAGCGACGCCTACAGAGAGAATCCAGAGGCTCCCCCTGACTGCGACTGCCTGTAACAAGGGACCCGACGCCTGGAACCAGCCCTGCCCCCGCAGCCCCCAGGACCTGAAGGAACCAAACCTCAGCACAGGAGTGACCCCCAGGTGACCCGCTGCCTAGCCCAGGTGGTGGCTGTCCCGAGAAGACCCCCTGTGCCTGCACCACTAGAGTGACCCCCGGGTCTCTCCATTGTTTCCTATCTGAAACCCGACGCCTGCTTTGCACACTGCACCCGGCCGTCCCTGTGCCGCTGAGGGTGTGTTTTGTGTGCCTACTTGTGTCCCCCCCAGTGCTCTACAAAACCCCCCTATTTGCCCCCCCGAGGTCACGGGTACTTACCTGCTGGCAGACTGGAACCAGAGCACCCTTGTTCTCCATAGGCGCCTATATGTTTTGGGCACCTCTTTGCCCTCTGCACCTGACCGGCCCTGAGCTGCTGGTGTAGTAACTTTGGGGTTGCCTTGAACCACCAACGGTGGGCTGCCCTTTGCCCAGGAACTGAGACTTGTAAGTGTTTTACTTACCTGGTAAACTAACCATTACTTACCTCCCCTAGGAACTGTTGATTGTTGCAGTGTCCACTTTTAAAATAGCTTATTGCCATTTTAACAAATACTGTATATGATATTGCTTTTATTCAAAGTTCCTAACTTACTTGTGTGAAGCACCTTGCATTTCATGTGTTTACTTCAAATCTTGAACCTGTGGTTCTTAAAATAAACTAAGAAAATATATTTTTCTATATAAAAACCTATTGGCCTGGAGTAAGTCTTTGAGTGTGTGTTCCTCATTTATTGCCTGTGTGTGTACAACAAATGCTTAACACTACTGCTCGACCACAAAAATAGAGCGTTAGAATTATCCAATTTTGCCACTATCTTACCTCTAAGGGGAACCCTTGGACTCTGTGCACACTATTTCTTACTTTGAAGTAGTATATACAGAGCCAACTTCCTACAGGTGGTATGCCCACTGCTTGGTCCTGGGGAGTGCAAGGCCACAGTCTCTCTAGTGGGTGGTTTGCCCACTGCTTGGTGCCGGGGAGTGCAAGGCCACAGTATCTCAAGTGGGTGGTTTGCCCATTGCTTGGTCCTGGGAGTGCAAGGCCACATACTCTCTAGTGGGTGGTTTGCCCACTGATTGGTCCTGGGGAGTGCAAGGCCACAATCCCTCTAGTGGATGGCTACACCATAGTTCTGGAGGGGGCATTGTGCCCAGTGTGCTTCATCCTGGGAAGGATGGAGTGAGTGGATGGCTTCTTCCACTGGTTCTGGGGGGGCATTGTGCCCTGTGATGCAGATATTGGGGAGTGCAAGTTCACAGTCTCTCATCTGGGTGTCAGACCCACAGGATTTGCAGGGACCAGGACACACAACAGCCCATGGAGGCAGGACTACACACTGTCCACCGGCGGTGACGGCTGCTCAGTGGTGGCAGTGGCGGTGCTGGCATCGGGGCTGGCAGTGGTGGGGGGAGGCTCCAGCCCATCCCCTGCAGCCTCAGATGGCTGCCCACTGGAGCTGCTGCTGCTGGCAGTGGTGCTGGTGGCGGTGCTGGCCGTGGTGGGGGGAGGCTCCAGCCCATCCCCTCCAGCCTCTGACGGCTACCCGCTGGAGCTGCTGCTGCTGACAGTGGTGCTGGTGGCAGTGCCGGCAGAGGTGGCGGGAGGCTCCAGTTCATCCCCTGCAGCCTCGGACTGCTGCCCACTGGGGCTGCTGCTGGTGGCAGTGGTGCTGGTGGCAGTGCTGGTGGCGCTGCTGGCAGGGGTGGGGGGAGGCCCCAGCCCATCCTCTGCAGCCTCGGACGGCTGAGCCACCATGGTTGGTGGTGGGGGCTCCGAATGAGTCCCAGCACCAGGCCTCCTGTCCTTCCTGCCTGCTGGTGTAGGCCCCTTGCCCTTCCTGTCAGCAGCTGGGGATTGCTCCTTGCCCTTCCCTGTCGCAGCTGGTGGTGCCTCCTTGCCCTTCCTGGATGCTGCTGGTGGTGCCTCCTTGCCCTTCCCTGTCTCAGCTGGTGGTACCTCCTTGCTCTTCCTTGAAGCACCTGGTTCAGGCACCCTTTCAGTGCCTGCTGCCTGGCACTGTGTTTCAATGTTGCTACCTGGTGCCTGGGATCCTCTCCCACCTGCAGTAGCTGTTGACACTACTGTGGCCGTGGACTGGGTGGCTGAGGTGCTCGCCTGGGTTCTGACCACCGTGGCCCGACATGAAGGATGGGGGGAGTGGTAGGGAAGAGGTCAACAGTGGAGAGGAAAGGCTTCTTAAGGATATTGTGGCGGGAAGAGGGTGAAGGTTTGGGAGTGGAGGAAGAGGAAGTGGTTATAGGAGGTGTCTGTCTGCTGTGTTTGGGTCCAGGTGCATGGGCTGGATGCTTTTGTGAGGTGGATGGCTGTTGGGTGTCTGAGTGCTTACATTTGTGTACTTTGGGGGGAGGGAGCACAGACACAGTGGGAGAGGACACAGGGGACGTGTGCATGGATGTGGGGGTGGTGACTGCCAGAGAGGGGCGTGTAGGGATAGACGTGATGCTGATGGTGGGAGTGGATGAGGATGTAGTGCATGCAGGTGTGAGTGAAGACGCAAATGGGAGGGAGGTGGACGAGGAGGAGGAGGGGGACACAGTAGAGGCAGTGGATGTTAATATGTCTGCATCTGGATGGTGTTTGTGTGAGTGCCTGTGGGATGATGTGTGATGCTTGTGTTTGCCTGAACAACTCCTGTGTGTTGTCTTCTGTGCATGCTGGTCTGCCTGTGTGCTTAGGATAGGTTGGGGTTGAGGGGAATGGGATTGGGTAGAGGAAGTTAGAGGGGGGAGGCTAGAAACAGGGACAACTGCTGCCATCAGGGAGGAGGCCAGAGCCTGGATTGATCTCTGTTGGGCCGCTATGCCAGAGTAAATGCCTTCCAGGAATGCATTTGTTTGTTGCAAATGGGCTGCCACCCCCTGGATGGCATTCACAATGGTTGACTGCCCAACAGTGATGGATTGCAGGAGGTCCATAGCCTCCTCACTCAGGGCAGCAGGGCCAACTGGGGCAGGGCCTGAGGTGCCTGGGGCGAAGGAGATGCCCACCCTCCTAGGTGTAATATAAACCACAGAGGGTCACCCATAAACCACTGGAGCTGGGTAAGAACAATGTTACAAACACTACAGTGCCCCCTTCAGAAACTACATTCACAACTAAAAATCATTCACCAGCGTTCTAAGCAGCATAGAATCATTACTAATTTGAAAAATCATTTATTATTCTACATACAAGCAATAAAATCTTATTTACATGAAACAACTCATAAGGAAGCCCCTATCAATAGAAATAGACATAGAAATAATAAATATCACATTAATCCATGTACTAAGTACTCAAATAACAGCCTGCAGGTTAATCTTCTACTACATTGAACCAATCCTGAATTAAAAAATGATCTTTGTAAGTCCTTCGTCAATAATCAAAACTGTAATGTAGTAGAAGATTAACCTACAGACTGTTGTTTGAGTATATGGATTAGTGTGATATTTATTATTCTTTTTTTCTATTTCTGATCACGAGCACTTTATCCTTGCACCTTTTCTGTCCTTCTATTTGTGGGTGTTTTTATAGGGGCTTCCTTATGAGTTGTTTCATGTAAATAATATTTTATTGCTTGTATGTAGAATAATAAATTATTTTTCTAATTAATAATGATTCTATGCTGCTTAGAACGCTGGTGAATGATTTTTAGTTGTGAATGTAGTTTCCGAAGGGGGCATTGTAGTGTTTGTAGTACCCTCCTGGGTGAGCGGGCACGGGAAACACGCTGAGGGGCTGCTGGGAGGGCGGTGCTGGTACCGGGGTGGCGGCTGTACCTGTAGTTGGGGTGGGCACAGAGGTGTCCGCCACCACCAGGGAACTTTCATCGGAGGAAGTATCGCTGTCAGAACTGTCCCCTCCAGTCTCCGCCGTGGTGCTCCCCTCGCCCTCCATCCCGCTGGTGCCCTCACCGTCGGTGGATTCGGCCTCCTGGGCCTTGTGGGATGCAGCCCTCCCCGTCGCCGGTGCCTCTGCTCCTCCGCCAGATGATGCTAATGCAAATAAGGACAGGGTGACAAAACAAACAAGCATTTGCAATGCAACGGGTCTCGCATTTCTCCGAGTTAGAGCTATTAGCAGTTGTAAACTCCCAACCGGACTTTTCTTGCCACATTAAATGGAAAAAAAGAGCACGATTGCACTGCTACAGTTCACTCGTAGTAAAACCTATTGGCAAAAGTCCAATTATCTACGTAGCCGGCAAAAGTGCAATTAACCATGTAACAGGGTCGATGTCATACAAAGCGCTCGACTTCTGCCAAACGAGATCGTGCTGAGAAAAAAAGATAAAAAGTAGTCCACAAATCAGACAGAAAACAGCGAGCCTTGCATGTTTTCAGTACTTGGTCGCTGCGCTCGAGGAGGGCTAACCACCGGAAAAGGCATGACGTCTGCATGCCTTCCACTAATGAAAGCAAGCAGATTTTAAAAGGCAAGCCCACGAACCAATGAAAGACACTGACGTGACATGGACAGGGCTCCAAGCCCTTTTCTAACTACTAAAGCGTCTCACAAGCGATACGCATGCGCAAGCGCATGCTAGCGCAGACTTGACCCTAAAAAGGGGGGAGAGACAAAGTATACCCTTGGTCAATGTCGGCAACAACACCACCGTTGGCGTACACGACACACACAGGGAACAGCCCTACGCACTAGGCAATGAACTAACAGTCACAAGGCTAGTCACCAGCCCATGGACAGGGATACCTAACACCAACTGCAGCATACCTGAGACCCACAGACCCCTGCCCAGTAGTGGATGCCTACTATATTGGTTGGAGGAGGTTTACATTGTGCACTGACCAACATGGGACCTACCCTGCAATGTCCGGCCTGGCCTAGGGGCATCCACAGGCCCACATCCCCCTCCCGGATGCCATCCCACCACGCGCAAGTAGTGTATTGGGGCACTGTACTCACCCCCTTGTGGCTGCTGTGATGCCCCCAAGTGCCCATCCAGCTCCAGATAGGCCACGGCCAGTATGTGGGCCATCAGGTGGGTCAGGGTTCGACGGGCACCCCTTTCTCATTGGGAGGCCATCCCCAGCTGGGCTTCCACCGTCTTCCGTGCCCAGGGTCTCAGGTCCTCCTACTGTTTCCGACAGTGGGTGGTCCGCCTGCCGTAGACCCCCAGGGTCCTTGGCGATGGCACGCCATATACCCTTTTTTTGATGGGCGCTGACCTGCAGAGAAATACACATAGGAAAAGGTATCAGTCAGACGGTCCTGCCTGTTACACTCATGGCCCACCATATCCCTCACATCCCCTTAGGCACAGACATTGCCCACCATACATGCAGCACGCTTCCCAGGACCCTTCTACCAACCCCCCTACACGAGGCCCTCACACACAGCACTCCATGCATTCATGCCCCATGCACCGTGCTCACAGTGTACTCACCTGTTGGTCTGGAGGCCCATACAGCATTCGGTACTGGGGTAAGACCCCATCCACCAGTCTCTCCAACTCCGCAGCGGTGAAGGCAGGGGCCCTTTCCCCAGGGACACGAGCCATGGTCGGTTCCAGACACAGGTGACAGCAGCACTTGCAGTGTAGGTCCATTCCTGTTGAAGGTCAGGTAGCAAGTGAGTGAACAGATAGAAAATGGCAGTCACGTCCGTGGCGGTGCGTACCATTACCTCTGGCATACATCACCATTGTCCACTGTAACCCATAGGGCCCAATGGTATCCAACACCAGCGGAATTACCTAATTTCCACCTGTCCCTCCATACAGGACAAGCGGATGCCATTTCATGGGGGAGGGGAGGCCATGGCGCCTAACCACATCACAGTACACATAGGCACCATTTGGGCCTAACCAACAATATACTGTTACAGTCACAACATGCCATGCAGTATAGTGTTTGTCAATATGGAATACTGACCAGCTGCTCACCGTTTTGCCCCCTAGATTGCAACCAATGCATATGAATAGGAGATGAGACATCCCCCGTGTACAGGCCCCTGATGGACTTGGCAACAATGGAGGACAGACACATTATCCTCACCTATAGAGTGGACAGGGCCACAATCACAGAGCTGTGTGTCCAATTGGAGCCTGACCTCATATCTGCTATCCGTCAGCCCATTGGGATCCCCCCTCTTGTGCAAGTCCTATCCGTGCTCCATTTCCTGTCAACTGCCTCCTTCCAAGTGACAGTGGGATTGGCAGCACGAATGTCTCAGCCAATGTTCTCAATAGTGCTGACCAGAGTGTTGTCTGACCTGATTAAACACATGCACAGCTACATCGTTTTCCTCCAGGTGGAGGATTTGGCCACAGTGAAAGCTGATTCTATGCAACGGGACATATCCCCAACATTATCGGGGCTATTGATGGTACACATATTGCATTTGTCCCCCCACTGGAGAAATGAACAGGTGTTCAGAAATCGAAAGAGCTTTCACTCCATGAATGTGCGGATAGTGTGCCTGGCGGACCAGTACATCTCCCATGTCAATGCAAAGTATTCTGGGTCTGTGCACGATGCCTTTATCCTGAGGAATAGCAGCATACCATATGTGATGGCTCAACTCCAGAGGCACCGGGTGTGGCTAATAGGTGAGCCCTGGTTCCTACTCAGTAGGTATTGGTGTATGGGTATGGCATGGGCCCTAAGGGTTAGTGTGTGTCCAACAGTTGTCCCTCAATATTTGCAGGTGACCCCAACCTCTAAAGCTACTGACCCCTGTGAGGAATGCCAGGACAAGGGCAGAGGAACGTTACAATGAGGCACATGGGTGAACAAGAAGAATCATAGAGAGGACATTCGGCCTCCTGAAGGCCAGGTTTTTTTGCCTCCATGTGGATCCCTGTACTACTCACCCAAGAAGGTCTGCCAGATCATCATGGCATCCTGTATGTTGCACAACCTTACTCTACGTCTCCAGGTGCCTTTTCTGCAGGAGTATGAGGCTGGAGATGGCCATGTGGCAGCAGTGGACCCTGTGGACAGTGAAGATGAGGAGGCAGAGGATGAGGACAAGAGAAGTGCGATAATACGACAATACTTCCAATGACTCACAGGTAAGACACTGTAACTTCACTTTTCATTGACAGTTTCGTGTTTGACATTGTCACTGGCAGGCTGATTTTCCCACTTCTATGGCCACTTACTGTACCCTTTGGCATATCTTTTTTCAGATATCTGTGCCGCACTATCGCTCCTGGTGTGTTGACTGCAGCCAATTACAGGTCATTCCTATGTATACATTACTGTACAGTTGTATTGCAGTATTTAAATTAAAGCGTGTTAAACGAATACATAGTTCAATCATTTGACAGACTCCATACTTGTATTTATTCAAATGGTGTTTATTTAAGTGCAAATAAGTAGAGGGGGATGTTCAGTGGGCTGGGGTGATGGTGGAGGAATGTCCAGGATAGAGTCCAGTCTATGTGGATCACAGGTGCATTGTCCAATGGGGCAGAGGTATGGGCCCGCTGGGTGGGTACTGTGCTGGTGTTTCCTGAGGGGGGAGGCTCTGTGGTGGTCTGGGACTGTGCCTGGGTAACCGACTGTCCAGAGATCCCTGATGGGCCAGGTTGGTCATCCAGATCCAGGCGTCCAGAGCTGCTATCATCACTGTGGGCCTCTTCTGGGGGGGACTGGATGTTGCTGGCACCTCCTCTCCGGTGACGTTGGATGGGGGACCTGTGGGGATGTAAATGCAGTGTTAATATTTCTGCGTGTGACATCTTGTGCATGGGTGTGTTGACCTCTATGGTTGTTATTGCCCTGGCAGCTTTGCCTTGTGTGAGTAGTTATTTGGTGGGCTAGGTGATTCTCTCTAGTGTGCATGCTTTAGATATGGGTGTCCATGCAGGTCTGTGATGGGGGTCCGTGCATTGGTGTTACATGCAGGGCTTGGTATTGGGAGGGGTGGGTTGTGATGGTGGGGTGTGTGTGAGGTGGTGGAGTGATGGGAGTGAGGGTAAGGGTGGGGTTTTGTGATGGCATGCAGGTAGGGGGGATGATAGTAATAGAGATTAGACTTACTAGAGTCCAGTCCTCCTCCTACTCCTGCCAGGCCCTCAGGATGCATGATTGCCAAGACTTGCTCCTCCCATGTTGTTAGTTGTGGGGGAGGAGGTGGGGGTCCACCGCCAGTCCTCTGTACAGCAAGTTGGTGTCTTGCTGCTGTGGAACGCACCTTCCCCCTTAGGTCGTTCCACCTCTTCCTGATGTCATCCCTTGTTCTGGGGTGCTGTCCCACGGCGTTGACCCTGTCCACGATTCTCTGCCATAGCTCCATCTTTCTTGCAATGTATGTCTGCTGCACCTGTGATCCGAATAGCTGTGGCTCAACCTGGATGATTTCCTCCACCATGACCCTTAGCTCCTCCTCAGAGAATCTGGGGTGTCGTTGTGGTGCCATGGGTGTAGTGTGAGTGGTGAGGGTGTGTGGGGTGATGTGTTGAGGTGTGTTATGTAAGATGCGTGGATGATGTATAGGTGATGGTGGTGTGTGGCTGTGGTCTTATCTGTGGTCTTGCTATCTCTCTTGTGGCAATTGTTTTTAGTCATAAAGGGTTGTGGGTAATGTGGGTGTGTGTTTTATAGTGGTGTGGATGTGGTGTGTGTATGGGTGTCAGGTGTATGTTATTCAAATTGTCCAATGTAGCGTTGTTTTGTATGTGTGTGTGTGTGTGTATTTTGATCATGGCGGTATGTACCGCCAATGGTTTAGCTCCATTGAATGTCTGCCGTGGTGATTCGTGGGTCATAATGCTGTGGGCGTAGTTCTGTTGGCATAACGGTGTGGGTTTTGCTACCACCAGTTTATCACTAACCTTTGGGCTGGCGGACTTGTGTGTGTGGCTGTATAGTGACGGATTGCTATGTGTGTGTCATAATATGGGTAGCGGTAATCCGCCACGGCAGCGGTATGTTGCCGGCAGTCAGCATGTCATAATGAGGGCAATAGTTGCAAAAAAATGTATTCATTTAATAACGAATAGAAAATCAGCAAAAATGATAGTTTGTTGTTACTGAAGACTGATAAGAAACGTCTTTATTTAGAAATAAAAACAACCACTAAATTAGAAAACAAATGAAGACATTTCTAAGTTTATTAAAAAAAGTTGACAATGAGGAACCCTTTATAGACAATGCTTGAGCATGTGAAGGCATTTACAATATAAGGTTTTTGCCTTATTAATCCTCTCTGATTTCCCTCATTTTTTTCACTGACCACATTTACATGATTTTGGGACCAATTACAGTATGGTGCGTGGTCCACCAATCTGTTAGGCTTGTAGGCAGCATCCCACTGACTTATTGATGGAAGAATGCCCATAAGTGGAGATCCTCTGCCCTCAGTAGAGTCTCCTCTGTGACACATCCACTGAAGGCATTGAAGACTTGCTAAGCAGGTGTCATGTTTGATATGCAATGTTTATTTTTTATTTTTCAAGGATAATAGATTTTTATTTCAACGATAATAACCCAAATCAAAACCTTATTCTAGAAATACAAAAAGTCAATAACCCCAATGTACCATGAGGTTTTTTCCTGCGCATGGGGGCAATTGACTAATTTGCCTCAAATGCCATGTCTTTTGGGCAGGGAAAATTAGTCTCAGTTACCCCATCCTAAAGAGGGTGGGAACACAGTTGCTCTTAACTGACGACCCTGTGGCAGCGGACAGTAACTGCAGAGGTTTCTGACAGTTGAGACTAGCATTCTAAATACAATGGAGTAACTGTGAGTTCGGGAGGTTGAGCGCTGCTGATTTACAGCAATGCTCCTTGTTAGAAATGGCGTCTTTGGTTGACCGTCAGGTTACCCCCTGTTCAAGCAAGGACCCTCACTCTAGTCAGGGTAAAAGAGAATCACCCTCAGCTTATCCCTGCTTACCCCCTTGGTAGCTTGGCAGAGCAGTAGGCTTAACTTCAGAGTGCTAGGTGTAAAGTATTTGTACCAACACACACAGTAACTTACAGGTTTAGAAAAATAGGAAATATTTATCTAAACAAAACAAGACCAAAACGACAAAAATGCACCATACACGTCATCAATTAAAAATCAAAAAGAGTCTTTAAGTAGTTTTAAACACACACTAGCGCTGCTAGATTGAAAATGTACCTGGTGTGCGTCACAAATAATCCCACACGGGGGGGGGTGTGCATCAAAAATAACTCCGCACGGCGGTACTTGAGTCAAAAATCCAGCCGCACGATGATCCGAAAATTCCGCAGCGCGGGTTGTGATATCCCAGCCTCCGTCAGCGATGCTGCGCGTCGTTTCTCCTTCTCCGTGCGTCGATTCTTTGGTTGCGTTTCCTGCGAGCGTCGTTTCTCAGCTGTGGAGCCGGTGGCGCGTCGTTTTTTCAGCCGCAGATCGGATTCGTGTCAATCTTTTCCCCGCATGGCGCTCCATGCGTGGATTTTCTTGTCTTTAGGCTGCCAGCTTCTCCTTTCAGGGTCCAAGGAACTGGATGGGCACCACAGGACAGAGTAGGAGTCTCTCCAGAGACTCCAGGTGCTGGCAGAGAGAAGTCTTTGCTGTCCCTGAGACTTCAAACAACAGGAGGCAAGCTCTAGATCAAGCTCTTGGAGATTTCTTCTCAAGATGGAAGGCACACAAAGTCCAGTCTTTGCCTCTTACTCTGGCAGAAGCAGCAACTGCAGGATAGCTCCACAAAGCACAGTCACAGACAGGGCAGCTCTTCTTCCTCAGCTATTCAGCTCTTCTCCAGGCAGAGTGTCCTCTTGGTTCCAGAAGTGTTTCTAAAGTCTGTGGTTTTGGGTGCCCTTCTTATACCCAATTTCTCCTTTGAAGTAGGCCTACTTCAAAGTAAAGTCTCTTTGGAATGTGAAATGCTGCCTTGCCCAGGCCAGGCCCCAGACACTCACCAGGGGGTTGGAGACTGCATTGTGTGAGGCAGGCACAGCCCTTTCAGGTGTGAATGACCACTCCTCCCCTCCCTCCTAGCACAGACGGCTCATTAGGATATGCAGGCTACACCCCAGCTCCCTTTGTGTCACTGTCTAGTGTGAGGTGCAACCAGCCCAACTGTCAAACTGACCCAGACAGGGAATGCACAAAACAGGCAGAGTCACAGAAATGGTATAAGCAAGAAAATGCTCTCTTTCTAAAAGTGGCATTTTCAAACACACAATCTTAAAATCAACTTTACTAAAAGATATATTTTTAAATTGTGAGCTCAGAGACCCAAAACTCCACATGTCCATCCGCTCCCAAATGGAATCTACACTTTCATCAGATTTAAAGGTAGCCCCAATGTTAACCTATGAGAGGGACAGGCCTTGCAACAGTGAAAAACGAATTTAGCAATATTTCACTGTCAGGACATATAAAACACATTACTATATGTACTACCTTAACCATACACTGCACCCTGCCCTTGGGGCTACCTAGGGCCTACCTTAGGGGTGTCTTACATGTAAGAAATGGGAAGGTTTAGGCCTGGCAAGTGGGTACACTTGCCAAGTTGAATTTACACTTAAAACCGCACACACAGACACTGCAGTGGCAGGTCTGAGACATGATTACAGAGCTACTTATGTGGGTGGCACAACCAGTGCTGCAGGCCCACTAGTAGCATTTGATTTACAGGCCCTGGGCACCTCTTGTACACTGTACTAGGGCCATACTAATAAATCATATATGCCAATCATGGATAAACCAATCACATACACATTTTGTAAAGGAGCACTTGCACTTTAGCACTGGTTAGCAGTGGTAAAGTGCCCAGAGTAACAAAAACAGTAAAATCAGAGTCCAGCACACATCAACAACCTGGAGAACAGAGGCAAAAAGTTAAGGGAGACCACGCCAAGGATGAAAAGTCTAACACTCCTACTTCACTAAATTGTAACTAACCCAGGCAAACCGCATTTTTACATCTTGCGCTGTGACAATTTCATCCTTTAATTTGGCATGTTGTGTCTCAGTAAAACTTTATTCTGATCCGCAGGTTTATTCTTGGCCTGTCCTGTTGAGAAAAACATGCACCTCCTCAAAATCACCTTAGTCTTGAAGACGCAAGTGGTGCTTGTAGGAGGCTGGACTGGCTTGTAGTGAGTACCAAGGGGTACTTACACCTTGCACCAGGCCCAGGTATCCCTTATTAGTGTATAGGGTGTCTAGCAGCTTAGGCTGATAGATAATGGTAGCTTAGCAGAGCAGCTTAGGCTGAACTAGGAGACGAGTGAAGCTCCTACAGTACCACTAGTGTCATATGCACAATATCATAAGAAAACACAATACACAGATATACTAAAAATAAAGGTACTTTATTTTTATGACAATATGCCAAAAGTATCTCGGTGAGTACCCTCAGTATGAGGATAGCAAATATACACAAGATATATGTACACAATACCAAAAATATGCAGTATAGTATTAGAAAACAGTGCAAACAATGTATAGTTACAATAGGATGCAATGGGGACACATAGGGATAGGGGCAACACAAACCATATGGACCCCAAACCTATGTGAACTTGTAGAGGGTCGCTGGGACTGTAAGAAAACAGTGAGGGTTAGAAAAATAGCCCACTCCAAGACCCTGAAAAGTGAGTGCAAAGTGCACTAAAGTTCCCCAAAGAGCACAGAAGTCGTGATAGGGGAATTCCGCAGGAAAGACCAAAACCAGCAATGCAACAATGATGGATTTCCAGACGATGGTACCTGTGGAGCAAGGGGACCAAGTCCAAAAGTCACGACCAAGTCGAGAGTGGGCAGATGCCCAGGAAATGCCAGCTGTGGGTACAAAGAAGCTGCTACTAGGCAGTAGAAGCTGAGGATTCTGCAGGAACGACAAGGGCTAGAAACTTTCCCTTTGGAGGATGGATGTCCCACGCCATGGAGAGTCATGCAGAAGTGTTTTCCTGAAGAAAGGCCGCAAACAAGCCTTGTTAGCTGCAAGTCATGCTGTTTAGGGTTTTTGGATGCTGCTGTGGCCCAGGAGGGACCAGGATGTCGCCAATTGTGTCAGGGGACAGAGGGAGCGCCCAGCAAGACAAAGAGCCCTCTCAGAAGCAGGCAGCACCCGCAGAAGTGCCGGAACAGGCACTACAAAGTGGAGTGAAACAGTGCTCACCCGAAGTTGCACAAAGGAGTCCCACGCCGCCGGAGGACAACTCAGGAGGTCGTGCAATGCAGGTTAGAGTGCCGTGGACCCAGGCTTGGCTGTGCACAAAGGATTCCCTCGGAAAGTGCACAGGAGCCGAAGTAGCTGCAAAAGACGCGGTTCCCAGCAATGCAGTCTGGCGTGGGGAGGAAAGGACTTACCTCCACCAAACTTGGACTGAAGAGTCACTAGACTGTGGGAGTCACTTGGACAGAGTTGCTGGATTCAAGGGACCTCGCTCGTCGTGCTGAGAGGAGACCCAGGGGACCAGTGATGCAGTTCTTTGGTGCCTGCGGTTGCAGGGGGAAGATTCCGTCGACCCACGGGAGATTTCTTCGGAGCTTCTAGTGCAGAGAGGAGGCAGACTACCCCCACAGCATGCACCACCAGGAAAACAGTCGAGAAGGGGAGGAAAGGACTTACCTCCACCAAACTTGGACTGAAGAGTCACTAGACTGTGGGAGTCACTTGGACAGAGTTGCTGGATTCAAGGGACCTCACTCGTCGTGCTGAGAGGAGACCCAGGGGACCGGTGATGCAGTTCTTTGGTGCCTGCGGTTGCAGGGGGAAGATTCCGTCGACCCACGGGAGATTTCTTCGGAGCTTCTAGTGCAGAGAGGAGGCAGACTACCCCCACAGCATGCACCACCAGGAAAACAGTCGAGAAGGCGGCAGGGTCAGCGTTACAGAGTTGCAGTAGTCGTCTTTGCTACTTTGTTGCAGTTTTGCAGGCTTCCAGCGCGGTCAGCAGTCGATTCCTTGGCAGAAGGTGAAGAGAGAGATGCAGAGGAACTCTGATGAGCTCTTGAATTCGTTATCTAAGGAAATCCCCAAAGCAGAGACCCTAAATAGCCAGAAAAGAGGGGTTGGCTACTTAGGAGAGAAGATAGGCTAGCAACACCTGAAGGAGCCTATCAGAAGGAGTCTCTGACGTCACCTGCTGGCCCTGGCCACTCAGAGCAGTCCAGTATGCCAGCAGCACCTCTGTTTCCAAGATGGCAGAGGTCTGGAGCACACTGGAGGAGCTCTGGGCACCTCCCAGGGGAGGTGCAGGTCAGGGGAGTGGTCACTCCCGTTTCCTTTGTCCAGTTTCGAGCCAGAGCAGGGCTGAGGGGTCCCTGAACCGGTGTAGACTGGCTTATGCAGAAATGGGCACCATGTGTGCCCATGAAAGCATTTCCAGAGGCTGGGGGAGGCTACTCCTCCCCTGCCTTAACACCATTTTCCAAAGGGAGAGGGTGTAACACCCTCTCTCTGAGGAAGTCCTTTGTTCTGCCTTCCTGGGCCAAGCCTGGCTGGACCCCAGGAGGGCAGAAATCTGTCTGAGGGGTTGGCAGCAGCAGCAGCTGCAGTGAAACCCCTGACAAGGCAGTTTGGCAGTACCCGGGTCTGTGCTACAGACCCGTGGGTTCATGGGATTGTGCCAACAATGCCAGGATGGCATAGAGGGGGCAATTCCATGATCTTAGACATGTTACATGGCCATATTCGGAGTTACCATTGTGAAGCTACACATAGGTAGTGACCTATATGTAGTGCACGCGTGTAATGGTGTCCCCGCACTCACAAAGTCCGGGGAATTGGCTCTGAACAATGTGGGGGCACCTTGGCTAGTGCCAGGGTGCCCACACACTAAGTAACTTAGCACCCAACCTTTACCAGGTAAAGGTTAGACATATAGGTGACTTATAAGTTACTTAAGTGCAGTGTAAAATGGCTGTGAAATAACGTGGACATTATTTCACTCAGGCTGCAGTGGCAGGCCTGTGTAAGAATTGTCAGAGCTCCCTATGGGTGGCAAAAGAAATGCTGCAGCCCATAGGGATCTCCTGGAACCCCAATACCCTGGGTACCTCAGTACCATATACTAGGGAATTATAAAGGTGTTCCAGTATGCCATTGTAAATTGGTAAAATTGGTCACTAGCCTGTTAGTGACAATTTGAAAGAAATGAGAGAGCATAACCACTGAGGTTCTGATTAGCAGAGCCTCAGTGAGACAGTTAGTCATAACACAGGTAACACATACAGGGCACACTTATGAGCACTGGGGCCCTGGCTGGCAGGGTCCCAGTAACACATACAACTAAAACAACATATATACAGTGAAATATGGGGGTAACATGCCAGGCAAGATGGTACTTTCCTACAGTGCTCAAGAAATATGGATATCCTGTAGACCCGGATTACAGCAGTTGAAGAGAAACAGAGCTGTTTGGTAAAGCAAACCCAGGCTAACCAATCTCAGATGGACCTGCAGGTTTCTAAACTCGACCAGCTGACGTCTTGATTCGAGGATATGAAAAATTGCCTCTGCAAGAATAATTGACACATTCTAGGGGTACAAGAAGGCAAGGAAGGAAAAGACACTCAGGCCCTCATTACGAGTTTGGCAGGCGGCAGAGGCCGAATGCCAAACTTAAACTGCCACCTGACTGCCGGTGCGGCCAGAACACTGACGGCACTATTACGAGTTCACCGCAGGGCCGGCGAGCAGAAACAGCATTTACACCCACTGGCCCTGTGGTGAATTGGGCCTTAACATTGACTCCAGCTCATAATCGAGGGTATGGGCAGTGCATGGGCCCCCCTGTGGCCCTGACGCCCTCTTTCTGCCAGCCTTTGCATGATGGTGAGACCGCCATGCAAAGGCTGGCGGAAAGGGGACTCCTAATCCCCAGAGCAGGGCTGCTTGCAGTGCTGCCCTGGCAGATTGAGACTGCTGGCACCACCAGGCCGTCGGCTGGTGGAAACCTGGCGATGTCGGCGGTCCAACCGTGGCCGCTCCCCTACAGTCATGATGTGGCAGTCGGACCGCCACTTGTGTGGTGGTCCGACCGCCATTGCGGCCCTGGTGGTTCTAAGACCACCAGGGTCGAAATGAGGCCCTCAATCGTTTGTCATCTCATTGTTTCAAGCTGCATTCCAACAGTTTGCTGACTGGGATCTGGATATCTCTATCCAGAGGGCACACAGATTTCCATTACGCATATCTGATTTGTTTGGCAGAAGTCGGTGATGGGTTTGCTGTGTTTTATTTTTTGGTGCTGGGTTGGGGTGGAGCAAAAAGGAAAAATTAGAAAGTATCAAAAAGTAGTGATGTGTGGGGTATCATGTAGGATATGGTGTCTATAATGCATGACCAGGGCATATGGTAGTTGGGCTCTGCATGTACTTAACTGGTATATCAACAGCCTAAGAACGTCCACGAAGTGCCTGCATGTGGAGGAGGAAATCCTTGACCCTCACCTGCTCTGCCTCCAAGAGACTCATCTAACTGCTATAGAGTCATAAAATTTGAATATCCGTGGACTTTAGGAGGGGTAGGCTATAAGCGGGGTGTAGTTTAACTGTCCAATAAGGACGATCTATCGCTTTTTAATTTTGTACTAGTTGAATTGTTCCAATGGTCACCCCAACACCCTATGGTCATTTGCAGTGACTTTAATTTGCCACTGGTCCCACAAATTTATACTACCTTGGGTTCACAGCATAAATGAAAAAATCCCAAGCAGCTTTGACGCAGAAAAGCCTTTCGATAGGTTGGCTTAGAGCTTTCTCTGGGAGGTTTTGGCAAAGATGGGGCTTGGATGGAGCTTCATTGGTGTGATTAAGACCCTGTACACTTCTCTATCTGCTAGCATTGTTAGCATGGGGCAAATATCGGACAACATTGCACTTCAGCAGGATACTCAACAAGGTTGGCCCCTGTCCCTGTGTTAGATCTGACAGCCTTAGAGTGGTCATTCCTCAACTTTTTGTCTGCCTCCCTCTAATTTTCTGACACTGTTCTTGCTGGTTTTAGGAGTCTGTGCACGTTACCACTGCTAACCAGTGGTAAAGTGTATATGCTCTCTCCCTTAAACAGGTAACATTGGTTAATTCCAATTAATATATTTGATTTACTTGTAAGTCCCTAGTAAAGTGCACTACATGTGCCCAGGGCCTGTAAACCAAATGCTACTAGTGGGCCTGCAGCACTGGTTGCACCACCCACATAAGTAGCCCCTTTACCATGTCTCAGGCCTGCCCTTGCGAGGTCTTTGTGTGCAGTTTCACTGCCACTTTGACTTAGCATTTAAAAGTAATTGCCGAGTCGTAAACTCCCCTTTTTCTACATATAAGTCACCCCTAAGGTAGGCTCTAGGTAACCCCTAGGGCAGGGTGCTATGTAGGTAAAAGGCAGGGCATGTACATGTGTGTTTTATATACACTGGTAGTGGAAAACTCCGACATTCATTTTTCACTACTGAGAGGCCTGCTCCTTCCATAGGCTAGCATTAGGACTACCCTCATATACTGTTTGAGTGGTAGATTCTAATCAGAAAGGGGTACCCAGGTCATATTTAGGTCGGCCAGAATGGTAATAGAAAATCCTGCTTATTGGTGAGGTTGGATTTCATATGACTATTTTAGAAATGCCACTTTTAGAAAGTGAGCATGTCTTTGGACTTAAAATCCATCTGTGCCTTACAGCCTGTCTCCAATCAATGTCTGGGCTGGTTGACAGCTTCCTTGTGCATTTCATCCAACCAACCACAAACACAGGACACTCAGTCATACCTGCACTCATCTGCATACTGAATGGGACTTCCTGGGCTGGAAGGGTGGAGGGCCTGCCACTTACATTTCAAAGGCTAGTGGCCTGCCCTCACACAATGGATTTCCAAACCCCCTACTGGGACCCTGGCAGACAGACCTGTACTGAAGCAGGAACTTGTGCACTTCAAAACCACTCTTTGAAGTCTCCCCCACTTTAAAGGTATTTTTGGATATTTAAACAGGGTTTCTGACCCCACCAACTCAGACACTTCTGGACCTGAACCTGCAACCTGTCAAGAGGACCTGCCTGGCTGCCCAAAGGACTCATCTGGACTGCTTTGCTGAGAAGGACTTCTGCCCTGCTATTGCCCTGCTGCCCTGCTGACCTCTGACTTTGCTGAGAAGTGCTCTCCAAGGGCTTGGATTGAGCTTGCCTCCTGTTTTGTGAACTCTCAGGGCCAAAAAGACTTAGGCCCTCATTATGACATTGGCGGTGACTGTTAAAGTGGTGGTAATACCGCCAACAGGCTGGCAGTAATTACTGCCAAATTATGACCATGGCGGTGATACCTCCCATAGACAGCCAATGTATCACACCAACCGCCAGGGCGTTAACACCACTGACCACGGCGGTAGCCAACAACAGCCAGGCGGAAGAAACGGTACAGCCCACCATATTATGACATAGCAAACCGCCACAATTTCTGGGGTGGTACCAATGCCATCAAACACTGCATAGAAAACAAAAGACTCACCATCAGAGAAACAGAGGAGACTGCCGCCGCCATGGAACCGGAACTTCAAGTCTTCCCAATGCTCTTCTATGCCGTGGTCCTCCTGGAACACCAACACCGACGAAGACGATGACAGTGAGTACAGGTGCCTAACACACAAGGAAGAGAGGGAGGAAAAGGAGAGTAACACACACATGCACAACACACACCATTCACACACGCACCATACACACAACCAGATTCAGGGTAAAACCAAAGTCTCAGAACCCACGTCTAATAAAAAGAAGGACCACATTGAGGTTTAAGTGACACTGTAATTTGATGCCAACAGCCACCATATTGTCCATGCGAAAACAAAAGCATGCGTCAATGTCCAGAAAGGGCCAATGGCCAGTCAAAAGTACAAAAGGCTTACATGGCCACAGGGCACAGTCCAAGGCCCAACTTGACTCCTGACATTATCCGGACTCCACTGTGCAGGGGCATCATGTTGGAAATGGGCAGGCACCTCAGGGGGAGGGGGAGTGGGGGCGGGGGGCACCTCAGCTGAAGTGGGTAACATGCCCACTGGTTCTGGAGGGGGCTCCTTGCCCAATTGTCCCTGGTGGAGAGTGTAAGGCCTCTGTCTCTGAAGTGGGTAACATGCCCACTGGCTCTAGACGGGGCTCCTTGCCCAATTGTCCCTGGTGGGGAGTGTAAGGCCACAGTCTCTGAAGTGGTGAACATGCTCACTGGTTCTAGAGGGGGCTTCTTGCAGAATTGTCCCTGGTGGGGAGTGTAATGCCACAGTCTCTTAAGTGGGGAACATGCTCACTGGTTCTAGAGGCGGCTCCTTGCCCAATTGTCCCTGGTGGGGAGTGTAAGGCCACAGTCTCTGAAGTGGGGAACACGCCCACTGGTTCTGGAGGGGGCTCCTTGCCCAATTGTCTCTGGTCGGTGGCCTACAAGCCCTCTGCCTGAGGTGAGGGCTGCTGTCCTTCTGCTGGAGGTGTGGGCTCCTTGCCCACTGCTGGTGGAGGTGTTACCCTGGCTCCCTCTGCTGGAGGTGATGGCTCCTCGCCCACTGCTGGTGGAGGTGTTATCCTGGCTGCCTCTGCTGGAGGTGAGGGCTCCTTGCCCACTGCTGGTGGAGGTGTTACCCTGGCTGCCTCTGCTGGAGGTGGGGGCGCCTAGACCTCTGCTGGTAGAGGGGGCATCTTGCCTGTCTTTGCTGGTGGAGTGGGAACTTTCACTTTCTTGGGTGATGGAGTGGGAACCTTCCCTTTCTTGGGTGGTGGAGTGGGAACCTTCTCTTTCTTGCCTCCAGGACTAGGCGGTGCCTCCACTGTCCCGGTCTCCTGTCCCTTTGTTTTCACCACCCTAGTCCTCCCTTTCTGAGGCAGAGGTGTGCTCACAGTAGGAGTAGCAGCCGTAACACTTTGGGGCCCCTTTGTGCCAGCAGCTGACGATTTGATGGGAGCAGTGGCAGACTGTTGTGCTATGCTGGGTCAGTGGGACCCGGCTCTTGCGGGGACGGTGGAGAGGGAGGGAAGCGGTCAAGGTGGGCAAAGAAAAGCTTCTTAGGGAGGTTGGGGTGGGATGTGGGAGGAGGGATGGGAGTGGAGGTTGAGGGTGTGGTTGTCGGGGGTGTACATCTGCTGGACTTGGGTGCAGGCACATGGACAGTGTGCGTGTGTGAGGTGGATGGCTGTTGGGAGTCTGAGTGCGTGCGTTTGTGTCTCTTAGGAGGGGGCAGACAGGGTGGGAGAGGACAAAGGGGACGCTTGGATGTATGTTGTGGAGGTGTCAGCAAGTGAGGCATGATGTGGTGGTGGTGGTGGTGGCTGTTGATGCCGTGCATGCAGGTGTGAGTGAGGATGTGACTGTGAGGGAGGAGGAGGGGGAGGGGGAGACAGTGGAGGCAAGTGGATGTTGTTGTGTGTGCAACTGTCTGTTGTTTGAGTGAGTGCTTGTGACCGGAAGTGTGCTCCCTGTGTTTGACTGTGCTACTCTTGTCTGATGTTTTGTGTGCATGCTTGTCTGTATGTGTACATGGGATGGGTTGTGGTTGAGGAGACTGGGACTGGGAAGTGGTAGTTGGAGGGGGGGACGGTAGGAACAGGGACAATGGCTGCCATCAGAGAGGAGGCCAGAGCCTGAAACGATCTCTGTAGGGCCGCCAACCCACTGTGGTTGCCCTCCAGGTATGCATTGTATTGCTGCATCTGTGATGCCAGCCCCTGGATGGCATTCAATATGGTTGGCTGCCCTACAGAGATGGATCTGAGGAGGCCAGGGCTCACTGGGGCAGGGCCTGAGGTACCTGGGGGGAAGGAAATGCCCACCCTCCTGGGTGAGTGGGCATGGGCAACTCGGTGGGGGGCTACTGGGAGGGCGGTGCTGGTACAGGGGTGGTGGCTCTACCTGTAGCTGGGGTGGTTCCAGAGGTGTCCGTCACCACCAGGGAGTTCTCATCGGAGGAGGAATCAGAGTCAGTGTTGCCACCTCCTGTCTCTGCTGTGTCGATCCCCTCGCCCTCAGTCCCACTGGTCCCCTCGGCGTCTGTGGACTCTGCCTCCTGGGTCCTGTGGTATGCAGCTCCCTCAATTGCCACTGCCCCTGTTCCTCCGCCAGATGATGCTAACACACACATGGACAGGATGACAGAAGAAAATAGGGGGGGAGAGAAAGGGAGCACTGGGTCAATTACAGCACCAACACCACAGATGGCATTCACATTACCATCACACAGGGATCAGGATTGGGCACTATGCATCACACTGGCATTCCATTGCCTAGGTACCACAGCATGATGAGAGCCAACCACCGCTAACTACAACCCTACTGGGACCCACTAAGCCCTGTCTGACCTGGAATGCCACCTAGCTGGAAGACAAGATTTTGCTATATACCCATTTACGTTGTGCTGGACCACGCAGCAATGTCTGAGCTGGCATTAAGGGGTACCCACTAACTGAAACCCACCACCAGGATCTCATGGCAGTCAACAAAAATGGTTGTCACGCTCACTGTACTCACCCCCTTATGGCTACTGTGCTGCCCTCAAGCACCCATCCAGCTCTGGGTATGCCACTGCCAGTATGTGGGCCATCAGGGGGGTCAGGTTCCGACGGGCACCCCACCCTCATTGGCAGGCAATCACCAGCTGGGCCTCCGTGGTCTTCCGGTCCCAACGTCTCAGATCTACCACATTTCCTGCAGTGGGTGCTCCGCCTGCTATAGACCCCTAGGGTCCGCATGTCTTTGGTGATGGCACACCACAATCGCTTTTTCTGGTGGGCGCTGACCTGCAGAGGTAATACAGACAGGAGGAGACCATTAACCATACAATCCTGCCTCTCACCCATATGGCCCACAAATTACATTTCCATTTCCATTGGCACACACATCACCCGGAGCCCTGCCCTGCATGTACACTACCACCAGAAATACCCCACACCTTGCTGCATGCATCGTCCCCATGGTGTACTCACCTGTTGGTCTGGAGGCCCATACAGCTGTCCATACAGGGGTAGGACCCCATCCACAAGGCGCTATAACTCCTCCGAAGTGAAGGCAGGGGCCCTTTTCCCTGTCACACGGGCCACGGCAGGATCCAGACACAGGTCACAGCAGCACACACAGTGTAGGTGTTGTCCTGTGGAAAGTTATCATGGTGGTGGACAACAATCAGAAATTGGAAACTGCGTCTTTGCTGTGAATTGTACATACATTGCCATTCACATTGTCTGATTACATACATGCCCAGTTGTACTGGGGTGGTGGTTCCATTCTTCAGTTTGTGACACCCTTCTCACTCTTGTGTCCCTTATATACCTACCGCTGCCAGGAATAGGAGGAGGAGGCAAGCCCCCCTGTACAGACCCCTTGCGGACTTGGCTATACTGGAGGAGAGGCATATACTGCTGACCTATAGACTGGACAGGGCCACAATCACAGAGTTGTGTACTCAATTGAAGCCTGATCTGATATCAGCTATTCGTCATCCCACTGGGATCCCCCCTCTTGTGCAAGTTCTATCAGTGCTCCATTTCCTGGCAACTGGTTCTTTCCAAGTGACAGTTGGCTTGGTAGCAGGAATGTCACAGCCAATGTTCTCAATAATGCTGGCAAGGGTTTTGTCTGCCTTGCTCAAACACATGTACAGCTACATCGCTTTCACCCAAGTGGAAGATTTGGCCACTGTGAAGGCTGGATTCTATGCAATGGGACATATTCCTAATATTATTGAGGTGATTGAGGGAACACGTATTGCATTTGTCCCTCCCCCGCAACAATGAACAGGTGTTCAGGAATCGGAAAAGTTTCCACTCACTCAATGTGCAAATGGTGTGCCTGGCGGATCAGTACATCTCCCACGTCACTGCCAAGTATCCTGGGTTGGTGCATGACGCCTTCGTCCTGAGGAATAGCAGCATCCCAAATGTGATGGCACAATTACAGAGGCAAAGGGTGTGGCTGATAGTTGAGCCTGAGTTCCCTCCCAATAAATGTCAGTATATGCCTTCTGGAGTCATCCCCCATACCATTGTGTAAGGCTAATGTTTGTCCCTCAATTCTTACAGGTGACTATGGCTACCCAAACCTGTTGTGGCTCCTGTCCCCTGTAACGAATGCCAGGACAGGGGCTGAGAATCGGTATAATGATGCACATGGGCGAACCAGGCAAATCATAGAAAGTACCTTTGGCCTCCTGAAGACCAGGTTCAGATGCCTCCATCTGACAGGTGGATCACTGTGCTACTCCCCTGAGAAGGTCTGCCAGATAGTTGTAGTATGCTGCATGTTGCACAGCCTGTCCCTTAGACGACATGTGCCTTATCTGCAAGAGGAGGAGATTGGAAATGCCCCCATGGCAGCAGTGGACACTGAGGACAGTGAGGATGAGGAGGCAGAGGATAACAATGTGGACAACAGAACATCAGTAATACAGCAGTACTTCCAATGGCACACAGGTAAGACAGTGGAACTGACAATTCCTCTAATTATTTATGTTTTCAGTGTGGCTGTAGCAGGATAACAGTCACTTCCTTTGCATCTCAACTGACTGTCACCTATGTCTTCTCTATTTGCAGATGTAGGTGTTATTACAACTGTGCAATCATCTCATGACTACAGACAGCTACAGCTCATCATTTGTATAGTATTCCAAAGTTCATGTCAATTGCACAAGATGTAACTGTTAACATAAGTGCACATTTTCATCACATAAAGCACTATCACTCAAGTTGTGTCAAAGGGTGTTTATTGTAGTGCAATTCATAGAAGGAATAGTGCAATGGAATAGGGTAATGGTAGAGGTAAGTCCAGGGTATTGGTCCAGTCTGTTTGTAGCACAGGTCCAGTGTCCAAGGGGCCATAAAAAGGGGAGCAATGGCAAAGTGGACAAGTTGACAGAGTGGAACACAAGTTGGACATTCAGGAGGGTCTCACTTCCTGGCGGTGGTCTTGGTCTTAGCAAGTGTCTCTGGCATCTGTCAGGGTCGCAGGGAATGTTTGTGGGTGGTTCACCTCCTGCAGGGGGAGGGGTGCTGTTGGCCTGTGGGTCCTGTGGCAGGGCCTCTTGTCCCCTAGCTGCAGCAGATGTGGTGGACTATTCTGTTGATTGGCTAGTGGAAGGGGCCCGCTGGTGTGCTGTACTTTCCCTCATGATATTGGCCATATCAGCCAGCACCCCTTCTATGGAGACCATGGTGGTGTTGAGGGACTGCAAATCATCCCTTATCTCCTGATGGTGTACCTCCTGCAGCCGCCTGTTCACCTGCATGTTGTTAAGAATCTGGTCCATCTTGTCCTGGGATTGTTGGTAATCCCCAGAACATTAGTGAGTGCCTCCTGGAGAGTCGGTTCCCTGGGCCTGTCCTCCCCCTGGTGCATAGCTGTCCTCCGAGTGTCCCTGTCCCCCGTGCCTGTGTCCCCTGAATGGTGTGTCCACTGCCACTGACCCCAGGACCCTGATTGTCTTGGCTGTGAGTGGCTGGGGTCCCTGTACAGGTGGGCACACTGCTGATTGATATGTCCTGGGGACAGAGGTGTGGGAACGTTGAGTGGATGCTGTGGTGTTGGATACTGAGGGGGGAGGCTCTGTGGTGGACTGGGAGTGGGATGGGGTACTGACAGACCAGTGTTCCCTGATAGGCCAGGTAGTTCATCCAGATCCAGAAGCCCAGAGCTGCTGTCATCACTGGGGGCATCTTCTGTTGGGGGAGCTGGATAGTCGTAGTGCCTCCTACCCGCTGGGATTGGCTGGGGCACCTGTGGGGATGTAAGTGATGTATTATGCTTCATGGTGATGTTTTGTGGGATTGTTAGTTCTGCATGCTGTGCATGCTTTGGTGATGGATGTAAATGAAGGGCTGGGAGAGCTGTACATGCATTTGTATTGCATGCAGGGCTTGGCATTGGGGTTGGGCACATGTGTAGGTGCACTGTGTGAGATGGAGTGGAGTGATGGGAGTCAGGGTGAGAGGGTGAGGGGGTGAGATTGAATGAAGGTATGTGGGGTGATACGTTGTAAATATTGACTCACCAGTGTCCATTTCTCCGGCTACTCCAGGGATTCCCTCAGGATGCAGGATTGCCATGACTTGCTCCTCCCATGCTGTCAGCTGTGGGGGAGGAGGTTGGGGTCCACCGCCAGTCCTCTGGATGGTGAGCTGGTGCCTTGCTGCCACGGAACATACCTTCTCCCGTAGGTCGTTTAACCTCTTCCTGATGTGATTCCTTGTTCTTGGATGCTGTACCACAGCGTTCACCATGTCCACGATTTTCCGCCATAGCTCCATCTTCCTGGCAATGGAGATTTGCTGAACCTGTGCTCCGAATAGCTGTGGCTCTACCCTGACTCCTTGTTAGAAATGGGGTCTTTGGTTGGCAGTCAGGTTACCCCCTATCCAAGCAAAGACCCTCACTCTATTCAGGGTAAAGGAGAATCACCCTGAGTTAATCCCCGCTCAGCCACTAACCACATTCACTTCCACTTTGATTTCTCCCATTTGTTTCACTGACCACATTTACATGATTTGGGGACCATTTACAGTATGGTGGATGGTCCACCAATCTGTAAGGTTGGTAGAGAGCATCTCACTGACTTCTCGTTGGAAGAATGCCCAAAAATGGAGATCTCTCTACCCTAAGTGGAGTCTCCTCTGCAGCACATCCATTGAAGGCAGTGGAAATTTGCAGAGAACGTGCCATGTTTGATGTGCCTGCAATTTTTGTTTTTCCAATGACAGTATGTTTTTATTTTATTTTTCAAGGATGATAACCCAAAACAAGACCCTATCTGAGAAAAACAAAAAGGCAATAACCCCAATGAACAGGGAGGTTACTTCCACGGCATGGGAGCAATTGGCTAATTTTCTGCCTCAAATGCCATGACTCCTGGGCAGGGAAAATTAGAGGCAGTTGTCCCATCCTAAATAGGGTGGGAGCATGGTCTCTATTACCTGATGACCGTGTGGTGACAGTCATTGCAGAGGTTTCCGGTGGTCAAGCCTAGCATTATAAATACAGTGGGGTGACCGTGAGTTGGAAAGGTTGAGCATTGCTGGTTTGCAGCAATGCTTCTGCTTCAATAATTCTAATTGACACATTTAAGCCCCATTTTTAAAGCCTATGCTATCACAATTTCCTCCTTTAATTTGGCATGTTGTGTCTTAGTGAAACTTTATTCTGATCTATAGATTTATTCTTGTCCTATCAAGAAAAACTTGCACCTCCTTAAAATCACCTTAGTCTTCTTACAGAAATAGTTATCAAGTTGACATGTTGCTTTGGAATACACTGAATTTGTGTTCCATTGCCAGTATATAACTCTGTTGTTGGTTCTGCCAAGTACGCAACTTAGTCAGATCTGAGGGTTTAGTTCTTAGTTTCACTTTTACGGTTTTGGGAATAGGACTCTATATGGGGCAATGTTTTACAAAACAGTTCACAACCTTCCTTTCCATTCCAGTTTCCCAACTTGGGGGTTTGAATTTTCCTCATGTATTCACTTTCTCCTCTTCTCTCTTTTTGGGGTTTGGCATGTGAACCAGTCACTGTCAGCTCCCACTCTCAGAGGGCACCAAAAAAAGTCAGATGAGAGAATTGTATTCTTTCTTTCCTTTCTATTTCTGTCTTTTCTTTTAGCTTCATATAATTTTTTCTTCTTTTATTTGTATTTCAAGAGCCAAAATGCTGTATTCCCCTTGCGTCCAACCTCCAGGTTTCAAATGTCTTTAACCTTTTTGTTTCCCCGTTAGGCTCCGCGCACCCCTTCTCTCACAAAATCTACCTATTTTCCTTACAAGTCTCATCTGTTTCTGGTCTCCTTCTGCCTTTGTCCCTTCTCAGTTCCTTTGCCCTCTTCTGACATTCACTTTCTTCTTTTACAGGTCGGTTGGTATCCTTGCAAACTCTGACATCCCACTGAAGTAAGAAGCCCCCCAGGACCTTAGATAAGCCCTCCTCCTCCTCCCAAATGCAAAAGTACTCTATACTATTTTAATCCTTCTCACCCAAGCCAGCTGAACAACATAAAGGTTTCCAGACATCACAAGGGGGTTATTACCCCTACGTCCCTCATCCTCATCCCAGTCATTACAAAGGGAGATAAAGTTATCTCACAACTGGAGCAAAAAACTGGAGAATCCCTACCTGTCAGCCCCACCTGGGTGCCATAAAGGAGACTGGCACTCCAGGCTCCTCCTGTTATTTTGTTCCTGTTGACTGGAGTGAGGATGAGGATGTCCCTGTTGGGCTTGGGTCAGGATTGGGGTGTTGATTTCTTCTTGCCTGGTCTGACCTGGGGAGCACGAGGCGTCTTTGCAGGAGCACCAACTCATTGAAAGGATGCTCTCCTGCTCACAGAGCGATGGTCAGTTCTTCCCCCCCTTGCTTTCTTGGGGGGAGGATGTTGCCATAATTCGCTCCATCCTCAGCTGCTCAAAGGGAGCGTCGGTTTTGGTTCATGCATGCACACTGGATTCAGGTCCTTGCATGCATGTTGGAGGTGTTTCTGTCTGGTTGTGCATGCCCCTTCAATTTCTGCATCGGTACTAGCGTGCCCTTTTCCTGCATAACGTGGGAAGCAGATAAGTGCTATTTGGATCATTTGGAACTGTTTTGGGGGTAATTTGTTGTTTCTGCTTCTGAGCATTCTGTGTAGGATGGGCAAGCAGTCCTCTAAGAGGAAACACCATTCCTAATCTCCCATCTCCCCTAGCCCCTTCTCCAAAATGCAGATGGCATGGGGTGGAGGATCAGAGGATGAGAAAGATTGTTCTTCAGACATTGGCTGCCTTTAAAGAGGATTCTTCTGTGACTTTTACTAAAAAGGCAGTTGAGTTTTTTTCTGACTCTGTGGCCTCAGATTCAGCAGACAAACCTTCGCCCTCTTTGGACCTTGAGGCTAAATATATTTCTAAAGACATGATGGCAGATTTATTGGAGCAAATCAGAAGGAATCTGAATTTTTCTTCGGTTGAGAAACCAGGTACCTCAGACAATTCTCTGTTGCAACAGTTTCAGAAGCCTCTTCAATTCATCATTTTGTTTTAAATGGAGCCCGTGAGCAGTAGACGGATCCTAATAAAAATAATGTACATAGGTACATGTGTAAGATCTATTCCTTGGAAAATATGGGCTCACTGCTGCCAGATACTGTGCATGTCAAATCAATGGTTGTAAGTCTTGTTGACCATTCTTCCATGGCAGAGGAGAATATTTTAAAAGACTCCTCTGAAAAGAAAGCTTACTCTGCTTTTAAGTTTTTTAATGGACCCATGTGGCATTGTGGGCTGACATTTATAGGTCTTACACAGCCCAATCCCTGATTTTAGACTTTAAGACTCCATTCTCAGCCATTCAATCTGAATCCGATTGTCTCCCGTTATTAGAGTAATGGAACATTAGATAGGTTTTTTATCAGATATTTCATTTGATGTGGTGAGACTGGTCACCCTTGCAGGATGGGCCACTAATGAAGCTAGGAGGAACTTGTATCATGAAGGCTGGAACACCGTTGCTGCTCAAAGGGCAGCACACTGAACACACCTTTTTGAGAAATCCAGGCTGTTTGCGGTTGAAATGGAGGATAAGCTCCATTGCATGTTTAAAGAATGGAAGCATTCATCTTCATTCCAGTGCCGTTCTTTATGATCATCAAGTTCTTTGAAGATGAAGTCAACCTTTCATCAGCCATTGAGCCATAAGTAGAATCAGGACTCGGCTGGTATATTCCTTGGTAGATTTTTCCCTTTTAAATCCTACAGGGAGCAGAAACAGTATCCAGTGGTCGAGGGTCAGCATTCCTGACTATGCTGGGGCTCTGGGCTCTACATTAAAGGTTGGAGGTCGATTCAGCAGTTCTTTTCACAGTGGTAATTGATAACAACATATCAGTGGGTGCTTCAGGTAGTCAATGGAGGTTATTCAATAGAGTTTATGTTAGAGCCACCTCCTACAGGGAACATACATGCTGCTCTGCCTCGAGATCCAATAAAGAAGAAGGCCTTATTGGAAAGGGGTTTGTCTCTTCCAGAAAAAGGTCCATTGTTCCAGTGCATGAAAAAGAGAGGGGTGAGGTGTTTCTACTCAATAGTATTATTTTTCCCCAAATCCTCAGGGGTTGATCACCTTGTTATCAAGTTGAAGAATCTCTACAAATACATTCAAGACTTAAAGTTCAAGATGGAGACACTTCAGAGGATCATTCCTCTGATTCCGGTGGGCCACGTCCTCACAACCCTGGATCTCATGGATGCTTACCTCCACATTCCGATCGCACGCCCTCAGCAAGGGCAGTTGAGAGCCCTTCCCTTTGGGTTGAAGTCAGGTCCGAGTGTTTTCATGAAAATAATGGTGCTGGTTGTAGACCACCTTCATCGTCCTCTACCTAGATGACTGGGTCTTCATGCAGGTAGCTCAGACCAGCTCCAGATGTTTTGGGAGCAGACTCAGACATTGTTATCTAGTCTTGGACTTCTTCTAAATATCCCAAAATGCAAGCTTACTCCCTCCAAGGATCCTGTTTTCATTGGAGCCCATTTCAGAACACACCTGGGGAAGGTATTGCTTCTAGAAAGGAGGATTCTCCTCATTCAGTCATCAGTTCAGGCTTCTTTCCAGAGGTCAGGTTCCTGCGAAGCTGTGGTTGGAGGTACAAGGGCACATGGCAGCAGCTGTCCATAAAGTTCAATGGGGAAAGCCTTCATCTTTGGGCTCTTTTCTAGCATCTTTTCAGTCATTGGTCTTCAGTAGCAGACTAACTAGACATGCTAGTTCCTCCCTCTCTGGGAGTCAGACTCAGCCTTCAGTGGTGGTTAGGTGTTTAAAATCAAGGAGTGAAGATTCACCTGGATACTCTACTTTTTCTGACTTTGGATGTGAGCAGTCTAGTTTGGGTAGCTACCTTGATGCACAGGACATGTCAATGCAGGTGGTTGCTGCTGGAGAGTCACAAGTCATCAAACTGGAGGGAGTTGATGGCGATCTTCAGAGCCTTAAAGTTATTTCATCACCTTCCTATGAGAAAGAATGTTTAAGTCAAGACAGACAACACTGTCGCAGCCTCCTGCATAATTCTTCAAGGGAACACCCTTTCCAGAACTTGCAACCAGATTACGGTAGAGTCAAAGTTCTTTGGCAGAACAACACCTGGCTCACCTATCAGTGTTTCACATCAGGGGATTGGACCATGTGCTAGTGAACCATTGCAGCAGCAAATGTCCATCCTCTCCTCTCAGGAATTGAAATTGTCTAAAATGACATTTGAAAAGATTTTCAGATATTTCAGCACTTCACATCTGGACCTGTTAGCAATCAAGACCAATGCTCAGCTACACCAATTCTGCTCTTGGTTTCCGGAGGAGGGAGCCGGGTGGAGAATGCAAAGGTTTTAAAGTGGCTGAATCATCTACTGCATGCCTTTCCTGCCTTTCCATTGATAAATAAGGTTCCCTCCAAGTTTCAGGAGGAAAAAGAAAACATGATTCTAGTTGTACCTTATTGGCCACGGAGATCATGGTTTCCACTGCTGAGATCCCTGGGTCTTCTTCCACCTTCAGTACTTCCAAGATCTTCCTCTCCTCTTAATCTGTCTCCTCTATCTCTACGACTCCAGCTCACTCTTTCAGTTTGGAGATTGAGAAGTCTCTTCTCTTACCAAGGGTTCTATCCTCTCCTTTGATGGAGGTTCTTCAGCATTCTAGATGACCTTCCATGCTGAAATCCTTCTCAAAGCATTGGAAGTCTTTTGACCCTTCGGCCCATATTTATGAAAAATGACGCACAACTGCGCTAGTGCAGTTGTGCTTCATTTTTCTTAGCACAAGCTATCGCCATTCCCTAACTCCCTCGTTGCACCATATTTAAGAAAAGATGCACAATGGCGCAAATGAATGGCTAGCATCTCAAAAAAGGACGTTAACCAGTGACGGATGGCATTAGGGGAAATGGTGCTACTGGGTCAAAAATGACTGTAAGCTGATTAGTGGCAAAATATCAGCCGCTAGTCAGCCTAGCGTCATGTTTTGATGCACAAGCAGCCGAATAATGACTCCTATCTAAGTATAGACAGGAGTCATTACCACTACCCCAATGCCCACAACAGGGACCAGTCTCCCCAGGACAAGCCCAACATACCCAGTGCCAGCCAGGGGGCCCCATGTAAGGGGCCCCCAGTGGCACACCACACACATACACATACACTTACCTGGTATGTGCTCCCTCTACCTATAGTGTCCCTGTGGTGTGGGTGGTGGTGATGCTGGGGGTTGGGGTGGCCATCTATGTGCCCATTCCATGGTGTTTCCCCATGGAAATGAACCTACCAGCACTTTAACGCCTGGTCTGACTAGGCGTTAAATAATGACGCTACTCAGGCTTAGCATCATTATTTAGGTCTGGTTATTGCAGCTCACGCTTTGCTAACTAAAATGCAGTTGTTTTATTAAACCAATCTTTAAAACTTAAACTGCCTTTGTCATTTATATATGAGACAGCACTGTGTATGAGAGAATCGGTTGTGACCTGAGTGACCACGACTTCCCTGGGAAGTACTAAGATGTCAAGGCGCTCGGCTGCCCAATTGTCTCTTCCCTCTGGGAGAGATGAGGCACTGCTAGTTAGCCGGAGCAAAACCCGGATTTAGAGTGACGAGGTCCTTCACCGTGGGTCAGACTTAGTCCCCCACACTGTGAACGATCTTGCTGCTCAAAATCCAGTAGTCTCATTAGGATAATGAGAGTCTACGCGACATGGCGCCGCCAACGTTTGGTCAGGCTCTAATTTTCGGGTCCACCGGTATATCTCGGTCTCATATAATATAATGACCCCTCAGTTCCGTTTACAGAGACGTCCGTGGTTCTGAGGATTTCCACCACCGCCGTATAGGTAACCCTATTTACAGCGGGTGGCTGTTCAAGCTTGAACCTTGAAAGGAAAAACCCAACTTGGTGTGCCTTCTCTGAACTCTTGGTGCTTTTATAATGGCGAATCCCCAGGTTGTACAAATAGCTCTTAACAGGAGACAACCGCTCACAGCACATTTGCTAGCACATGGCCTTTACGGCCCAGGGTGGTCCGGTCACATTTGTGGTGGACGC
The DNA here is from genome assembly GCF_031143425.1 of Pleurodeles waltl. NCBI lineage: Eukaryota > Metazoa > Chordata > Amphibia > Caudata > Salamandridae > Pleurodeles > Pleurodeles waltl. Next base: position 1,742,357,704 of record NC_090444.1, read on the forward strand.
CCATGCAGCCTATAGAACAGAACTTTTTTACTCTTGGGTCACATTTCCAGCAGATGATGTGAACACAAATACATTCCATACATATACAGTTGCGAACGCACCTGGACAATACAGGGCGTACGCATATTTAGAGATACCTCTATCTTATCAAGAACATAATAATTGGCTTGATGGCGCCCTACCCCATGCGATATTACCAGTAAGGTTAGGTCCACTAAGTAATGAAAGTCCTACCTGGCCTTAATTGGCCACATATACACCACATCTTGCTGCTGCAAATATGGCAGTGTCTAAGGTTCGACGCTTAAATACTGACTTAATTGCGATATATAGACGATTAGTACAATTTGTGATACAGACACTAAATACAAACCCAGCGCGTGCTGCTCCAGCACAACCACATGCGGTAACACCAGGTATAAATCCGGTGACTGTACACTCTATTATGGGTAAAGTCCCAGCAAAACGGGAGGAGACTCCATTTTGGCTGGCACAAAAAATGAATACGCTGGAGGCGGTATTTCCCCATACGGGACCTGAGGACAAACATAGAATACTAACTATGTGTTTACCCTTTGGGATGGTTCCTACAGTTGAACACTGTAATACATGGGGCACGGTATTTGCCACGCTCTATACAACGGCACACGGTACACCGACACTAGCCAACATACCGGAAGTGCTTAAACAAATTCAAGATGAATACGTGGTTGCCCTGGCCCTAGATTTAGGAATGCAACTGATGGGCAACTTTGCCACGGTTTCTTCGATAATCCTAAGCAATCTTAAAGGGGAAGCAGCTGCACTTGCAGTGCGCATGCGTCTTCGTGATGTTCCTGAACAAGATCAGGAGTGGGAACTGCCTAAAATAATAGCGGAAACATATTCCAGTATTGGTCGAGATAGCCTAGGGGCTAGACCACAAAAACCTCAATTTCAGGGAAAAATTAAAAAAGATAATACTAAACAGCAACCTGAGGGTAATAAGAAGCGCTGGGAGAAAAAACAACAAACACCTAAAAAAGAAAGGGGAGAATCTCCACGTACGGAGACCCCGCAGAATAGGTATAATTTCAGAAATAGATAAAATATTAAAACGCCTGATATATATCAGTATACTGATACTCACCAATCTCGTTCCTTTCAGGACTCATCGGAAAAGAGAAATGAGAGAGGTGGGCGGTCAGAGCGGAGAACAGAGTACGTGAAACTAAGACAGGAATCAGAACGCTTTTCTGAGGTTTCTGTCAAGAAGGAAGAGAAACCGGTACAACAAAAATAACAGTTTAAAAAGAAAAAAGTGGCAGCAGTCTCAGTTAGACATGCCACTCAGGAAGAGTGTTCTCTTGAAGAACAAGAAATGGGCTCTAGCTCTGCTAGACAGCGCGCCATAGGTCACAGTTGTTCACCGGAATCTTCTAGAGCATCTGGAGGTGAAAGCAACTGCTGTCTTTATACAAGTAGAAACAGCAGATATGCGTGTCTCCGAACCCGAGAGGGTGTATAAAGTAACTTTACAATTGGAAGGAGACATTGAACGCACTATACATGCAATCTTCTGGGATCGTGTAGTTAAAATATATGACATTTTGCTGGCCAAACAAGATTGTCCGCCTGATTTTGTCCGCACCTGCCCAGTTGGGGAGGAGGTTATTAAACCTTCCTTTTCACCCCTTGTTCCAGAGGAACTCGCTGAGTCCTATTCCATAAAATGGGCTCTCGCACAGGCACCTGTGTTATATAGAAATCACGTAGGGTGGGACAGGGATTCTCCATATCATGTAATTCCCAATAAAGGGGAACCTCAGCCACAACCGCAGTATCCCATAAAACATGAAGCAAGGGCACCGGTGAGAGAAATACTTACACAATTAGAATACTAGGGGGTAATCGAACCCTGTGTCTCGCCGATGAATAATCCCTTATTCCCTGTAGCTAAACCAGACCATTCATACAGAATAGTCTTAGACTACAGACATTTGAACGCACATACACGTACATATGCTATACAAATCTCGCATAGCACCGCATAAATGAGCAACATTGTGCGTAAAAAATATAAAACGACTTTGGATATCTCAAATGGATTCTTCTGCCAGAATATAGCTCCTGAGAGCCGAGATTTAACAAGCTTTAGCGCAATAGGCTCCCAGAAAAAATTCTGTAATTTGCCTCAGGGGTATAAGAATAGCCCAGGACTGTTTGCAGCTCGTGTGACTGCTATTTTGCACGAGTTAGACCCTGAAGCGTTGTCATATGTGGATGATATATATCTCACGCATGATGAGTTGCTACAACATTTAAGATGGGTAGCCCGCATTGTTGTAGGGTTTGCCGAAATAGGCTACAAATGTAACTTAAAAAAATCTAAAATAGCCTTCCTCAGCGTCCTGTTCTTGGGATATGAGCTGTCAAATGAAGGAAAGAGCCTAGCGCCACAATTCGTTGAAAATTGTGCACAATTGCAACCACCAAATATGATTAAGAAACTCCAATCATTGTTGGGCTTTCTGAATTTGTGCAGAACATACATTCTGGGTTATGCTACACGCATAAAGTCTTTATATGAATTAATACATCCTGACTTTTCGAGCAAATTTTGGACAATAGAACATACACATACTCTTCGAGAGTTACAGGCAGATATGCTTGCAGCAAAACATCTACACACACGGGACAATAAGACACATTTGGTCATCAGGGTGATAGCTGGGGCCATTGGGTTTACTTATATCACATTTAATGAAGGTGAGACAGTCCCAATAGCATATAAGTCACACTTGTATTCCGCTGCCGAACAACGATTTGCACCCACAGAGAAAATTCTCACTGCTGTACAGATGACTGTTATTAAAGAGAGACCTCTGGCTCAGGGAAAACGCATTATTGTCGTTTCTCCTATTCCGGCCCTTGAGGCTGTTACAAAAGCTAGTGTCCCGAACGCAAAGGCTCTCCACCCAAGGTGGATGCAATGGGCTACGTCCTTGACAGCCACTGATGTAGATTACATTTTTGAACCAAAGTTACAAACTCAGGAACTTTTACAATATGAAGTTGAATATCCAGTTTCCGCTGACTCATTGCCTATTGATCAATATCAGATAGTCATGTACACGGATGGCTCTGCGCAACCAGCGGTTGGAACAAAACATCAATATTCAGCTGCATGTGCGGTTGTGAGCGGTTATATGTAGGGGGAGAAATTCTGTCCCCAACATACCTATGCACAGACCTTAGGGGATTGTACTGCGCAATTGGCTGAGCTAAAAGCTCTACTGATGGCTCTAGAACATACGGATCCGACACAGTTTACACTGAATGTTTGGGATTCTTATTATTGCGTCCAGTCTTTTAATGAATACCTGCATTACTGGCGCTCAAATGGGTTCAGAGATTCGAAAGGCAACACCATAAAACACAGACTACTGTGGGGGAAGGTAGCAGACCTGAAAGAGAATCTACCCAAAGTCCATGTTGTCCATAAACTTTGACACCAGCGCGTTGGAATACACGTTGCTGGAAATACTTTGGCTGATGAAGCCGCAAAGTCGGCAGTGGCTGTTGCCACTGTAGCTGCAGTGACTCGTTCGAGTTCCAAACCAGACACAGACATCATGGTTGCCATAAAAGCTACGGTTGATGGCAGGCCTAATCCTAAAGGATTTCCTAATAAATACCAATACTTAATGGGAAGTATGCTGAACGCTGAAGTTAAGATTCCAGGCGTAGGCGTACGCGACATCCCCAATAAAGATGTAAGACCACAATTGATTAAAGCAGCCCATGAGGGAGTGGCATCTGCACATACTGGCGCGGCAGCTACAATTTCGCTATTACAAGCCTGCTATTGGTGGCCTGGTCTCTATAAAGAGTCCAAGCAGTATGTCCTTTGTTGTGACATCTGTCAACAAATTAAAGTTTCAACAGCTAAGCGCCCACCGCAGACACCCCTCTTAATCTCAAACAGACTGTTACAATGTGTGTACCTGGATCATTGTGGTCCATTAACACCGGATAGTGCATACAAATATATACTAGTCACTGTTGATTCCTGCTCCAGATTTGTGTGGGTGTGGCCGCAGCGCTCGGCTGACGCTCAGACTGTTATTAAAGATTTGCGATTCTTTGTCGGTACGTATGCAGTTGCGGCATTCCATTCGGACCAGGGCCCTACTTTTGCCTCAAGGGCATTCAGGGACACCATGGCTTTGTTGGGGGTCCAGCTCTAGTACTCGTCTCCATTTCATCCCAAGGGAAATTCTGTCATGGAGCGATTAAACCACAATTTAAAGCAATCCTTAACAGCCAGAGTCTTAGGTACGGGTTGTAGTTGGCTAACCCACCTATATGGAGTTCAGAGAGCACTAAATAACCTGCCTAGAAAGTCCCTGGGGGGTCGTACTTCATATGAGTGCCTGTTCAGAACACAAATGTTTGTTCCGGATCTTGATGGTCCTGGTGTGGAGGCGGCAGAGACACCTTTTGACATAAATGATTGTGTCACTGTTTTACAGGAATTACAGCAGTTCCGTGAAGATAACTCTTCTAAAAGTGCTGCCTCCACAGGAATTAAGGATGTGCCAGTAACACCTACCAGCTGGATTCCCAGGGTTGGGGATCTTTTGCGTGAAAAGGTCGCAGTAAAAAAAGGATTTGGCCCTTCTTATCATGCACCAGTCCCTGTGTTGGGGATACACGGAACGAGAACTGTTATTCTACCACCGTTGCCAGGTTCTAAAGAAAATCGCTTTGTTTCTATTGACAATGTCAAGTTACAACATGTGGCCGATTCTACACAGCCGACCAAGAGGAATGTCCAGTAGTTCCCGAATCCCTCTCACTACTGGAGAAGAAGTTCTGCTTCAAGTTGTCTATACCAACACCGTTGCCTCTCCGAGCTTGGGGAGGGTGGATGATGATCTCGCATTAGTTCAACTAACAATGACCAACTTAGAAACATTTGATCAAATCACCATGACTACAGACGTGACAGATGGTGCTGTCTACAGAAAACACGACCGCGAGAAACACCAACTCCTCCATTGACTACGGCAACGCCTTTTGCACAAACTGCCTCTGGTTACTTTGCCGACAACAACGATGGTCTATCGGACTCGTTTGCCTCTTCGACTGTTGACCTGTCAGGTCCACTTAAGCTGATACATTGGCTTAAAGATACATATTTTGTTTTTCCATGGAACTATCTGTGGCCTTTATTGACTATGCTAGCATTTTTTCTTTGGATATGGTTTGTCATTACCTTTTTTTCTGTTGATACATGGTCATTTTCTTCCTGAAAGATCAGCGGTTGAACAGGTGGAGGAGATGTTGAAACCTCATTTTTCATCACATAAGGTTTGAAAAGACTTGTCCTTTGTGAACATTTCTGCAGTGCCAATTCCAGATGGATTGTGTGGGATGAAGTTTTGTTTGATATATACTGTCCCACTGAAATAATTCAAATACCGTATGTGCTAAAGTTATCTCTGAATGATATAGCAATACCAGGCATTGTATCTGATGATTGGGATGTGAAGACAGTTGATTTAATGATGACAGAATTGCAATATTACACTGTCTATGAAAATGAAGATGTTTACCAGTTTAGAGACAATTATGGTGACATGTTTTGCTATAATTATTATGGGCACCACTTTATACATAAAGCAAGTACTCCCAAAACGATATTTGACTATACGCAATGGGAACATTGCCCGACTCCCCTGCAAGGGAGTTCCAAAACTTATTTTGATAAATTTACGTATTTTTCTGGGCATTATCAAAAGAATGCTGAGTCATATTATTTTAAATTAACTCCGACCAAGGATAAACAAATGTTATTGACCAACACAAAATTTATATATTCGGACTCCTTTGTTTCCCAGTTGTCAATTGAAGGTTATGAATATTGGTCAAAAAATGTTGATTTGAAAAGAGTTTGGGGAGCAAAAAATTGGCAAACTAAGGGTAGAGAAACATTGTTTAGAGCATGTCTCATTCCCGTTCAAATGATTTTTTTAAATGAAACAGTACAACAGACCAGCTGTTTAGGGTTAGCTACAATCAAAGAATTAAACATGCCCAGTATACCTGCCCCTGCAAAAATTAATAATTGGCAGAAATACATAAATGCCACCTTTAGTGAGCTTACTGAATGGATCCAGAATGGTACATTTAACACTTCACTAACAGGTCCAGGCGGGTGGTTATTGTGGCCAGTGGATACCAACGGGTGTCATCAACCTTTTGTCATCTCCTCGGGGGGTTTCCAAACAAGTAGGTCAGACCCTCACTATATATCACCAGAACATGCTGAAATAATTACGACATAGAGTGTGGGGAAATTGTGCCAGCAATGGCTAAAATCATCCTCGCTAGATGCAGTTAAGACACATCTCACTCTCCTGTCTAATGACACTGACTTACAAGATTTTTTGTCAGGCCCGAAGATGCCACGTAGGAAGCGTTTCTTTTATGAAGTATACAATGAAATATGGAAGCTTTCCCAACAAAAGGCTGCAGCCCGGTTAAGGCAGATAGATCAGGAAAATCTGAAAAAAGCATTAGCTGTTGTGGATAATGGAATTCACAACTTGTCCGACCTCATTTATACAATTAACAACATTGTTTCTTCTGCTATAGACATTATACGATCTGATATTTCTTCTTTATATCATGGACTGTGTCAGACCAGGTCCATTATGCAGTTGGGTTGGATGCTTCAGACATTGAAGGCGAGTCGCGTTCCATGGCAGCACATCAGTGCCAGGGAAATATTTTTTTCCTTTAATTTGACGCGACAACAACAACTAATGGCTAAGAAGGAGGCGACTTATGTCATGCTTTACATTGAGAAGTTAGAAAGATTGCCTTTTACCGTGGCCGAGATTCCCTCAGCAGAGTGGTTGATACACGGGGTTATTAATCTGCCTATTTCTATATTACAATTCACTTCTTGTTTGAAACATGTTCTGGTAGGCAGATATCAAAAGCTGTGAGATAGTTACATCCATGAGGTGTGGGAGCTTCCCTTCTTGTACAAATGCCTCAATGGCATGAAAGAGGTCTTTCTTAGCGGCAGTGAATGTGAGACTTCAGTCAGCCATTCGATGATTTGTAAGCAGCTATCTTTGCATGGGGCATGTAATGCCTCGGTTGCGAACTTGGCTTGCTATCTGAAGGGAGTTCCAGTCCCCTTGATTAAACGCACATTCCAGGTGCTTTCAAATGGCAGCTACGTCCTCCTCAATAGTGAAGACTGTTGTGATATGCGGGCCGGAATAGTTTACGTTGTTTCGGTCACTATGGTCGTTACTTGCTGCAGGAACGTGTTAAGTGTTGTTTCCCCCCCACTAAAATTAGGGAGGTAGCAGATATTTGGCCTCACATTGCTACTTCCAAGTTGAATTTTGACAAGTTAACTAGACTGAAGGCTTTATTTTGTTTCAGAAGCATGTGGCCCTTACATCTGCACGCAAGACCTACGCACTTCAGATGGCAAGGTCATCGGCGGAAATACAGTCCCTGTAAAATACAAACTTTCCGAGCCACTTTGGTGAACTCGTGGGACATATATTGAAGCTTCCAGCACGGCTGGATTAGCACATTTTTACAAAGCTGTTGGTATTGGTTTCATTCACACCTTCTCTTCCATATTCGGTTTAATACCTTTGGCTATTCATTCAATTTTCGGAAGCATTTTTGGGGGATTTCCGATAACTTTGGCTTTATTAGCCGGCATTTTACTGTTGCTGTTGTTTTTTCACAGTGGCTGTCCCGCCGCAACAAGGACGAATGTGGGCGCTCCCATCAGTGCAGCTGTGTCGTGAACGCATGATGCAGCACTTTGGAGCAACACTCCTGGAACATTTGGAGTGTAACTGTTCTTTGTCATTCAGACCAGTTTTGGATTGTGTGCAGCCCGTGTTTCGGTGCCGTTGGTGCTCTTTCGAACATGCACTGGAGGTTTGTCTCTCACAGCAACGCCCCCCAGTGGCTGATGCTGATCTGTTGATGTTCTCGGTGAGGGCTCATTACCAGACATGCACGCTGCGGCTGCGTTTGCTTCGAGAGGCTGATTACGAGATACCCTTCCTGGAGTAGGTTGATGTTAACTCGTTCATAGGCACTGCACGGGATGCCGCCATGGTTGACACTGGGGCTTTGGAACACACCTGCTCCTGGATAGTCTTTGGCGTGGATTTTCCGTTTTTTTCATCTGCCGAAGTGGAGAATCACCTGCTTTCCATGACCGATGCTTGATTTGGACTTATTCTAAATTGACATTATCCTATGGATTCGGCATTTGGCAGCATGCTCATTGTTTAAATTGACAATTACTATGCTTGTGTGTCCTCTTAACTTGTTGAAATTGAATAGGGTTTTATTTATATTTTAGCTTAGTGCATTTTAGCTTTGGCTTAAACCACTTTCTACCGACAAGGGGAGGGTGTAGTGTGGCCATTTTTCATATAGCTTCATGTGCGTTAGTTTAACATATTAGGCCTCTGTGCACTTTGCCCTAGATACATTTTATTCAATCTCCACTGTTATTTTACAATAACCACTTTTACGGTCTTGTTTTTATTTCATTCTATCACACTGTTTAGCTTAGTTCAGCACTGTGTTCACAAACAATGCATTCTTGCTCACCCTGTGCTTCAGTCAAGGCTACAGTCTGGTACATTGCCGGTTAACGTGGTAGGAGTTTAGTCTCTAGTGTTCGTAGAAAATACACATCCTTACGGAGGGACGTTTTCTTAGAACATCTGTGTGTTAGTTATAAAAACACTTTCTAGTCCCAGTACAGGGCAGAGGGAGATTCCGACCAGGAACCTACAACTAGTTGCTGACTGCCCCGTTGCAGATGCTGATGCAGATTACAGGCCTTTGCTCAGATTACAGGCCTTTGCTCAGGTATGACGGTTGGTGTACTCCCAGGGGAACCTGAAAGGCAGGCTTAGAGCTTTACATGCTGTGCTCAGACTATAACTTAGATAGAACCTAATCTAGTTGCACTATGATAGTCTTATTCTTGTGCTTCACTCTCATTGCTACTATTGTAATCCTATTGTGTTGTGTAGTTCTGGTTATTGCAGCTCACGCTTTGCTAACTAAAATGCTGTCGTTTTATTAAACCAATCTTTAAAACTTAAACTGCCTTTGTCATTTATATATGAGACAGCACTGTGTGTGAGAGAACTGGTTGTGACCTGAGTGACCACAACTTCCCTGGGAAGTACTAAGATGTCATGCGCTCGGCTGCCCAATTGTCTCTTCCCTCTGGGAGAGATGAGGCACTGCTAGTTAGCCGGAGCAAAACCCAGATTTAGAGTGACAAGGGTCCTTCACCGTGGGTCAGACTTAGTCCCCCACACTGTGAACGATCTTGCCGCTCAAAATCCAGTAGTCTCATTAGGATAATGAGAGCCTACGTGACAGACATTTTCTTATGTAAATCACACCTTCTTGTATTACACCTACACTTAATGGATGCAGGCATGCTCATTGTCAGACATTTTTCTTAAGTTCATCACACCGTCTTGTATTGCGCAGACATGCTATTCACTAATGACTGCCTTGTTTGTTTAAAATTTGTTGCACGCTTCTATAACCACACGAGATCCCAGCTAAAAAAGAGAAGAACCTTCCAGCATGCATGTCACAGATTCCAGGTCAAGGAATCCATCAGAAGTAACATGTCTGAACATTTCGGTCATCATAGGCTGAGAGGAATTTCTCTGTCTAACAATGGCTCTCTTCACATTTCGGTCATCATAGAATCCATCAGAAGTAACATGTTTGAACATTCCGGTCATCATAGGCTGAGAGGAATTTCTCTGTCTAACCATGTCTCTCTTCACATTTCGGTCATCATATGTTGGGAGGAATTTGTTTTCCTCACAATGGTTCCCTTTATGAGCCACCCCTTCTTCTCCTCACACTGGCTCCTTCACAAGCTGACTCAACCATGAACACTGGTGCACCTGTATGCATTTGTTACTTGTTTGGATCCCACAGCATACACATTACAATATTCATTTTAATGATCATTTCAAGTATTACATCACATAGCTTTCCAGAGACAGCAAATCTAACACACTTCAATGTCAAGCATTGTACCGTACTTTGACATTGTAAGCTGTTAAATCTAGACTTCACTGCTTTATCACTACTCATTTGTCACTCTGCTCTCCTAGGCAGCTAGATGCACATCACCAAAGAAGTGGGACATAAAACTGAAAGTTTGATTAAAGAGTTTGAGGTGTCTTGTTTTTGAGGCCCTTCATAAGAGCTTCCAGGTGTAGTCCCCAAATAACCTATGGAACCTAAAACATAACAAAATTATGCTGGGGTTCTAGGAGTTCCAATTCCAGCATGAAATAGAAAACAGCCAAAGCACAATACAACATCCTCTGAAGGATTACAAATCTCCCAGAAGTCAGTCTGCCACCATTGAACAATTAGTAGTGCTGGTGAGTGTGCTTGCAAAGTAGAAATCCACAATAATATAATGTTTTCTAAGATTTATTCCAGCACTGAAATGCCAGGAGCACAACTACAGCTACACTGCTTGCTCCTCAGAATCTTCAAGGTAATTGTCTCCAGGAGGTCTAAGATCAAGAAATAATAGCTCTGGAGCCTTGAGAGCATGACGAGCCGCAAGGAATTAAATATAAACATAAACACATCCCCCCTTATAAAAATGCAAAATAGCAAAACTATAACATAACACTGATTTAAAAATACACTAAAGAAAATAAACCATAAATAATTAATAAAAGGACATAATCAATCAAATACCAGGATGAAACTATAATACATCATAATGATTTTTCTGTACTAAATGATAACATGTGAACTAGTAATGAATATGTTTATATAGAGAATGAAATGAATAGGTGAACTATCAATGACCATATTCATATACGGAACATAAGAACATATAAAAATGAGGGACAACCAACCCTTCTCCCTTTTTCATATGTATGATCAGAAAGCCACTTTGGGATTCTTCTCACTGTTTTATTAGTACCTTCTTCAACTACATTGTCACTTGAACTATTATGAAGGGGTGCTCCACCTCCATGGAAACTGTACTGGAATTGTGTTTGTGCTCCAAAATACACATTTTTCAGATATAACATCTGTGTTACCATTCACACGATCATTAATATTTCCATTGGATTTTTGCTCTGCTGGTTCTTCTCTCATCTCAATCTTGTTTACGTGGTTCCCCTGCATACTTTCATTCTCCATACCGAGACTACATTTTATTTTAACTCCACAACTTTTTGTACATATCAGTGCCCCTATTGAAAAATTGCAATCTTTTCAAATTTCAAATCTTACCATCACTTAAATGAACTGCCTTGCTGAGGACCTAAATGATATTCACGGGAACTGAATATTGACTTTCACTTTTGTACCTTCCATGGTTTCCTAACCTTTACCCTCATGCTTTCCTTCACTTAGCATTCTTACAGTCTTTCTTAAAATCATAAATTTCTTCGCACTTCATATGTGGACCAACAATTCTTTTTCTCACCCCCTCTACAGAAATGTTACCATATGGTTACTCAGCTAACCATTTTGGATTACATTTAGTTCTGGCACTTCTGTCTCGCATTAACTTAAAGAGATTATCTCCAAAGCATCATTAACAGACATTCTTTAAATCCAAACAATTTTAAGCATTTGCATCTCCCAATCCTCCATATTACTGATAGCCAATTACCTGTATGGCCCCTTTGAGTACTCTCTTGATCCTCTCAATCTTGCCATTCACACTGGGGATATAAAGAGATGTGATACAGTGTTTTACAGCAATATTAGGAAAATAACTCCTAGTTTTATTTGAAGTAAACTTTACTCCCTTGTCACTTATGACTTAGACAGGTAGATCTTGAATATAAACACCTTGTCAATTAAACCTAACATGAACTCAGTGTCTACTTTGTCTTCTACTTTGACAAATATTTGACAACAGGCCATCTCAAGAAAACATCAATAAGTGCAAGCATGTACATAGATTGAACCCCAACGGGACCTATAATGTTGATGGCACCAGTATCCCATGGTTTGTTTGGAACCATCGGTTCACACATATTTGGCCTTAATATATTCAATGACTTGTCAGCATTAGCACGTTTTCTCCCTATAAGCAAATCCTTACCTGTCCACCAGAACCATTTTTTCACACCTGTTTTAGTTTTAGTAATAATGTAATGGCCTCCATGTCATAGCTTGATCACAGTTTGTTTTAAAGCTTCCTGAGGTATCACTTTATCTCTTCTCCTTAATAACTCTTTGATCACTGGAAACTCATTCTGCACTTCTTCTCGCACATGTTTCAAAGTGGGAGTAAGAATACATTTCTTCACATAGTTCAAAGTCTACTGCAATATAAAGTCTTTCTTGTTCTCTTATTTCCATTTGTATTTCCCAATTACAAGCATAATCTAATCATGATTTAAGGCAATCATTCTCAACACTTTCCTTAACCTCCGTGGTCATTATATATAGGAAATCTGACACCACATTTTTTTTCCTGCAAAATACTCAACTTTATAAATGCAACCTCATACACATACTCACAATCCTAGTAGACATATTAACCATAACGTCAATAGTGAATAATTTAACTATGGACTTGTGAGCACTACCTAACACACACACTGTTTGCCCCAAATGATCTACAGTTGTTTAGTGTCCACACAAAGCAAGAGTTTCCTTCGCAATTTGATTGTACTTTTTGTCAAATGGGTTAAAAGCTTGTGATGGAAATGCTATTATTACCTCCTTCCCTTTCTCATTCTTCTGCATTAAGACTCCAGCAAGTGCCCTATTGCTGGCATATATCATCACAATGCTCAAAAACCCAGGATCAAAACTTTTTAAAGTTGGAGCATCAGTGACTGCGTTTTAGAGCTTGTTAAAATGATCTCATTTTCTCCTTATTTGAAGGTATTGAGACATTTTGATTAGCTTCAATAAAAGTTTAAGTTTACTAATACCATCTTCATATGAAACATGTCACACATAGGCAACAGGTTGCACAGCAAATGTACACTTCAGATATTCCACTATGAACCCTTTACTTTCCAAAATACTCAATACTTTTCCTAGGATGTTATCATGTTTATTTTTATCTCTGCCATGAATAAAAATATCTTCCTGAAAACAGTTGACATTCTTATCTTACCAAACAACTAATACATTAACCTTTGAGAACTGCAGCCGCAGAGGCTAAACCAAACATCATTTTCTTATACTGATAGCACCCCATGGGTATAAGACTGTGTATTGATTGTTCCTTTCATGTAATGACATTTGCTAGTAATCTGCTGACACTACGGTTAAAAAGCATTTAGATTTACTAAGGCTAAGATTCCTGAAAGTTTTGGGAGAGGAGGTTTGTTGAATTAGATATTGTTATTTACATGGCACAAGTGTTAGACTTCGCCCTTCCTGCAGGGTCATCCCCAAACCTTTGCCTTCACCCTCCTGTTTTGTTTTCTGAACTCTTTTTTGTTGGATTGTAGGACTCTGCACACTTTACCACTGTTAACCAGTGATAAAGTGCTTGCATTCTCTCCCTAAAACATAGTAAAATTAAAATTGACTTACACCCAATTGGCATAATTAATTTGCATGTAAGTCCCTAGTACAGTGAAATTAGATGGACCCAGGGCTTGTAAATGAAGTGTTATCACTAGACCTGCATCATTCACTGTGCCACCCACTTAAGTAGCCTTTTAAACATGTCTCGGCCCTGACATTTCAGCCTTTACCGTATGTGCACTTTTAAACTGCTCTTTTGATATAAAAAGTAAACCAGTGGTTCCCAACCTGTGGTCCAGGGACCCACTGGGGATCCGTGGAGCCTCCTCAGGGGTTCTGTGACTGCTTTGAAAATTAACTAATATTACCATATTAATAAATTTTTTATACATGGAATGGCTACATGTACAATTGAACATTTTAAAATGTACTGTAAATGTGAAAGATTTTGAAAGTGGAGGTTAAAAATTAAATTTGTATCCTTTGATTTCTAGGAGCAGTACAGATGCATCAAACTGAATATAACATGGACAATGTGTGATTTTAATTGAATGTAGAAATGCTCCAACTTCCCTATTAACATTTTTATTTTTTTATTTTATTTGTTTGCAAATTAAATAAAATGTGTTGATATTTGTGTATGAGTTTGATGAAATGCGTTTTCTGTGTTTTATTTTATATTGTTTTGCGGCTCAAACCATCAACAGTGTTTAGCCCTGGGTCCTCGGTTTCCAATAGTGACTCAGTGGGGGGTCCCCAGATTCCAATAACGATTCAGTGGGGGTCCCTGAGTTCCAGTAATGATAATGTGGGGGTCCACAGAAGTCAAAGGGTTGGGAACCACTGAAGTAAACTTTTTGCCAGAAGTAGTACATATAAGTCGCCCCTAGGGTAGGCCCTAAATAGCCCAAAGGGCAGGTTGCAGTGCATTTAAAACAATGGGCACGTTTATTTTAAGTCTCACATGCCCTGGTAGTGAAAAACACTTTAATTCACTTTTCACTGCTGGGAAGCATACTTCTCTCATAGGAGAACACTGGTTGCCTCACAACATTTAATAAGTGTTAATGTTTAATTCGGAACAGGTGAAACTTTCATGTTTAGTGTTTGAGAAATTGTAATTAAAATCCTCTTTTACAGTAATGTTGGATTTGAAGCTATAATTTTGAAAATGCCACATTTAAAAAGTTGCCATTCTCCTGCCTTAATTGGCGGCTGTGGCCTGTTTCTGGGTCACACGACTGGGTCTAATTAGCAGTTGGACTTTTTTTTTTGCTACCACCAGCCATACAATAGAGAGAAGAGGGGTGCCTCGATGGGCCATCAAAGGCCAGGTTGAGGGGGCGGAGCTAGGCACAGCCCCATTTGCAGCTGAGTAAGTTGTGCCCTGCCTTCACACAAAGGACTTGTCACCACTGCATTGTTCATGCAGCCAGCTTGGAGCCAGGCCAGGGGAGGCAGGAAACTTTAAGGACTTCAAAGGAAACTCTCTAGAAACTTTTCCTACTTCAAAATGGGCACCGGATATAAATATTGGACCTTCAGACCCAACCATTCAGTATACTCCTGTACCTGTGTATACTACAGATCAAGGACTACTGTGCTGCTGCCAGACTAACTGCTAAACTGTTGCCCTGCTAATATGCTGCTCTGCTTGCTGAGAAGGAAGACTGCACCTGCAGTTGTCCAGCTGGCCTGCTGACTAGACCTACAGTTGGACCTGTTTGAGCCCTGCTGGCATCTTCTGGAGTGAGGTCCTGTTCCCAAGAGGTGCCCCTCAGGTCCTGGACCCTTGGTGCGGCATCAGTTGAGCTCCTCTCCAAAGAAAAGCAGAAAGCCTGAAGTTTTGGGCTCTTGGTGACTGTGTACGGGCCTGTGTGTGCCAAGATCTTGCCACCTGTACTGCCTGCTTAATGGAATCTCTGGTGAACCAGACTCTTCGTGCCACAGCTATCGGCAGCAATGCCCAACAATGCTAGATCTGCACTTTGCGCTACAGCATCAACAGCTTGCTGTGATTGCCAGCGCGAATTTCAAGCAATGATTGTCCGTGACACCTAACAGTATCTTTGTGCTACAGTGACAACCATCCAGGACGCTCAGCATTCTCTTTGCACTGCATCGATTGCATCGATGACCATATGTGACTATCTCTCTGCTCCTCACAGCCCCCTGCACCACAAATGGAACCCTTAACATTGGACCTTTGAAGGTAACTCTTTTAGCTGGACTAACCTGGTCCCTGTATCCTGCCTGTGCTCCATCGCTGTCAGCCTGCACTTGTGACATTCAACCGGTCTTGCACGACTAGATGTCCGCAAGTGATGCTTTGTGCTTTTAGGAGCTTTACTTACCTGAAATTGTTTGAATTGCACATCTCCAATTGTACTGATTAGACTTTTGTTGTTTTGATGTCAGCTAATTTATCCTATTTTACTCTATTCTTCTAAATTGGTGTTGGATTTTTCTGGTGTTCTGTTTTAACTTTAATACTGTTTGAAATAAATACTTTACACATTGCCTCTACGTTAAGCCTGACTGCTTGTGGGCCAAGCTACCAGAGGGTCAAGCACAGGTTAATTTGAGGTTTCTTTGTGTTTCATTATGATAGCAATTGTGGTTGTGGTTGGTGCTTGAGTAGGGTTTCATGCCTCTCAACCAGGAACTGAATTTCCAACAGTAAGTCTATGCATGGCCTGATTTTTTCACTGCTACATTGTGCTACAACCACAAGAGAAATTCATTCAAATGACTCTATAACTTCTATCAAATCAGCATAGATCAATTTTTCCAATTCTTTCTCAACTTCATCTCTCAGAAGGCTAGGAATGTTGCTCACCATACAAATTTTAGGGCATGCACCATTCTCAATACAATGTAGCACTGGAAGTCCAACAGGTTTCTTATTTTACTGTTAAATACATAAAGACATTTTTTAGAATAATGTTCCCAATATTTTCACCTTCATCAATGATCATGACAAGATCCAGGTTGTTAACATTTAAAACCATAGAAGATTACCTTAATCATACCAACTTAACACAGAGGGACCTTTTTTGCAATGTACAACATAGCCAATGTTCTACGATTCTTAAATATGAAAAACAACCTTCTGTATCCCAACATTTCTACTCTCTCACAAGTAAATCCTCCAGGGCGTATATCAGATTCATTTAACTTATCACCAAATTTGTTTACAAAGACATTTTGTCAAAATTGCACATGAACAATAGTGTAGGGGGATCCTGAGTACATTTGATTCTCAACTCTCCCGATGTGCATAGCACACAACAAGTTTTGCTTTGTAAAATCATAATCACACATATTCAAATCAATGAGACTTTGGCATCTGTAATATTATTCATCTGAATATAAATATCTTCCTCAGCAGAACTTTCTTCGTCACTTGACATTATTCTTATTATTCTTTCTACAGACCTTGACCTAGTATATGCATGAAGCACAATTTTCTTTTAAGGCAGGAGGTGCTTTACTGTAAGCTAAATGTGATTTGCTATTACAACAACAGCACCTGAGGTTCTCTCTTTCTCTCTTTCCATTTACCTTTCCACCACTTCATCATGAATTTCTTTGGATCTACTTTTGAATGTTTTAACATCTCTGCTTGATAATTCCACCTTTCTCACTATTTTTGTGACCTCTGAATATCCGCCTACCAATAATATTTTTGGTAGTGTTTGATCCCTCAAATACATGACTATCTGATATTGAATGAGATGTTCTTGCAGTTTCAAATGTTAGACCTTCCAATCCCACAGAGTGTAAAAATATGTATTTTTAATATCGTGATCGATTGTTGCCAAATAATTAAGGGAAATAACACTCAAATGACTTATCTTTGATTTATCATTCCTCATAATTGGCTTGAGACTTCTGCAAAGTTTTTATATTGAGTCATTATAGGTCGCAATTCAACAGATGGCGGACCACCTACAATATTGTAAATGTTCCCAGAGGTGTGTAAATTTGCTCAGTGAAAAAATGGGCAAAATCAATTTGGAACTGTCCCCTTCATACATGGGTTACCATCAGCTGGCTAGAATGGTTGTGGAGGAGATAACAGGAAATTTTGGGAAGTCATGTTGATAATGAAGCTGTAAGCTGTGCATACAACAGCTTAGCTCAGTGTCTGTATTCCACCACAAGGGACTAATTCACTGTTCAAACTTCACCACTGCAATAGTAATTGCACCAAAGGAATAGTATTGTTCACATAAATGTGAGTAAAGAGTAAACTCCTTCTGAAATAGCTACTTGACAAATAACATTTATCATGTACAAATGTCACCTTGAAATCCAGGTAATGTTTCTGCCATAAAATGAGCCCAGTAATTATTCCTTGTAAATCATGTCCCAAAATCATTGCTCCTAATGAATACTGCATCAACCGTGCACAATACCCCAAGAACAATGGTGACATGTTGCATGTCTCTTAGCCATGTTGGGTTCCTGAACAGGGTACCCCCCAAGCAGTATACAGAATGACGACACCAGCACACCAGTTTGGTTACTAGGAAAAGACCCTTGGCAAGAAGCTGCCGGTCACTTTAGTAACCTATTCATCTTAGATAAATATACTATTCCGGCTCGCATTCCACAACAGTCTTCACCATTGAGGAAGACATAGCTGCCATTTGAAAGCACCTAGAACGTAGGTCTAATCAAGGGGACTAGAGGTCCCTTCAGATAACAAGCCAAGTTCGCTGCAGAGGCGTTACACACACCATGCAAGGACAGCTGTTTATAAACCATCAAATGGCTGACAGAAGTCTCGCATTCACTACAGCTAAGAAAGACTTCTTTCATGCCACTGAGACATTTGTACGAGAAGGGTACTCTCACACCTCATGGATGTAACAATCTCCCAGCCTTTCATATCTGCCTACCGGAATGTGTTTTAAACAGGAGGTGAACTGAAGTGTTGAAATAGGCAGATTAATGACCCCATGTATTAACCACTCAGCAGATGGTATTTCAACCACAGGAAAAGGCAACTTTTCTAATTTTTCAATGTTTAGCATGACATTAGTTGTTGTTGTCGTGTTAAATTAAAAGACAAAATTATTTCCCTTACTCTGACATGTTGCCATGGAACTGTTTGAAGTGTCCAACCCAACTGCATAATGGACCTTAACTGACTGTGTCCATGATGCAAGGAAGACATATCTGTTTGTATAATGTCTATAGCAGAAGAGACAATGTTATATAAGGTGTATATCCTGTCAGACAGGGTATTCATCCCATTATCTACAACAGCTAATGACTTTTTTAGATTTTCCTGGTCTATTTTCCTTAACTGGGCAGTAGCTTCTTGTTGTGAAAGCTTCCAGATTTCATTATATACTTCATATAAGAAACGTTTTCTACGTTGTTTTCTGGGGCCTAACAGGAAGTCCTGTAAGTCCGTGTTACTGTACAGGAGACTGCGTCTAGTGAGGAAGTCTTTAACCATTGCTGGCACTGTATGTTGTTACTATACACGCATGTTTGGGCGATATATAGCAAGGGTCTGGCCTACTAGTTCTAAAACCCCGTGGAGTTTATAAAACGTTTATGACACCCATTGGTATCTATTGGCCACAATAATCACCAGCCAGGACGTGTCATTGAAACATTAAATGTGCCATTCTGGACCCATTCATCGAGCTGATCTTATATATTTTTGCCATTTATAAAATTTTGCAGGTGCAGGTATATTGGGTGTGTTCAATTCCTTAATCTTTGCTAAGCCTAAACAACTTGTTTGTTGTACAGTTTCATTTAAAAATATCATTTGAACAGGTATCAGGCATGCTCTAAATAAAGCTTCCTGCCCCCGTATTTGCCAATGTCTAGTTCCCGACACACTTTTTAAGTCAATCGACTTCAGCCAATGTTCATAGCCTTCTATAGACAACCGGGAAACAAAGGAATCCGAATATATAAATTTCGTATTTGTCAATAGTATGCGTATGTTTTCTGTAGGTGGCAATTTAAAATAATACGACTCAGCATTTCTAACATCATGCCCAGAAAAATATGTAAACTTTTCATAATACATTTTGGAAAACCCTTGTGGTAGAGTTGGACAATGTTCCCATTGTGTATAATTAAAAACAGTCTTTGGGCTGCTTGCCCTGTGGGTGAAATGGTGCCCCTAATAATTATAGCAAAACATACCACCATAATTCTCTTTAGATTGATAAACATCTTTGTTTTCAAATACAGTATAATACTGCAATTCAGACATCATAGAAACAACTGTTTTCACATCCCAATCATCAGAAACAACTCTGGGTATTATTATGTCGTTCATTGAAAGTTTAAACACATATGGTATTTGAATGACCTTTGTAGGGCCGTATATGTCGAATGTTACTTTATCCCAAACAATCCCATCAGGAATTGGTATAGCGGAAATGTTCACAAAAGACAAGTCCCTGCGAATCTTGTGGGAAGAAAAATTTGGTTTTAGGACCTCATCCACCAGTTCAACTGTTGATTTTTCAGGAAGGAAATGACCATGTATTAACAAAAAAAGAATGTGATGACAAACCCAATCCAAAGCAGGAAAGCTAATACAGTCAAGGAAAGCCACAGATAGTTCCTTGGAAGAATAAAGTAAGTTACTTTAAGCCAATTTATCAGCTTACATGTGTTTGACAGTTCAGGTGTCGAAGAGACGAATGAGTCCGAGACGTCATCGTTGATGTCGGCAAAATATCCAGAAGCAGTTTGTGCAAAAACTGGAGCCGTGTTAGTTGGTGGAGGTGGTGCACGGTGGCACAGAATAAGTAGCACCATCCATCTGTGTCGAAGTTGTGTGAAATCGATCAATTATTTCTGGTTTGTTTGATGTCAATGGAACCAATACAAGATCATTTTCCACCATCCCCAAGCTCGGAGAGGTGTCAGTGTTGCTGCTTACAACTTGTAGAGGAAATTCTTGACCAGTAGTGGGAGGGATTGGGGAACTACTGGCTGTTCCTTTTGGTCGGCTGTGCAGGATCAGCCACATGGTGTAATTTGACGTTGTCGATAGAGACAAAACTAATTTCTTTGGCACCTGCCAATGGCGATAGAATGACAGTTCTGGTACCGTGTATTCCCAAGACTGGGACTGGTGCACGATAAGAAGGACCAAATTCCTTTTTCACAGCAACATTTTCACATACTAGATCCCCCACTCTAGGAATCCAGCCGGTAGGAGTTACAGGTACATCCTTAATTCCTATGGAGGCAGCACTGGCAGAAGAGTTGTCGTCACCGAACTGTTGTAAGTCCTGTAAGACAGTGACACGTTCAGTTATGTCAAAAGGTGTTTCTGCTGCCTCCATGCCAAGACCATCAAGATCTGGAACATACATTCAAGTTCTGAACAGGCACCTATATGAAGTACGACCCTCCAGGGACCTTCTAGGCAGATTGTTAAGTGCTCTCTGGACTCCATACAGGTGATTAAGCCAACTACGACCTGTACCTAAGACTCTGGCTGTTAAGGATTGCTTTACATTTTGTTTTGAACGCTCCACAACACTATTTCCCTTGGGATGAAATGGAGACGAGTACTGGAGTTGTACCCCCAATGCAGCCATTGCATCCCCGAATGCCCTTGAGGCAAAAACAGGGCCCTGGTCCGAGTGGAAAGTCACAACTGACTATGTACCGATAAAGACTCGCAAATCTTTACTAAGAGTCCGAGTGTCAGCCAAGCGTTGTGGCCACACTCATAGAAATCTGGAGCAGAAGTCAACAGCGACTAGGATGTAGTTGTATTCACTGTCTGGTGTAAGGAGACCGCAATGGTCCAAGTACACACATTGTAAAGGTTTATTAGAAATTAAGAGGGGTGTCTGCGGCTGGCGTTTAGCAATGGAAACTTTAATTTGTTGGCAGATGTCACATCAAAGAACATACTGCTTGGCCTCCTTGTATAGGCCTGGCCACCAAAAGTAGGCTTGTAACAATGATATTGTAGCCACCACACCAGCATGGGCAGATGCTACCCCCTCATGCGCTGCGTTAATCAACTCTGGTCTTATATCTTTGTTGGGAATATCTCGCCCCCTATGCCTGGTATCTTAACTTCAGCGTTTAGGCAACCTCCCAGTAGGTAGGAATATTTAGCAGGAAGTGCTTTTGGATAGGGCGTACCATCAGCCGTCGCTTTCACGACAGCCCATATGTCTGCGTCCGGTTTCGCACTCAAGTGGGTTACTGCAGCAACAGTGGCCGTAGCAACTGCTGACTTTGTGGCTTCTTCGGCCAGCATATTCCCAGCAACGTGTATTCCAACGCGCTGGTGTCCAAGTGCATGCACAACACGGACATTTGGTAGCGTTTCCTTCATATCCGCTACTTTCCCCCACAGAAGTCTGTGTTTAATGGTGTTGCCTTTAGAATCTCTGAATCCATTCTGGTGCCAGTAATGCAGGTATTCATTGAAGGACTGGAAACAATAGTACAAATCATAAACAATCAGCGTGTGCTGTGCAGGATCCATATGTTCCAGTGCCATCACCAGAGCTTTCAGCTCTGCTAGTTGAGCTGTGCAATCCCATAGGGTTTGCGTAAATGTATGTACACAACAAAATCACCTACACAGAAGTGTCGGGGATGGGCGTGACATCCAATCATTATTGGCACAGCGCTGACTTAGGGCATCAGCAACTTGGCCCTGCAGCACAGAAGGACTCTCATAGTTTAGAATCATGTCCATGACCATCCGATGCATGCACAAGGAGCTGGGGGCCACCTGGGTGGTATCATGAGGGGTGAGTCGGTATTGCCGCAGGAAAGCATGTAGAGCACATTCAATGTTCTGCCCTTGAGCCACAGCAATTCTCAGAACTTTATTGTTGGTTCTCATGAAGCATTCGGCTTCCCCATTGGCCTGGGGCTAGCGAGGCATGATTTTGCAATGGCGTAAGCCATGAGAGGCCAGATATGCATCAAACTCTTGGCTTGAGAAGGGCAGTCCATTGTCCGTGCGAAGTTCCTTGATGAGCCCATGAGTAGCGAAGATTTTTTCCACTCGGGTAATGGTTTCTGCAGCAGTGGTGGATTCCAGAGCTTCCACCTCGGGATACTTTGAGAAATCGTCTATGATAACCAACATGTGCCGCCCATCAGGTAGGATTCCCAAGTCTGCACTGGCTTGATGCCAATGAATTGAGGAGATTGGCTCAGTGATGATGGGTGGGGTGGAACAGCCGGGCTAACAGTTTGGCAAATGGGACAGTGTTGTACAGTCCGTTCCATATGATGGTCCAGCTCCAGGAACCACAGCTTGCAACGTAACCTCGCTTTGGTCTTAACAATTCCCTGATGGGCTGCATGAGTCAGGCCTATGACCCTTGATTGTAGGGTCCTGGGAATGACCAGCCTTGGGCCCCACAGAAGGCATCTTTCTTGGGAAACAGCCAGCTCCTGCTGTAAGTGATGCAGGGAGGAGTGCATGAGAAGTGCCTCTTCCGTCCGTCGTAATGAATTGTGCATCATGGTATGCCATCTCCCTGTAAGGACACTGGATATGGCCAACTGCAGGCACTCATCAGCTTGGGTGGCTGTCTTGACCCCTTCCAGTGATATGGGCAGGGGCCGTGACCGCTCCACTACCATGTGCACGCATTCCTCCATGTTGTTCGCTTCTGCTTCCTCTCGATCCGTGGCAGGTCTGGCATGCCGGGAGAGATTTTCAGCAGGATTCTAACCACCGGAGTGATAGACTACTGAGAACTGATACTCCTGCAGTTGGAGGATCCATTTTTTGATACGGGAAGGTGGTTTGGAGGAGGATCCATTGAACAGCAGAATCAGAGGTTTATGGTCAGTATGCACGGGGAAGGGCTGACCATAAAGGTAGAGATGGAGGTGACAACATCCCCAGTGCACAGCTATCGCCTCCTTTTCAATGTCTGAGTACCGCTGCTCAGTATATATCAATGCCCAACTGGCATAAGCCACTGGGGCTCATTCCCCATTGTCCCCTTTTTGTGACAGAATGGCTCCAAGTCCCACTGGACTGGCGTCCACAGACAGCTCTGACTCCTTGGAGGGGTCAAAGTACACTAGAGTAGTATGGGCTCACAGGACTTGCTTGGTAGCTCAAGAAGCAGCCATTTGTGCAGGCCTCAATTCCCAGGTGGCACTGGTTTTTGTCAATTGTCTAAGAGGAGTGGTGAGGGAGGTCAGATTTTGAATGAACCTCCCACAGTAAGTGACCATCCCAAGGAAACTGCACACCTCTGTGACTGATGTAGGAACTGGGGCAGATTGGATATCTCTGACCTTCTCCGCGTCCGGCATG
Organism: Pleurodeles waltl; assembly: GCF_031143425.1. Taxonomy (NCBI): domain Eukaryota; kingdom Metazoa; phylum Chordata; class Amphibia; order Caudata; family Salamandridae; genus Pleurodeles; species Pleurodeles waltl. The sequence goes on from NC_090444.1 coordinate 1,742,381,576, forward strand.
AGCCTCTTTTCTGAAAAGTGGTATCTGAAAAATGCAATGTCCTATTGTAGAAATACACACTTTTCCCGATGGAGTGTCAGTTTGTTTCTCATGCAAATGCTTGAAAGTAGCTCTTATTTTTTCCAGGTGTTCCGCAATAGTGGGGGCATGCACCAAGATGTCATTGCTTATATTGATGACTACTTCCAGCCCAGCCAGCCCTCCCTTTATGATGTCCTGGAAAACACCCTCAGCACTGGATACCCCAAAACTGAGGCACTTGTACCTCCAGAGTCCACCGTGTATTGAGAAGGTGGTTATGGCTTGTGATTCTGGTGCTAGCAGTAGTTGATGGTATCCGGCACAAAGATCCATCTTTTAGAACCACTGTGACCCACTCACCTCTGCCACTATGTTATCTAGTGTAGGGGTTAAATGGCGTTCTCAACGGTTGGCCACGTTGGGTAGAGGAATGTCTACGCAAATTCTCACCTCACCAGGCTGTTTCGGTTTTCGAGTAATGACAATGTGGGAGAGCCAGGCTGTCAGTCCATCGACATGCTCAATGATGTCAGCCGACTCCAGCTTCTGTAGGTTTTCCTCAACCTTATCGCGCAGATGGAATGCAAACCGCAGATGTTTCAGATCCATGGTTTGGATGGACTCACCGATGTGTAGGTTTCTCAGCCTTCCCTTAAGACATCCAATGCCTTCAAAAAGCTGCAAGTTCTCGCTGACCAATTCATCAACTCCACCCAGGTGCACACTGAATGCAAACAAAAATAGGTTGAGTTTCCCCGCCATGCGGCAGCTCAACAACATGCCTGAGCCTGTCTTGGTGACATAGATTTTGGTCCGGGCGGTCCTGGTCTCATGCGTGATGTTCGTTGTGAAGACTCTACGAAAGGAAGTGGTGTCGATGAGTGGCTGTGGTGTGAAGGGTTGGATGAATAGGTAGTGTTTTCAGGACAGACTGTGCCAGTATATTGATGGATGCCCCAGTGTCAATGAGGACTGACACCTGCATGCCCGCAATTAGGATGTTGCATCTCAGAATCTGTTTCGGGGATGTCCCCCAGGTTTTATTGCAAGAATGACATGGACAGCCCCTTCCACGTCATCATCATCATCATCATCATCCATGTCCTTTTCATTCTCCATGTGGAAGAAAGTCTGAGAAGTATTGATTTTTGCCTTGATGGGTCTGGGTGCCAAGGTGGAACGGCAAACTTTGGCAAAGTAATTAATTTTATTACAGTTGGTGCAATGCTTACCATGAGCAGAGCAGGTGCCTTCGTGTGGGAAAGATCCTCCACACGTATAGCAGGTCCAGGCACTTGGAGGTGACTTACATCAAATTTTCTTTCTTTCTGACAGTATTGCACTCACAGCATTCATTGGCTCTGCAATGCCGCTTCGATATGCACCACACATACCCTGGACAGCTCTTTTGATTGACCCATGGTGAGCACGTCTGCCATTGACATGCCTGGGACCTGCAGAATGTGTTCTCTCAATATTGCAGAGTGGCACCCTTGGATGAACTGGGCTCGCACTTCGTCCGCAGCATTGGGCAATGTACAGGTGCTGGCTAGGTCTCTAAGCCTCACGTAGAAGGTGTTTACTTATTCTCATGGAGTTGACGGGCTTTATGAAGGAGAAACCTCTCATAGTCTGGATTGGGGAGGGGTTCAAAGTATGCAGTGAGGGTCTGCTTCAAGGATTGATAGGTGGATGGCGGGCCTTCCTCAGCCACTGAATTGCTGATTTTATGGATTATGCTGCCACCCAGATGTTATAACATTGGCTGACGTCTGTCATTATCTAGTGCTAGCTTCGCAAAGTAGGTCTCCAACCTATCAACCCACTCCTTACTTCGCGCTGCTTGTGCAGATGGCGATCCATCTGCCAAAAATGGCTCCAGGGCAGGTGTGGATGATATGATGTGGCAGCGATGAATGTCTGAGCTTGACTTGTGTTGTGTTGACGCTGGCGATTTCTGGCAGATGGCAGATTATGCACTAGTTATGCCTGTAGTAGTACTGAGGTTGTGCAAGGACCTTGCTTCTTATACTGCAGTCTGATATCAGAGCCTGAAGTCCATGGACGATCGAGCATGCATCCACTCAGTGTTGCTTTTTATTATGGGGTGATTGCTGATGTCAAAACCCTCTTGTGTAGGTGTCAGTACTGGGCCTCTGACTGCCTGTCAGACCGTAGCATAAGGTGTAATTTGACTCCCAGGCAACAAAACAAAACAAAAACACTGACCAAAGCAGGGCACTTCACCTTGTCAGCTCAGCCTGCTGTCCCTTTACGAGTTGTGCCCCTTTCTGTATTCCACCTCGGTGCTCTGGGGTGGGGCCACCAAGTCATGCTGCATGTGCGCAGGCTGGTGGCTGGGCGTCTCCCGATGCTGCACCTCTCCAGAGTGCTTGGATGTCGAGGGGGGTGTGGTCACCACTGTATGGGGCAGATGAAGGTGAAGAAGACTTCACGTCCTAGGGAACACCCACGTCATCCAGATGTAGCTCTACGTCCCCGTGTGCAATGGGGCTGACACCAGCGGTAGCAGAAGCAGCATCAAGTGGAGCTCTGCTCACAGAGAGGCAGCGCTCTCTGCTTCAGATGGCCTGCATGGTCGTTGAGACAAGAATCAGCAGAATGGGATGCCGAGAGAGCCTCCGCACATGCCCAGGTAAGCATCGCCAGTTTGTTGGGTTCCTGAACAGGGTACACCCCAAGCAGTATATAGAATTATGACACCAGCACACCAATTTGGTTACTAGGAAAAAACCCTTGGTGCCAAGCTGCCAGTCACTTTATTAACTTCCCCTTACGTCAGGGGCATACCACTCTCCACTAGCAGGACGGGAATGTGACCCTCCTTATGTGAGTTCATGCTCTCATCTGTGGGCTCGACCCACAACATTACAAGCCATGCATCAGGCCCCCACAAACATGGCGCCACATTGAGTGACTCTGACGTGACCCCGTGTCACGTTATGTTGCAGTGCATCTCTCCAATGACACATATGACCAGAGGATTGTGGACAGAGCTTCACGCAAATCATAAAGCTGAATGTTGTGCATCAAATACAATGCCGTCACCAATTCTTAGGACGCAAGGATTGCATACACAGCTGCCTGCTGTTAATGTGAGGTGCAATGTCACAGATGGACAACAATTGACAGATGAAAGGTGCAACAATCTCCTCCCAGCTGATGTAAGTGAACCGAGGATTAAAAAATACTTACCTCTTCCGTCGATGGCAATGCGAAGGTGATGGAGACTTTAGTTTTCACATAAAGGCCCTCATTATAACATTGGCGGTAAATCCCACTTACCGCCATGCTGACAGCCGCCAACATACCGCCGCCGCAGCGGATTACTGCCACCCATATCATGACCCACACATAGCAATCCGTCACTATACAGCCACAAACACAAGTCCGCCAGCCCGAAGGTCAGTGATAAACTGGCGGTAGCAAACCCACACTGTTACGCCAACAGAACTACGCCCACAGCATTATGACCCGCAAATCACCACGGCGGACATTCAATGGTGCTAAACCGTTGGCGGTACATACAGCCGCGCTCAAATTACACACAACCCAACAAAACTACACCACATTGGACAATTCAAACTACACACACCACACCCACACACCCACACCACTATAAAACACACACCCACATTACCCACAACCCTTTACCATACAAACAAGTGCCACATGAGAGATAGCAAGACCACAGACAAGAACACAGACACACACCAACACTACCTATACACCATCCACACACCCTACATCACGCACCCCAACACAGCACCCTACACACCCTCACCCACACCACTCACAATATGCCCATGGCACCACAACGACACCCCAGGTTCTCTGAGGAGGAGCTAAAGGTCATGGTGGAGGAAATCATCCCGGTAGAGCCACAGCTATTCGGATCACATGTGCAGCAGACGTCCATTGCTAGGAAGATGGAGCTATGGCGGAGAATTGTGGACAGGGTCAATGCCGTGAGACAGCACCCCGGAACAAGGGATGACATCAGGAAGAGGTGGAACAACCTATGAGGGAAGGTACATTCCACAGCAGCAAGACACCAAATAGCTGTACAGAGGACTGGCGGTGGAGCTCCACCTCCTCCCCCAAAACTAATAACATGGGAGGAGCAAGTCTTGGCAATCATGCATCCTGGGGGCCTGGCAGGAGTAGGAGGAGGACTGGACTCTAGTAAGTCGAATCTCTATTACTATCACCCCCCTACCTGCATGCCATCACAAACCCGAACCTTACCCTCACTCCCATCACTTCACCACCTCCCACATACCCCACCATCACAACCCACTCATCCCAAAACCAAGCCCTGCATGCAACACCAATGGTTGGACACCCCTCACAGACCTGCATGGACACCCATCACTAAAGCATGCACATTAGAGAGAATCACCTGATCCACAAAATCACTACTCACACAAGGCAAAGCTGCCAGGGCAATAAACACCATACAGGGCAACACACCCATGCACAAGATGACACACACAGAAACAATAACACTGCATTTACATTACCACAGGTCCCCCACCCAATGTCACCGGAGAGAAGGTGCCAGCAACTTCCAGTCCACACCCAGAAAAGGCCCACAGTGATGATAGTAGCTCTAGACACCTGGATCTGGATGACCAACGTGGCCCATCAGGGATCTCCGGACAGTCGGTAACCCAGGCACAGTCCCATACCACCACAGAGCCTCCCCCCTCAGGAAACACCCGCACAGTACCTACCCAGTGGGCTCATACCTCTGTCCCCAGGACATGTCAATCAGCAGTGTGCCCACTGCTACAGGGACACCAGGTCACCCCACAAACACAGGACGATCAGGGACCTCGGGGTCAGTGGCAGTGGTCACACGGTTTAGGGGACCGAGGCAGAGGACAACAGGGAAGCTGGGAGGACTGCTGTGCGACAGGGGGAGGACAGGCCCAGGGAACCGACTCTCTAGGAGGCACTCACCAACATCCTGGGAGCATACCATCATTCCCAGGAGACGATGGGCCAGATACTGGACGAGTTGCAGGAGACCCAGCGGCTGCTGGAGGAGTAGTACCAGGGGATCAGGGAGGACTTGAAGGACATCAACACCACCCTGGTCTCCATTGCAGGGGTGCTGGTAGACATGACCAACACCATGAGGGAGGCAGTGGCACACCAGCGGGCCCCTGACACTAGCCAAACCGATGAACAGCCTTCCACCTCCGCTGCCGCAAGTAGACAGGAGGCCCAGCCACAAGAGCAACAGGCCACCAGCACCCCTCCCCCTGCAGGAGGAGAACCATTCGTAAACAGTCCCTGCAATCCAGGCAGAAGCCAGAGAGCATTGCCAAGACCCTGCCAGGAAATAAGACTCTCCTGAATGTCACCCTTGTTTCCCACTCTGTAACCCTGTCTACCTTGAACTGCCATTGTTCCCCTTCCTATGCCCCCTTGGACAATGCACCTGTGATACAAATAGACTGGACTCTATCCTGGACATTCCTCCATCATCATCCCAGCAGATTGCACACAACCCTCTAATCATTAGCACTTAAATAAACACCATTTGAATAAATCCAAGTATGGAGTCTGTCTAATCATTTAACCATGTATTTGTTTAACCAGCTTTAAACACTGCAATACAACAGTACAGTAATGCATACATAGGAATGACCTGTAGTTGGCTGTAGTCAACAGACCAGGAGCAATAGTGGGGCACAATTATCTGAAAATAGAGATGCCAAAGGGTACAGTAAGTGGCCATAGAAGTGGGAAAATCAGCCTGCCAGTGACAATGTCAAATACAAAACTGTCAATGTAAAGTGTAATTACAGTGTCTTTCCTGTGTGTCATTGGAAGTACTGTCGTATTATAGCACTTCTGTTGTCCTCATCCTCTGCCTCCTCATCTTCACTGTCCACAGGGTCCACTGCTGCCACACGCCCATCTCCAGTCTCATCCTCCTGCAAAAAAGGCACCTGGCGACATAAGGCAAGGTTGTGTAACATACAGCATGCCACGATAATCTGGCACACCTTCTTAGCTGTTAGATGGAGGCAACGAAACCTGGCCTTCAGGAGGCTGAATGTCCTTTCTATTATTCTTCTTGTTCACCCATGTGCCTCATTGTAACGTTCCTCTACCCATGTGCTGGGATTCCTCACAGGGGTCAGTAGCCATTAGAGGTTGGGGTAACCAGAGTCACCTGAAAATATCGAGGGACAACTGAGACACACACTAACCCTTAGGGCCCACACCATACCCATACACAACAACCTCTGGGTGGGAACCAGGGCTCACCTATTAGCCACACCTGGTGCCTCTGGATTTGAGCCATCACATATGGGATGCTGCTATTCCTCAGGATAAAGGCATCATGCACAGACCCAGGATACTTTGCATTGACATGGGAGATGTACTGGTCCACCAGGCACACTATCTGCACATTCATGGAGTGAAAGCTCTTTCGATTTCTGAACACCTGTTCATTTCTCCGGGGGGAGGGGACAAATGCAATATGTGTACCATCAATAGCCCCAATAATGTTGAGGATATGTCCCATAGCATAGAAATCAGCTTTCACTGTGGTCAAATCCTCCACCTGGGGGAAAACGAGGTAGTTGCGCATGTATTTAAGTAGGGCAGACAACACTCTGGTCAGTACTATTGAGAACATTGGCTAAGACATTCCTGCTGCCAAGCCCACTGTCACTTGGAAGGAGCCAGTTGCCAGGAAATGGAGCACAGATAGGACTTGAACAAGAGGGGGGAACCCGGTGGGCTGACGGATATCAGATATCAGGTCAGGTTCCAATTGGGCACACACCTCTGTGATTGTGGCCCTGTCCAGTCTATTGGTGAGGATAAAGTGCTTGTCCTCCATTGTTGCCAAGTCCACCATGGGCCTGTACACAGGGGGATGTCTCCATCTCCTATTCATCCGCAGTGGTTGCAATCTAGGGAGCAAACGGTGAGTAGCTGGTCAGTATTCCATATTTCCAAACACTACACTGCATTGCATGTTGTGACTGTAACACAGTATTGTTGTATAGGCCCAAATGGTGCCTATGTGTACTGTGACACAGTTAGGTGCCATGGCCTGCCCCCCCCCCGAAATGGCGTCCGCCTGTCCTGTATGGAGGGACAGGTGGAAATTAGGTAATTCAACTGACGTTATGCGCCGTTGCGGGAGGCGGTCGAAAACCACCGTGCAAATTCTCATTGGATCCAATTGAGCCCTATGGGTTACAGTGGCCAATGGTGATGTACGCCGGCGGTGATGGTACGCACCGCCACGGACGTGACCGCCATTTTCTATCTGTGCACCCACTTGCTACCTGACCTTCAAAAGGAGAGGACCTACACTGCAAGTGCTGCAGTGACTTGTGCCTGGACCCGACCATGACTCGTGTCACTGGGGAAAGGGCCCCTGCCTTCACCACTGTGGAGTTGGAGAGACTGGTGGATGGGGTCCTACCCCAGTACCGAATGCTGTATGGGCCTCCAGACCAAAAGGTGAGTACACTGTGAGCACGATGAATGGGGCATGAATGCATGGTGTCATGTGTGTGAGGGCCTCATGTAGTGGGGGCTTGGGGTAAGGGCCCTGGGCAGCGTGCTGCATGTATGGTGGGCAATGTCTTTGCTTAAGGGGATGTGAGGGCTATGGTGGGCTATGAGTGTAACAGGCAGGATGGTCTGACTGATACCTTTTCCTATGTGTATTCTCTGCAGTTCAGCGCCCATCAAAAAAAGGGTGTATGGCATGCCATCGCCAAGGACGTGCGGACCCTGGGGGTCTACGGCAGGCGGAGCACCCACTGTCTCAAACAGTTGGAGGACCTGAGATGCTGGGCACGGAAGACGGCAGAGACCCAGCTGGGGATGGCTTCCCAACGAGGAACGTGTGCCCGTCAAACCCTGACCCGTCTGATGGCCCACATACTGGCAGTGGCCTATCCGGAGCTAGATGGGCACTTGGGGGCATCACAGCAGCCACAAAGGGGTGAGTACAGTGCCCCAATATACTAAGTGCACATGGTTGGGTGGCATCCAGGTGGGGGATGTGGGCCTGTGGGTGCCCCTAGGCCAGGCCGGCCAGTGCAGGGTAGGGCCCATGTTGGGCAGGGTCTGATGTCAACCTCCTTCAAACAAGCTAGTAGGCCTCCACTACTGGGCAGGGGTCTGTGCGTCTCAGGTATGCTGCAATTGGCGTTAGGTATCCCTCTTCATGGGCTGGTGACTAGCATTGTGACTGGTAGTGCATTGCCTAGTGCGTAGGGCTGTTCCCTGTGTGTGAGTGTGTTGTGTACGCCAACGGTGGTGTTGTTGCCGCCATTGACCAAGGGTATCTTATGTCTCGCCCCCCCCTTTTTGTTTTGTCACCCTGTCCTTATGTGTATTAGCATCATCTGGGGGAGGAACAGAGGCACCAGTGACGGGGAGAGCAGCATCCCACAGGGTCAGGAGGCTGAATCCACCGATGGTTAGGGCACCAGTGGGACAGAGGGCGAGGGGAGCACCACGGAGACTGGAGGGGACAGTTCTGACAGTGATACCTCCTCTGATGGAAGCTCCCTGGTGGTGGCGGACCCCTCTGTGCCCACCCCAACTACAGGTACAGCCGCCAACCCCGTACCAGCACTGCCCTCCCAGCAGGCCCTCAGCGTGTTTCCCATGCCCGCTCACCCAGGAGGGTGGGCATCTCCTTTGCCCCAGACACCTCAGGCCCTGCCCTAGTTAGCCCTGATGCCCTGAGTGAGGAGGCTACTGACCTCCTGCGATCCATCTCTGTTGGGGAGTCAACCAATGTGAATGCCATCCAGGGGCTGGGCCCATTTGCAACAAACAAATGCATTCCTGGAGGGCATTTACTCTGGCATGGCGGCCCAACAGAGATCAATCCAGGCTCTGGCCTCCTCCCTGATGGCAGCTATTTTTCCTGTTTCTAGCCTCCCCCTCCAACCTCCTCTGCCCAATCCCATTCCCCTCAACCCCAACCTATCCCAAGCACACAGGCATACCAGCATGCACCCAGGACAACACACAGGAGTGGTTCAGGCAAACACGCACCACACATCATCCCACAGGCACTCACACAAACACCATCCAGATGCAGACATACCAACATCCACTGCCTCCACTGTGTCCGCCTCCTCCTCGTAGTCCACCTCCCTCCCAGTAGCGTCTACACTCACATCTGCATGCACTACATCTTCACCCACTACCACCATCACACCTATCACTACACGCCCCTCACTGGCAGTCATCATCCCCTCTTCCATGCACACATCCCCTGGGTCCTCTCCCACTGTGTCTGTCCCCCCTCCTCCCAAGGTACACAAACGCAAGCGTTCAGGCACCCAACAGCCATCCACCTCACAGCAGCATCCAGGTTATGCACCTGCACCCAAACACCGCAGGCAGACACCTCCTACAACCACTTCCTCTTCCTCCACTCCCAAACCTTCACCCTCTTCCCGCCCCAATGTCCCTAAGAAGCTTTTCCTCTCCACCATTGACCTCTTCCCTACCCCTCCTCCCACCGTCATTCACCTCAGGCCAGGGTGAAGAAAACCCAGGGAAGCACCTCAGCCACCCAGTCCAGGGGCACAGTAGTGTCAACAGCTACTGCAGGTGGGAAAGGATCCCGGGCACCAGGCAGCAACACTGACAGGGTGCCTGCACCAGGTGCATCAAGGAAGGGCAAGGAGGCACCACCAGCTGCGACTAGGAAGGGCAAGGAGGCACCACCAGCTGCAGGTATGAAGGGCAAGGGGCAATCCCTGGCTGTTGACAGGAATGGCAAGGGGCCTGCACCAGCAGGCAGGAAGGACAGGAGGCCTGGTGCTGGGACTCATTCAGAGCCTTCACCACCAACCATGGTGGTTCAGCCATCCAAGACTGCAGGGGATGGGCTGGAGCCTCCCCCCACCACTGCCAGCACCACCAACAGCACCGCCGCCAGCACCGCCACCAGCACTGCCACCAGCACCACTGCCAGCAGTAGCAGCCCCAGTGGGTAGCCATCCGAGGCTGCAGGGGATCGGCTTGATCCTTCCACCACCACTGCCAGCACCGCCACCAGCACCACTACCAGCAGCAGCAGCTCCAGTGGGCAGCCGTCCGAGGCTGCAGGGGATGGGCTGGAGCCTCCTTCAACCACTGCAAGCACCGACCACAGCACCACCGCCAGCACCGCCATCAGCACCGCCACCAGCACCACTGCCAGCAGCAGCCCCAGTGGGCAGCCGTCCGAGGCTGCAGGGGATGGGCTGGAGCGTCTCCCCACCACTGCCAGCAACAACACCAGCACCGCCACTGCCACCACTGAGCACCCGTCACCGCTGGCAGTGTGTAGTCCTGCCTCCATGGGCTGTTGTGCGTCCTGGCCCCTGCAAATCCAGTGGGTCTGACACCCAGGTGAGAGACTGTGATCTTGCACTCCCCAATATCTGCATCACAGGGCACAATGCCCCCTCCAGAACCAGTGGAGAAGCCATCCACTCACTGCATCCTTCCCAGGATGAAGCACACTGGGCACAATGCTCCCTCCAGAACCAGTGGAGAAGCCATCCATTCACCCCATCCTTCCCAGGATGCAGCACACTGGGCACAATGCCCCCTCTAGAACCAGTGGAAGAAGCCATCCACTCACCGCATCCTTCCCAGGATGAAGCACACCGGGCACAATGCCTCCTCCGGAACCAGTTGAAGAAGCCATCCACTTACCCCATCCTTCCCGGGATGAAGCACACTGGGCACAATGCCCCCTCCAGAACTAGTTGAGAAGCCATCCACTAGAGAGACTGTAGCTTTGCACTCCCCAGGACCAAGCAGTGGGCAAACCACCCACTAGAGAGACTGTGGCTTTGCACTCCCCAGGACCAAGCAGTGGGCAAACCACCCACTTGAGAGACTGTGGCTTTGCACTCCCTAGGACCAAGCAGTGGGCAAACAACCCACTTGAGGGACTGTGGCCTTGCACTCCCCAGGACCAAGCAGTGGGCAAACCACCCACTTGAGAGACTGTGGCATTGCACTCCCCAGGACCAAGCATTGGGCAAACCACCCACTAGAGAGACTGTGGCCTTGCACTCCCAGGACCAAGCAGTGGGCAAACCACCCACTTGAGGGACTGTGGCTTTGCACTCCCCAGGACCAAGCATTGGGCAAACCACCCACTAGAGAGACTGTGGCCTTGCACTCCCAGGACCAAGCAGTGGGCAAACCACCCACTTGAGGGACTGTGGCCTTGCACTCCCCAGGACATCGCATAGGGCATGTAGCCCCCTGCAGGACCAGTGGTGTTGTACCATCTTCCGGCTGAGGTGCCCCCCCATTCCCCGTCCCCCTGAGGTTCCTGTGTATTTTCGACCTGATGCCCCTGTAGTGTTCCCTCAATGTTGTTGCAGGAGTGAGGTGGGGCCTTGGCCTATGTGTTGTGGCTCTGTGGCCAACGGACATTGAGGACTGGGCAGTGTCCCTCCATTTGTAAATATGTATATACGTTTGTAATTTAATGCACTTATTTATGTTCTTAATCGTATTACACTCACTTTCTTCCAATCAATTTGTCCTTGCATTATTCCTGAGGGGTGGGAGGTGGATATGTAATGTTACTGCATCTGGTTGTGTGTATGGTGTTGGGGGTGGGGGTGTTGCGTGTGGGTGTCACTCTCTTTTTCCTTCCCACTCCCTTGTGTGCTAGGCGACAGTAATCACTGTGGTCGTATTCGCCGGCGTTGGCGTTCGTAATGCAGGAAAAGATAGACAAGCATGGGAAATGTGTGCAACTCTGGCTCCATGGTGTTGTGGTTGTTCCCTGTGTCTCCAGAGGTGAGTCCTTTGACTTCTGCGTTCTGTTTCCGCCATGCTTTTCATGTGATTGGTACCGCCCCGGAAAAGCTGGCAGATAGGCTGGTCATAATGCAGTGGGCGGTACATTGTCTTCCGCCTGGCTGTTGGCGGTTACCGCTCTGGTGCTTCTTGCTACCACCGTGGCGGTCGGTGTGTTAAAGTGGCTGTCTGTATGAGCGGTTTCCGCTTTGGTCATAATTCCATTTTTGTTACTGCAGGCCTGTTGGCGGTATTACCGCCGCTTTATCACCGACCGGCAGGGTTGTAATGAGGGCCAAAGTTCCTAAAGCTTGAACTTTATCTAAAATCCTGCGGAAGTCTATGTTGGTGCTTGAGAATTCTCCTTGCCAATCTGAGAAGTAGGAATCCAAAATGTGCCATGTTTTTTAAAGTTGTATTCCAGCTATGGAATGCCAGCAGCACAGCTATAGCAGCACTGCAAGCCACAAGTAATGAAGTATAAACATAACACTTCTGATTCCTGAGACTGATGCTGCTTCTCACAGCTAGGGCACAATAAATAGTGACTTTCTCACCAGATGCCCCTCATCTTAAATATAAAAAATCAGAATGGCCCTAAATTGAGGAAGAATTTTCAAAACTCTCATCTGCATTCAAGTTTTTTTTTTAGAATTAATCAGTGCAGGTAAAGCTTACCCCTATTCTGGAGTAGAACAGTAAGCACAACTCAGACACTTTTGCATGATTTAGGAGCAGCGGACAGAAGACTCACATTCCCCTTAGTGTTTAAAGGAAATTCGAAGATATGTGATATAGGATTGTCATTGTTGCAAATAACACACACCGGACTATTATTTCATATATATCAGTTCGCATAATTGGCTTGAGATCTCTGCAAAGTTTTTATATTGAGTCAGTATAGGATGGGGGACCAGCTACCATATCGTAAATGTTCCCAGAAGAGTGTAAATGTGGTCAATGAAACAAAGGGAGAAATCGAGTTGGAAGTGCGCGTGATTACTGGCTGTAAGAAGAAGAAAGATAAATGGATAATATGGTCACCATATTTGGTCACTTTTAACTGTTTTTCCTTAACCTTGGAAACTCTATCCTCATTCTACTGGACATAACCAGAAAGTGTCGCCAAAGCAAATATGAACACATTAGGGATCAGTATGAGCATTACCAGAGTAATATGATTAATTGCAAATGCACCGGGATACATTGTTAGGTACATAGTAGTGGTAATGTGGCCATGAATCATCTGAGTACTTTTGTTAATAAAACTTCATAAGATTATCAAAGGTCCTTGTAGTATTGGGTTCGGGCTCACCTTTGACTCATAAACTCAAAATCAAAGTCAAATTTTATTGTTTCAGCTCTACAGCCAGACAATAATTAAAACTGCAGTTAAAATACTATAAATACAATAATTTTATAATTTTAATTAAAAAAAAAAAACACGTTAAGTGTAGACTGTTAGTAAAAACAATCACAATTAAACACAGCATTGCATTCCAGGATATCAATCCTCAATTTCATGAGATAAATAAAAATGTAAGTGCAGAAAATAAAACACTTAGATGATATATACCATCCCACACCTAAGCACAGTATTGGAGTCTAGCCTAGCAGTCATCAAATTCATGAAATATATAAATAGTGCAGGTGCAGAGAATAAAACACTTAGGTGATATATACCGTCCCACTAGATGGAGTCATCCTTTACATTGGGGGCTCATACAATTTATAGTCTTTACACGTCTGAACCAGGGCTAGTAGCACAGCACGTGCTAGAAAATGTGCTGAGCCACTTAGGTTATCAAGCTGAGCTAATCCCTAGCATGATGGGGGTGGTTCTCTTAAATAAGGCCATGCAACCCATAGAAATGTCGCTACTGAATTAACCACGTCGAGATTGTTCCACCTAATGCGCAGTGCCATTGCTGAGGGATAAACCAGCACCGCCGGGCAGAGTCATATGTGCTGCAGAACAGGAGAAAGTGGGATATATTAGCTATCCCACTAAAAGTACGATCACAGCACTGGCATCCCGCGGCAAGCCTAAAAATACAGATTAGGTAATCCCAGGTCAGCAGGATATCCCACCTGTACTTTACGTACACCGTTCTTTTTAATTCAGGGTATAAAATGTCCGGATACTCAATGCAAGTGAAGCCCAGGGAATTACTAAAATAAATACATACAATGGACCCTGGCCTCAACTCCAGTCTCTTCTTCGTCATCATATATACGAAATAGCGTTCTTCAATGAGGTGGTATCCCCCCTAATTTTACAGGTCGTTGCCCATAGGGAATCATCTGCAGGCCATTTAAGATATTGCGTACCTGAGACAACCATGTGTTTCCCCTACACTCATTGTTATAGGTACCCTTTTCTAAGGTTTTCAAATAAACTGCTGTATTTGGATTACTTATCTCCCTAACCCAATAGAGAATTGGCTGTAAAGCTGCAATTACAGATATTGGAGTAATATTTCACTCTTCATAGAGTGCCATTAGGGGTGTACCCAGCCCCAACCTCAGCAGAGCTTTCAGGCAGTTGTTCTGAGCCCCTTGAAGTGATCACACATTCGCATACCCCCAGAGCTCTGCCCCACAGAGCGCAGCCATCAATGGTCTTTTCTTGCATATTAGCAAAACGACACTAATGCTTCTGGCCCCGGCTAAAGCATATGCTTTATGCTTACATTTCAGTACTGCGCCTGCCGTTTGCTACAGGACTAGGCCTGCCGTTGGCACCTGCTTACTTCAATGTAAGTTCAATGAACAGCAGATGCCTAAGTAATCAAACTGCTTAACAATTTCTAGAGGTACACCTTCAATCATGGAGTTCCGCTTAAGACTGGGAGATGGCCTGAGTACCATACTCTTTGTTTTGCTAACAATATTTGTCAAAGACTTCTTGGTACAGTATTCCTCAGAGCTCTTTAGTAGCCCATGAGTGGCTTTCTCTGTTCACACCATTAATATTGCATAACCTGCATAAAGTTGTAGCAGTACACTTTTTCCAGCTATGTTGTGGACATCTGAAGGGTCTTCCATCAAGTATTCTGTTGCATCATTCAAGAAGATGCTAAAAAGTAAAGGTGCCAGCATGCACCTTTGCTCAGTGCCCTTCTCAACCAGGAAAGGTTCAGTACATTCCCCACGGGGGCCATGCCTGACTTGAGTCATATTACTAGTGCGGACAGCCTTTATAGCCATTAACAGTGTTGGATCTACCACTAGATCTGTCATGGATCTTCATAGCTTCTCCCTATCAACTAAATCAAAAGCTACTTTCAAATCTATAAATGTGAGATACAATGATGACTTACTAACTATTGTGAATTTATAAGCAATCAATAGAGCCTGAGTGCCTGGTCAATAGCCCCCATTCGTCGCTAAAAAACAATTTGGACTTCTGTCTAGATGCTATGGGAATTCGCCCATCCCTGGACAGAACTTTCCCTATCACTTTGTCCATTAGAGACATCAGACAGCAGTTGGATGGACCATCGCAGACTCCCTTCTTATAGAATGGCGCAATAATGGCAGTGCGTCATGAAGGGGGCATGGCATTGCAGGCTAATGCTCCAATATACACTTTAGTAGGGATGCTGGCCCTCACGTGGAGCTCTTCATTATAGATATCAATAGGCAATAGGTCAGAACCTGGGGCCTTGTGTCTTTTCATTTTTTAAGTGCTCTCCGAACCTCGGGTACTAGAATATTGATTACATGGAGACCAATGCAAATGCTCTCCTGAGGTGGTGTCGGACCCGACAGTCCTGTGAGGTTAGTGATGTATAAAGAGCTCAAATGCCCAATCCTCGCCATTGGACAGATATGAGTTTCTATAATGTTTGCTGTTCCCTTCCCAACCTGTGTTACATATTCCAAGAACCTTCTGAGATTTTTCCCGTGAGAGGCCCCCTCAGTCCTCCCAGAGAGCTAATAGGTGCAGCAATTTCCTAGCTTTTAAAAGGCGCGTATACAGACACCCCAGCACTCTCAAAATTACAATTCACTCTCAGAACTGGAATGATGCTCTACTAGTGCAGAGGAGACCCCTCCCTTAATTTTAAAACATTCTTCCTTGTACCAGCGGGCCCTGGCACTTTGTCTCCCTCCCTTAGAGCACATGGTTTTAATTTTGGAGGGCTTGGACCACAGGGCTGTCAGTTCCTTGGCCACTGCCACTTAAGCTACTATAACTTTCTCATCAGCACACAGGGAATCCATAACTATAGGTCAAAATCTATCCATTATGTCTTCAAGCAGAGGGAGTTCACGTTGATATTTCTTAAAACTCCATCTTATTCTCCTTCTGCTGTTAGATGGAGTAATCACTGGCCTGAAATTTCCCTCCCGTGACTTTTCTACACTGCTGCATGCTTCTATTACTGTAAGATAATATGCACATTCCCACCCTTCTATATTGATTAAAATATAATCCATTAATGTTGGGCTTATCCCTTTATCAAACGTCGCCATGGCAGTACTATCTGAGGAGGTACAGCCGTTAATAAAGCACAGCTGATAAGATCAGAGAAAGCATCCCCCTTCTTAATGAATTTAAAGTTGGTCATAGCTGTTTCAGGGATACCCAAACAGGTGCCTTCTATCAGGACTTCTATTAGGAACGCACTGCTGACAATCGCATCAGATGGTTGAAATCACCACAAATCAATAGCAGGTACTTCCCCAGTGTCCCCTCATTTATTAGCTTCCAGTTAGCCACCTCCTCCTTAACACACAATGTAGGAAATTAAATTCTCCCATATCACCAGAATGGCTGAAGACCATCCCAGTGGGATATACACGTCATATAAATGTATTCCTGATGATTTCTGGGATGTCAAAAGCAACATTTCACTAAATGTGACTCAAATAGTCACCTGAGCCTCCACCTAGCCTATGTTCATGGGTTGGGTGTCTGTTAAGGGTGTAACCATTGGACATTTCTGAGCCCTGTAGAGGAAAAGACAGCTGGCAACCTGTTGGAAAATGGATTATTGGTAAGGGCAGGTAGGTACCTACATTTAACAATAGGTCACAAACCCCCACTAGGTCCAGTCAAGGTTTCAGTAAATGAATCCTTACTCAACCCTTGGCAGCTTGGCCCATGAGCAGTTAGGCTTAACTCTGGAGACAGGTGAGTAAAGCATTTAATATCAACTACAAAAACAACAAAAGTAAATAGATGAAACACAAAACAAAAATCCAATGCCGATTTATAAAAATAGGAGATAGTTTTAATTTTAAACTGACACCATAATGATAAAAATTCAATGTAGGGAACCAGAGATATAACAGGAAGTCCACTTGTGGAGTTGCAGAAGCAAGGTAAAGTACTTTTCTTGGTGAAGTCCAAAGTGTGCATTTGGTGCAGCCTTGTGAGTACAGTTCTTCAGATGCAGGTCAGGGGTCCAACAGGGCTGTCCTTCTTCCCCAGTATCTTCTTCCAGCAGGCATCTGATTTGAAGGGCAGCTCTGCCATAATTATCCTTGCTCCTGGGGTGGGAAGCAGGGGGGTGCTCCTGTCCAATGGGGAGCAGGCCGTGACCCTCTGAGGTGACCACTTCCTGTGAAGTGTGACAAAAATCAATCCCAAAAAGCAACATTCTGGAAAAATCCAACATGGAGAAAATTCCTCCTTGGAGGTTAGATCTGGCTGAGTCAACTCACTGGTGTGGCTAAGTCTCTCTAACACACCCCTTTCTCCTCTCACCAGATGTTTCCTTTCTCTCAGCTCAGGCCACTTCACCTCCTTTAGATAGCCTAGCTGATGCTGCCAGAGACTGACCAATCAGGAAAGGGCACTACAGGACTGAATTTGGTAACGTTCAGAAAGAGTTCTAAAACTCTTCCCCTGTGCTGGTTATAATAAATTCAACATTAACAAGTTGTTTGATTTATTACATTTAGGCCCTCATTACAACCCTGGCGGTCGGTGAAAAAGCGTCGGGAAGACAATGTATTACAACAAGCAAATCTGCCAGCTTTTCCGGGGTGGCACCAATGTCATCAAAAGCACGGCAGAAACAGTACACAGAAGGGAAATGGCTCACCTCTCGACACTCAAGGAAGAACCACGAGGCCATGGCGCCGAACTACAGATCTTCCCCATGCTGGTATACCTCCTCCTACAGCAGGAACATGAACGGTGACGAAGACGACCATGGTGAGTACCGCACCTAGCACACAAGGGAGAGGGGGTGGAAAAAGAAAGTGACACACACACGCAACACGCAAAACCCCCACCCTCAACACCATACACACAAACAGATGCAACAACATTACATATCCATCCGTACCCGTCAGGAGTAACACATGGACAAAAGGAAGTGAAAAAAGCCATTGTAATAATATACATTTCGAGAAATACGACCTTAAAGCACAAAACAGTATCTACAATATATACAAATGGAGGGACAATGCCCAGTCCAAAATGTCCGTGGCCCACAGGGCCATAACACATAGGCAAAGGCCACACTTGACTCCTGCCTCAATTCGGAGAGAACACTGCTGGGGCATCAGGTCGAAGATACACAGTCACCTCAGGCGTCAGAGGGGGCACCTCACTGGAACATGGTAAACGCCACTGCTCCTGGAAGGGGCTACATGCACTCTGTGAAGTCTTGGGGAGTGCAAAGCCACAGAGTCTCTAGTGGGTGGTTTGCCCACTGCTTGGTCCTGGGGAGTGCAAAGCCACAGTCTCTCTAGTGGATGGTCTGCCCACTGCTTGGTCCTGGGGAGTGCAAAGCAACAGTCTCTAGTAGGTGGTATGCCCACTGCTTAGTCCTGGGGTGTGCAAAGCCACAGTCTCTCTAGTGGGTGGTCTGCCCACTGCTTGGTCCTGGGGAGTGCAGGCCACAGTCTCTCTAGTGGGTGGTTTGCCCACTGCTTGGTCATGGGGAGTGCAAAACCACAGTCTCTCTCTAGTGGATGGCTTCTCCACTGGTTCTGGAGGGGGCCTTAGGCCCAGTGTGCTTCATCCTGGCAAGGAGGGGGTGAGTGGAAGCCTTCTTCCACGGTTCTGGAGGGGGCCTTGGGGCCAGTGTGCTTTATCCTGGCAAGGAAGGGGGTGAGTGGATGCCTTCTTCTACTGGTTCTGGAGGGGGCTTTGTGCCCAGTGATGCAGATCCTGGATGGTGCAAAGTCACGGTCTCTCACCTGGATGTCACACCTACAGTTGTTGCAGGGGCCAGGACACACTACAGCCCATGTAGGCATGACTACACACTGCCCGCCGGCGGTGACAGCTGCTCAGTGGTGGCAGTTGCGGTGCTGGCGGCGGTGCTGCCTGTGGTGGGGGGAGCCCTTTACCTGCAGCCTCGGATGGCTACCCAGTGGGGCTGCTGCTGCTGGCAGTGGTGCAGGTTGCAGTGCATGTGGCGGTGCTGTCAGTGGTGGGGGGAGGCTTCAGCCCTTCCCCTTCAGCCTCAGACGGCTGCCCACTTGGGCTGCTGCTGCTGGCAGTGCTGTCAGGGGTGGTGGGAGGCTCCGCCCTTCCCCTGCAGCCTCAGACGGCTGCCCACTGGGGCTGCTGCTTCTGGCAGTAATGCAGGTGGCGATGCAGGTGGCGGTGCTGTCAGTGGTGGGGGAGGCTCCAGCCCTTCCCCCGCAGCCTCGTTCGGCTGAAGTGCCATGGCTGGTGTTGTTTGCCCAGATGCTGCTCCAGCACCAGGCACCGGATCCATCCTGCCTGCAGCATCTGTGCCTTTTTTCATTGCCCTTGGCAGCTGGTGTTCCCTTCCTGCCCTTGGCAGCTGGTGGTGCCTCCTTGCTTCTGCCAGCTGGTGTTCCCTTCCTGTTCTCGGTAGCTGGTGGTCCCTTTTTGCCATTGGTAGCTGGTGGTGCCTCCTTGCCCTTGCTAGCTGGTGATGTCTCCTTGCCCTTGCTAGCTGGTGGTGCCTCCTTGCCTTTGCTAGTTGGTGGTGCCTCCTTGCTAGCTGGCGGTGCGTGCTTGCCCTTGCTAGCTGGTGGACCCTTTTTGCCCTTGGCCGCTGGTGCAAGCACACTGGCAGTGCTGACGGGTGTCACCTTGGAGCCTTTCACATCTGAAGTAGCTGCAGAAACTACAGTGGCTGTGGACTGGGTAGCTGAGGTGCTGGCCTGGGGTCCGCCCACTGTGGCCCGAAGTGAAGGACGAGGGGGCAGGGAATAGGTCAAGGGTGGAGAAAGACAACCTTTTAGGGACACTGGGGCTGGAAGAGGGTGAAGGTTTGGGAGTGGAGGAAGAGGGAGTGGTTGTAGGACGTGTCTGTCTGTTGTGTTTGGGTACAGGTGAATGGCCTGCATGCTGTCGTGAGGTGGATGGCTGTTGAGAGTCTGATTTGTGTACTTTGGGAGGAGGGGGCACAGACACAGTGGGAGAGGGCACAGGGGACATGTGCATTGATGTGGGGTTTTGACTGCCAGTGAGGGGCATGTAGTGATAGTCGTGATGGTGATGGAGATAGTGGATGAGGATGTAGTGCCTGCAGGTGTGAGTGGAGATGCTACTGGGAGGGAGGTGGACGAGGAGGAGGAGGGGGACACAGTGGAAGCAGTGGATGTTGGTGTGTCTGCATATGGATAGTGCTTGTGTGAGTGCCTGTAGGATGAAGTGTGGTGCCTGTGTTTGCCTGAGCCATTTCTGTGTGTTGATTTGGGTGCATACTGGTCTGAAGGTGTGCTTGGGATAGGCTTGGGTTGATGGGATTGGGACTGGGTAGAGGAAGTTGGAGGGGGGAGGCTAGAGACAGGGACAATGGCTGCCATCATGGAGTTGGCCAGAGCCTGGAATGACCTCTGTTGGGCCGCCACGCCAGAGGGAATGCCCTCCAGGAATGCATTTGTTTGTTGCAATTCAGTATGGTTGAATGCCCAACAGAGATGGATCTCAGGAGGTCAATAGCCTCCTCACTGAGGACAGCAGGGCTGACTGGGGAAGGGCCTGAGGAGCCTGGGGCGAAGTAGATGCCCACCCTCCTAGGTGAGCGGGCACAGGAAACATGCTAAGGGGCTGCTGGGAGGGTGGTGCTGGTACGGGGTGGCGGCTGTACCTGTAGTTGGTGTGGGCACAGAGGTGTCCGCCACCGCCAGGGAGCTTCCATCGGAGGAGGTGTCGCTGTCTGAACTGTCCCCTCCAGTCTCTGCCGTGGTGCTCCCCTCACCCTCCGTCCACTGGTGCCCTCACTGTTGGTGGATTTGGCCTCATGGCCCATGTGGGATGAAGCTTCCTCCGTCACCTGTGCCTCTGCTCCTCTGCCAGATGATGCTAATGCATGCAAGGACAGGGGGACAAAACAAAAAGTGGGAAAGAGACAGAGAATACACTTGGACAATGGCAGCAACAACACCACTGTTGGCATGCACAACACACAGGGAACAGCCCTATGCACTACCAGTTACAATGCTAGTCACCAGGCTATGAGGTACAATGCCTAACGCCAAAAGCAGCACACCTGAAACCCACAGGACCCTGCCCAGTAGTAGATGCCACCTAGCATTTTTGGGGGTGTAGTGCATCTGAGCCTGTCCAGCATGGAACCTACCCTGCCATGTTCATCCTGGCCTAGGGGCACCCACAGAACCACATCCCCCCAGATAACACCACAACACATGCAATTTCATGATTCTGAAACTGTACTCACCCCCCTGTGGATGTTGTGATACCTTCAAGCGCCCATCCAACTTTGGATAGGCCACCGCCAGGATGCAGAATATCAGAGGGGGTCAGGGTACGATGGGCACCCCTTCCTCGTTGGGAGGCCATCCCCAGCTGGGCCTCCACCCTCTTCCTTGCCCAGCGGCGCAGGTCCTCCCACTGTTTGCGACAGTGGGTGCTCCGCCTGTGAAAGACTCCCAGGGTCCACACCTCCTTGGAGATGGCACACCAAATACCCTTTTTCTGATGGGCACTGACCTGCAGAAAAAGATATATAGGAAAAGGTATTAGTCATACCGTCCGGCCTGTTACACTCATGGCCACCATATCCCTCCCATCCCCTTATTCACAGACATTGCCCACCATACATGCAGCACTCTGCCCAGGACCCCTCAGCCACCTCCCCCCACATGAGGCTTACACACATAGCACTCCATACATTCATGCTCCATGCATCGTGCTCACAGTTTACTCACCTGTAGGTCTGGAGGACCATAAGGTAAACGGTACTGGGGTAGGACCCCATCCACTAGTCTCTCCCACTCCTCGGAAGTGAAGGCAGGGGCCCTTTCCCAATACACTCGAGCCATGGTCGCTTCCAGACACAGGTCACAGCAGCACTTGCAGTGTAGGTCCTCTCCTGTTGAAGGCCAGGTAGCAAGTGAGTAAACAGATAGAAAATGGCGGTCACGTCTGCAGCGGTGCATACCATCACCACAGGTGTACATCACCATTGGCTCCTGGAACCGGTAGGCCCCAATGATAACCAATGAGGTGTTGCACGGCGATCGTCGACTGCCTCCCGCAATGGTGCACAACGTCAGCCGAATTACCTCATTTCCACTTGTCCCTCCTCACAGGTCAGACGGCCGCCATTTCAGGGGGGAGCAGGCCATGGCACCTAACTGTGTCACATGTACATTGCACTCAACCCTTGGGGCACCTAGTGCGGATCTTAGGGGTGAAATATGGAAAAATAAGATGGTTTGAGACTTTGGATGTACTTTTATTTCCAAAGTCAAATTTGGGCATAATTTTAACTTAAAAGCAGCCAGTAAGGCAGGCCGCCCTTTACAATGACACTTGGTACCACAGCAGTGCACCTATGAGTGCACTAACTATACTGGGGTCCCTACACCTATATGCTCTACCATGTACTAGGGACTTATAGGTAGATTGTCAGAGCCAATTATACTTAGGCCTAGCTTCCATATACCATTTTAAACAGAGCACTGGCCCAGGGACTGGTTAGCAGTGCCCAGGGCACAGTCAGAGTCAGAAATCACCAGTATCAGCTAAAAACGGGGGCAAAAAGTGAAGGAGCTTCTGCAATCAGCCCTGTTTTCTCACACTATCTACCACCAGTGAGTCTAAAAGGCGTTCCTCTTCCTTCCATGGCTATGTTAGAATCAGGCAGTATGTGCCAACATCTAGCTCTAATATGGCAGTTCTTCAGAGAAGTGGCAGGAGTCTCACGATCTAATCAGCATTTTTGAGGCCTCTGATCACACATTATAAAAAGTGCAGGAGTTGTGTGTGGGACCTTTAAAATGAGAATTTCCCACCTCTACCTACCATTGTTACAATCAAGACCTTTGTGAATACTTCTTCAACCACGAACAGACAGAATAACATGCCATATTCACCCACCTGCAGTCCAGAAGTCTTGGCTAACACCAGACCAATTTCAAGCATCTCAGTTCAGAGTAAAATCCTAAAAAATGAAGCAGATATTCAGCTCTAGCGGTGTAAGGAATAGTATTGGTTCCTTTATGATTACATTGGAAATGGAAATAGAACTGAGAAGTACTAGCAAGTACCGCCTGATAGCATTTGATGAAGGCATGTGCAGAGTGGTAATGCATCTTTATCTCTGAATAGCTTCTGATACGGTAAATCAGAGCATTGGGATATAAAAGAAGGAAGACTGTCTTGAAATGTCAGGCATGGGTGTAGACTGCATTATAGCCTTCCCCCATTGCAGTAGCCAACAAATTAGAATGAGTTCAGCACACTTTACAAGCTTAACGGTCTGATTTAGAGTATGATGGATGGATTACTCTGTCACAAACATAACGGATATCACATTCACCTTATTACAAATGCCATAGGATATAATCCACTTGTAATAAAGTGGATGGGATATCTGTAAAGTATGCAACTGGGTAACCCGTCTGCCACATTCAAAACGAAGCCCTTAATATCCAGTATAATGTATCACTGGTGTCTGGGCCAATTCACTATTTACACATGTGCTGCAGGTGCTATATTGATGTTTCTCAATCTTTAATACCAAATGTATACAGATAACACTGCTAAGAGCGGCCAGGGCAATTTCACTGTGTGTAGCCTCACCTTCTGGCTCCTAACAAATGAAGGGGTAAAAAAGACAGACTTCCAAATCTCTGTGATTATAGAGATCCCTCTGATTCTTTAAAGTCAAAAAGAGTTACGCTAATTAAATACAATAAAAAAATAAATGACACGTCTGGGCTGTCACAACCTAGGTTACACCAGCCTTGCCATAAACCCTATTATGATGCTATAACCAGGGTACTCACCTGAACAAATACCAAAAAGTATATGACTACAAATAAACATGCCTTAACATTCCTTCTCTGGCTCTCAGTGGCAACCAAGATGTAAAATCAAAACCCAGCCTAAAATGCAAAAGCCGTATTGGGAATGACTCTGCTATCTGAAAGGCTTTTTGAGTTAAATAAATTGAAGAGATCGGCAAATTTCGACTTTGTTATCCAGTCAAGATGAAAAAGACCTAGAGACAGAGGGTTTACTGTTCAGGGATCCAAGCTCTGGAATGCATTAAATATTTCAATGAAGACTCGAACTGTTTATCCTTAAGGAAACTGTTGGATTTCTCAGTGGTTCTGCCAGAAAGACCAAGACCCTCATTTATTGGGATTGGGCGTACCGCAGTTCAGCCAGTAACCTTGCTGCGGTGCCCTAGGTCAAAGTGAAAGGGCGGGCATGCATGGTATTTATTCAATAAGGTGCATTCCTCTTCTTTCCCCCTGCACTTTTGCTGTTTTGGCAGCCTAGAACCAATGAGGGCACCCTTGCACTATGGGGCAAGGGTGCCTGTGTTGTTGGCAAGTTTGTTTAAGTGCAGGAAGGGGTACCTTCCTGCACAGAAACAATAAATACAGGCATTTTCCTCTTTCAATGTGTGCTGCAGAATGCATTGCACATAAATAAAGGAAAAAAACTAGGAGAAATAAAGATATTTATCTTGGTTAATCGTTAATCCTGCCCTAGGGAGGTGTAAGGTTTTGAAACATTCACAGGTTTACAAGTCATTGTAAATCTGGGAATGCATCAAAAACCATGGGAGGTGCATGGAACCACTCACAGCAACACCCATGGAACCCCTCCCTTGCTCAGAGTAAGGCACTGCATCTATTCTTGCTGCGTTGCCTTAGACAACCTTTATGCGGTGACTCAAAGCCATGCAATGTGACTTTGCGTGGCCATAAATCTGACTCAGAGCCTTGCGTCACACATGTACCTCTTTGTGTGGTGCAAATGTGATGCACGGCTATCATTAACTCGATGTAGTGAGCCAGTGGCCAAAATTATCAGTGTCCTGTGTGACCACAGAGTCTGAAAAGAGGCCAGCAGTGGAATACCGTGGAATCAGGTGCTTGCAACCCCAACCACTTAAGATGATCTATTAGGCGACCAATCTCATGTTCGAACTGTACACTAACTGCATGCTTCATATACCCTTAGTGTGACTCCCCTCCTTAATCTCACCAGTCCCAAATCCTTGCTATATATTATGCTGTTGATCAATATAGTTATTAGAAACATGCTGACCGGTTGCTAATATTTTTACACATTTTTAATCAAGGATGTGAAAAAAACGCACCACCATTTTACAAAACTCCCATATTAAAAACATTGGCAAGCCAACATTTTTATTACGAGTTTATGCAACAAACATAAAAAGGAAATATGCTGTCACCTAAATGTGGCCACCTTATGATTGCAATAAAATGTTTAGAAAACTAAAAAGCATTCACTGATGCAGCTAAGATAATAATGACCTTTTTTAAACAATAAGCCATTTCTTTTATTTCATTGTTATTTGTGAGGGAGACAAAAATAAATCACCACCTATCCAAGAATCACAGGCAGCTTCAAAGGTAAAATCTACTTAAGCGCTTTGCAACATAAACATGTGAATGGAGGCAAATAAATATCCAGTACTTAAAGTAACTGTACAAAATAAATAAAAGAATAAATGCGCTTTGATCAAGCTTTACACCTGAAGGGAAGGTTTATTTTTTAGGCTGCTAACAATATGCACACAGGTTTTATGCAGTCACTCGAAATTAAGAGAGCCATGGGTAGTAGCGGCTTTTTCTCGGCTCCATACTGCATGCCGTAGTAGACAGAAGTGAAATGTGGATCACAATGTACCACACCAATGCATGAAGTCTGCACTCTTCTGACCAAAAGCCCCTCGTTGCATGCATGTTATGTCTGAATATTTTGAACAAACTATAGTCTGATAAAACAGATTAAGCCCTCTCAAAAGTCAGACTTAACAGCAGAACTAAGTGCCCAGCTAGCACCATGTTACTAACCTGCATACAGACTTTAGACTGCTGACCTATATTTAAAAGCACGTCTCTGTAAATGGTGTAACCTGTCGGTACCTGAGCTCAGATTTTATTTACGTTTTTGAACTTAAAATTCCCACTCGGATCATACTCTATCCAAACTCCAAAGGGGAAAAACGGAAAGAAATAGAATGATGCTGAACCACGATCATGTTTAATCATTGGCAATGCATGACGAGGGTTGGCACACACATTTTGCCCTGAGGCATATTTGCTCCTCATCATCCCCAATCTGCTGCATAAATAAAGCCATTTCCTCACACATCAACAGAAGGCAAACATCTGCTACCCTGCACATGAAGAGGATCTATTGCAACGTCGCAAATGTTTGAAATAACAATATGGGAAACAAATCGCCTTCTGGTGAAATATTTTTGTAGATGTTGGCCTATAAAATATACAATGGTAGGGGCCAGAAGAGACAAGCCATGCTATGCTTTATTGGTATCCGACAGAGGAGACACCAAAATGAACAACAATTAAATACAGCAACTTTTGCCAATGACAATGGCTCTGGCTTTTTTATACTGAAAACATGTTGATGGGGCTTAGTAATTATTTGAAGAGATAGTCCTCGGTAGCGCACTCTGAGGATGCCTACAAAATGGGCAGCGCTGGTACGAGCCACTGAGATATCTCGGTGCTCTTCAGAATGACTCTGCAGTCTGTCTACTAAAGTCAAACGCATTTCTGGACAATACGAGAAATTAATTTTCGCGTGTAGTCACTTTGGCTAAAAAGGGTGTTTTTATATTCGTTTTAAACGCAATAGTTTTTATCCGTTCCAGAGTGTTGACATTTTTAGTTCCGCAGATCTCGATTTGTTGGTGACTATCATAGGTCCAGAAAGAGATGAATCCACGCCACAGTTTCAGATTAACCATTATGTAATGATTTCCATTTAAATTCTTTAAAAAATGCATTTTTTGTGTCCCTTACATTGTTACATGGAGCCGCTAACTGATCCAAGATTGGACCCACATGTCAGCGTCAAAGTGTAATACTACCAATCACAAAGATTTGGGGGTCGTCCATATGTTGTCACAAGATGATCAGTTCTCATTTAAAAGGAATGTATTTTTTATCGCATTCCGAACGCGTATAGATTAGTGGTGAATGCCTCTTACTAGTTATAGTCAGGCCAGCTGTTCGATAATAAAAGTGCGTTTTTGTGTTGCTACTAACTGTGGCATCATTTGAGGAATTGTGTATTCAATCAGAGGAAGGGGGAGACAATGAAGGTCCAGCACCTATGCTCCCGGGTATTATCAACAAACAACTGGAGATGCTGTTCCTCTAAAGAGAAAGAAAGTGAACGGGGAAGCAGGTTGAAGACATCCTGTGGGGAAGTCATTACATTTGAAAGGTTGTGCACTCACACCCCCAAATGGGTGTCATGCTTCATCATTGGGCGAGCTCCTCATCTGGCAGGTGGTGCAATCCCCGACAGGCCCCTTGAGAGTCCACTTTAATGGTGATCTTTTTATTAGTGCCGTAAAGATGGCCTAGTTTGGTGTGTGAGGTGGTGTGTTGGTGAGGAGTGGTGAGAATGTGGTAGGAAAAGAAAAAGTGTACTTAAAACTGTCTAGGAGGTACCAAAAATCATTATTTAGTTTTGCTCCCCTTGACAAGATTAAAAAATGAAATGCTATCTTAATGGGCTCAAAGTGCCCTGGTAGTCATATAGAGTGAAGGAAGTAGAGTCAACATGTTTCACCATCCTTGGTCCCGCTGGATCCAATGTGCTTCTTCAGGACCAAAAAATGCCTACCCAATACAAAAGACGCTCTGTAGTGGTTAGTGTGCCCTAGCAGATAAAAATACCGAATTCCGGTAAGGTCCAACTTGAAAGAAAATGAACAAGAAAACAACATTTTTGGTAACCTTGAAGTAGGTCCAAGAAGTGAAGGTGAAGTTCACACTCCATGCAAGATAATGTCTAAGGCCGCCAAAAACATGATGTGTGCTATAACACAGCAGGCCAGGTGTGGGACCACATGTGTAAAATCTGTGACACATGAAACAGATTGACAAACAACAAATAATATGTAAGAATAGAAGGTCCTCAAATCCCAGATTGGGGCGGGTAATACATTTTACCCAATGAAAAGTATCTGTGGGCCTCTTAGGTCATGAGCAGGAGAATGTGCACTGCTGCAAATGAACAGTAAATATAAAGAAATGCTTAAAAATCAGCCTAACTGTACTACACATAACTACCTTAGTGAATAGGTCCCTGAGACTGTGCATGCTCCATAACATTACTTAGCTAACCTTGCCCACTTTGGTTGTTGAAAGCTTCTCCTGCTGCGATTTTACAGATAATCTGAACTCTTTTGCAGATTATTAACATTATTCATTCATCAATCTTTAATTCAACCAAGCTATGAGGACCATATATTTGAAACAGTAAAAATCACTGAAGTTCATTCGATTGCTACATACTAATATGGTATATGTATATCCTGTGAGTGGCAGGGTGTTTGCTTTATGTATGTTAATAAAATATTGCTTTACGTCAAAAAACACTTGAAACTCACTGAAAAAAACAAAGATAAAGTAGCACTATAGTTGGATTTGATTAAAAAAATGTGTTTTTGTTTAAAAAAAAATCTTAGAAATTCACTGAACAAAACAAAACAATGGTTAATATAACATTATAGTTAGGTGAAAATGTCAGTGACACCATTAAAACTTTGAACTAAAAATAATTGCAGGCAGGGAAACATTTCAAATGTCTGCCCCCAGCCAGCAGGAGGATTTTTAAAGCTACTCCTAGCTGGGAGCTAACTTTGAGCCTGATTTAGATATCAGCGGACAAAATACTCTGTCACAAACGTGAAGGATATTAATCTCCCCAGGCTATAATGGGATCGTGCTAGAGCGGATGGGATATCCATTATGTTTGTGTTGGAGTATTTCCCTCTGCCAAGATCTAAATCAGGCCCTCTGTGTTTGGCAAGAGATTCAAAAACTCGGCGCGAAGTCCCCGTATTGGGGGCAGAATCTCTAACCTGCACAGATTCCACCCCGAGTGCGAAAACACTGCACTTGTAACTTTACTACATGTAAGTTGCCTTCATGAATAAGGCCCTAAGCGTCTACAGGTCACATTTGCCCTGTAGGTTGTACTGAAAGGAAGCTGGATTGTGCAGATGGTGTTTCGGGTGAGGACCACTAAAGTACAGGAAGACTTTCCTACAGTATCCAGCAGCTCCTGCAATATCAGAGCAAGGGAGGTGAAGGCAACCTGCAGCACACATCCAGAAAGACTGGGAGAGTGGTACACAGTCAGCACCAGAGCCGCACAAACACAGTCAGCATGCTGTCCTTCTGCCAGTGTGGTGTGGTACCTTGCAAGGATGATACGAACTCTATAAAGTGTACCATGGGCGTTGGTACAAGCACGGAAAATGGGAGCACACCTAGTGGTTAAACAGTAAAATGCAGCCATTATGGTGAGCCCTAACAACCATCGGCCCTGTTGCTGCTTTACCTGCTGCACTACTGGCAGCATCTCCCCTAGACGGTACTAGAGTCTGAAGCAAAGAGCACTCCAGCAGCTTCCACACTCCTTCTTAGACTACTGGTAAAGGTATCACATATCACAGGACTTACCACAATTTAGCTAATATTTTAAACAATTCTGTGCTTCTGCTCTGTCTATGGTACACGCACACCTTATCATTTCAGTGGTGCTTTTAGAAGTGATTTATGTAGGGGGATGACATATTTCCAAAAAGAACACAGATCTATCAATCTATCTTTCCACATATGTTTGCTTAAAATTCTTAAATATGACTTTGAATGTTTGTATATATTGTCTATTTAGATATACATGCGCACATGCATGTACAGACACATTTGAATATTTTAATCAAACGTGAGCTCTGGAGCAAAGTCCTAGTCACAAATATGCAAGACAAAGCTGAAAACAAATCTCTCTATAGGCCTCACTATAACAGTCTTGAAATCTTCCGTGCAGTACCAGTGAAGTTTGTTTATCATCTGTTCTGATAGGCGTTCTGCGAGGCATTGGACAGGCCTTGCATTTTAAAGGGTAAAATCAGTCAGAAGTTGTTGATGTCTCTAGACTTCCTCCATCCTTCTCCTGCAGCAGAGTGATCCAGTTACTGTTCTTGGAAAATTATTTCAAGCAAAAGGCTGTGCCAATTGCATATTCACCACTAAAAGGTGCACAGCAGGTTTATCGTTTTTCTTTGGAAAACTTTGTATATCATCACCCTGTGCTAGCCCAGTCACACCCACTATGGATCCGATAAAATGTAGAATTCCATGCCTTCATCTGCTCTAGCCAGCAAGTGTTTTAGGCTCCTAAAATCTAAGGCTCAAAAGAAGAGTTTACTGGAAGGACTATTCACTGACTGATATGATCTTGAACCCTAGGGCTCATTGTTCCTATAATTGTTTTCTACTGTGTGGGCTTTCTTTAAAGAACAATTATCCTTCAATTTCTAGCCACAGGTGTGAACTAGAGATGCTTGCTGAAAATAAAGCTGGCCTGATGTGATCCTTTGCAGTTTAGCTTAGGCAGGCCATGTGCATTAATTGAAACATGGTTTAGCATAACCTGACTAAACTAATGGTCCCTTTCATACCTAAAGGCTGAAAATGTAGTTTTGATGGTATCTTCTCATCAAATGTTAATAAAATGGGGTTTGACCTGTGGGTGAAATTTAAAGCTGACTTTACTTCCTGACTTCAGTAAGCATACACTGTCTAAAGCACATGTTATACTTTTAGGAAACAGAAGAAAATCGTTCCTTCGCTCTCCCACCCCATACCTGCACTTTGTACTACTGTGCAATAGCTTTGCACATATGTAACAAAGCACCAGAGTTAGCATCTTTAAGATAACACCAGTTGCCCTTTTGAAACTGATGACCCTTGACTGAGCTCCTCCAGAGAGAGGCACGGATTGCAGTAGTCAATAACACTAGTGGTCTAGTTCACAAATCTATTTGTGCTCAATGAATAATCATATTATAACAAATGATCAGATTAAAAAAATGTAAGGGTTCCCAATATGTGACATGCTCTTGTAAATCCTTTCAGTCTTGCTGAATATTACCTCACTCTTGTATATTTTTCCATATAAATAAATCCCAAAGCAAGAGGTACAGAACGGGACCAAGGACGGTGAAAACTTGAAAGTTTGTTAACATACATAGATGGGAATTTGTAGCCTCTTTGAAACTCCCCTCTGACCATTTGCTACCATGGTCAGAGATGTATTCCTGACAAGAGTAGGCATAATCCCTTAAAAGGAAAGGTGTTGCAATCAGAAAAAAACATCACTGAATGACATTAGAGGTAACCTACAGTGGTCCCCTGTGTCAGTGTCTGTTTCACCTTGCACAGTTGAAAACATCCCTTATAGGGGATCTATATCAGATTAGGTTTATGTGACAACTATTGCGGTCACAAATCAATGATACATTCCATAGCTAATGGTTCGGATGAGAGGGGATGCTGCCTTTATGCCACTCCAATGCCAACTCATTTGCAGGTGGTTTCAGTGTTTACTTTGTAAGTTTAAAAACATATCTGACTTTCAAAGCATGTATGTACATAATGACTCCTTGTCTTATAGTGGCAAAGCCTGTGTTTTTGTAAATTGCGAGCAGTGCAATAGTGGACAGTTGTGTATATTCGCCCCTTTGTCTGTATAGATTGATAGAACAGAGCCAAAGGCAGTGCGTCTATACACATTGCAAGCCAGATAGTTTTGAGACAAATTTCAATGAAATCCATTTTGGTTTATCATCTGATAAAATCGGATTTGTGTACACTGTAAATTTAATTCTCAATTCATTTTTAGCAATAAAACACTCCTACCATCCAATGCTTCTCCACTCTTCACAGCTTTCACATTACATCCTTTCAATTCAATGCTAATTTTATTTTTGTGGAAACATAAAATCACTACAGCATAACATATTTTGACAAAATTTTAAATCCACATAAATGTAAAGCACTGATGAGAAACACCATCTGCAAAAGCAATGTTAGAATAATGTAGATGAGGAACTGTTGAAAGAATAAAAATGTGCCAATTGAAGGAGCAAGCATACTGAGTGTTTTACAGTCAAGGGGCTATTATATAGAGAGACTGCAGTGTATTTAACTCTTCATGGAAGCAACTGCTGAATGTTGCAGACACTAATAACGATTCAGCTCAGTAGATTTATTCTGAAAGACTAAGTAAACAAAATCTAGGGATGTTTGGCAGTGAGAATACAACTGATGCAAGAAACATAACTTTCTTTGTGGTGTAACTTCTGCAGTAAATTAGAACTCCACTAGCAATAATTTCCTCATACTCTTTAAGAAAATATAAGTAACAATAAAACCACATCAGAATATACGGGAGTAATATTGATGTTCTGGACTATATTGAAAACAGTATATACTATGATAAAACACAGACAGAGAGCTGTCCTGGCTCATTATGAGCCACTTGATTATTATCCACAGCATTCCCAGAAGCAACTCTACACCTCCTAGGAATTACCTACCAGGGTACTAGACTATATCAAACAAAGCCCCCTTCATTAAATAGCATTACACATTTTGCCAGGCTTCACCTCTTTCCTTACAGCCTCAACTCTTCTATGTGCAAACCCCAGCTCATTCTTCTCTCCTTGACATTGTCCTCTCCTGGACTTTGACCTCTTGCATGCTCTTAGTGCCATTTCCTGCAAAAGAGATAAAACCATACTATATCATCGATTATTGTGGGAGTCAGAAGAGCAAAACTTAAACACAGAAGCAGTCTATTCAGCTGTGACCTTTGATGACGCCAAAAGCCCTTTGCTTAATTCACCAAACCCCATAGTCAGAGCCATGCATACTTCTCATGGCGTATAGAAGTGCTCACCTCTGTGTCCTTAATGCAATCAAGATTTTTTGTTAGCTTAGTCCACACAATCAGGATTTTATCTTAAGACATAGAGGCCCTTATTTTACTGCTTCACAATTTCCCCAGCAGCTCTAGTGCCATCTGGTTTATCAGTTAAAAAAATTACACTTTCAAAAGGCATGTTTGTTTCATCAATTCACAGCATTTATGAGGTCTTCCAATGTAGTGCCGACTTCAAAGGCCTTCAAGGGTATCAAACATCTATTGCAAATTGACCCAGAATACTATACCATCCACTGCTGCATGTTTCACTGGCTACTTCACTCAGCTTGCTTGGAAAAGGTGGTTCCTGGTCATAATCAACTTACTACCTACGGCCTCATTCTCTTCATCCTCTTCTCATAATCATTATGACACTTTGATCAGAATGCAAGTTGCACTGCACTTGGGTAATGGAAAAATAATGTGCGACTTTACTACTGTTACAATGCAGTCATTTTGTACCAATGCAGTCATTTTATATATATATATAGAGAGAGAGTATAGCGCTTTTTTACTTCCCTATATCTTTAGCACCGGTTGACGAATCTTCTCGAAATTTTCTAAAACAAAGTGTTGAGGTGATTCTTGTTGTGCACAGAAGGTTTTGTGGTAATACGTCAAGCAGGGGCCGGGAAAAAGGGGGATGAAAAAAGTTATGTTTCCCATGTTAATTCCCATAAGACCTTTAGACACATCTACAGCACGAACCGCTGGATGGAATTACACCAAATCTAGCTTTTAGTATGCAGATCACGCTTTTGCTTATTTGGTGTAAATCTGTTTAGTAGTTTTTGTGTTTTAGGTGCAAAATATAGGTTTAAAATAATTTTTTGTCACCATGTGCGGTATTCATGAAAATTCGTGAATTTTCACAATGTTTAGCAAATTCCCAAAATATCGACAAATATGAAAAAATTCGAAAGAAAAACCACAGTCTCATTCATACACTTATTCATTCACTCATACATGCAATCAGACATATATATATATATATATATATATATATATATATATATATACATGTGTATATATATATATATATATATATATATATATATATATATATATATATATATATATATGTATATATAATATTTTATTTTTTCACTTAAAAAAAACAAAGGTTACAGGGATGTTTTAGTTACATTCCGAATTTACTCACACAAAACCAGAGAAATTCTGCCGTTATAGTTAGAGTTGTTTCAAGTAACTATAACTTGTGCCCCCTCCATGTGCAGTTATCTGATCAATAACTTTACTGCAGATGTTACAGTGACCTTATCAATGATGTTATCAGAGATGTCATGAGTGCTGTAATTTGTAGAGTAATTAGCAGTGCAAGGCGGGGGCACAAGTTATAGTTACCTTAGGGTGCAAGTTATAGTTATAGTTCCTTGAAATAACTATAACTATGAATGTTGAAATTCTCTAGTTTTGTGCAAGTAAATTCACAACATAACTATAACATTCCTGTAACCTTTGGCTTTTTAAGTGAATTTCAAAGTTTTTTTTTTATCTCACTAATTTTAAATACCTTAAAAATTATAAAATAATTACATTACTTACCTGCCGTTCCCAAAATAATCTGCACGCCATAACATGTAATCCTGCAAAATTTTAACAAAATCCGAATTACAATTTTTGCACTCCACTTCATGCATGCCACTCCAGTTTATGCCACTCTAGTATACATCACTAGGTTGTATGCTAATCCATTGTACATTACTCCACTCTACTCCACCGAACTCCATTGTACACCACTCCAGTCTACTTCACCCAACTCCATGGTACACCCCTCCAGTCTAAAATACAATACTCTATTCTATTAAACTGTTCACCACTCTATTCTTATAAAAATGTTGTGTATGCCGCTTTACTGGAAACCCCTAAATTATACTGCTTGCTAAACTTTTCTATTCCTCTGTTCGGAACTCCACTTTATGCTATTCCACTGTATGCTATTCCATTATGCTCCACTTAGTGGTACACTACAGGAGTGTAAATTTTTGCCACTGTACGCTACTCCACTCTATGGCACCCCATAGTATTGAAATGCAGTATACGCCACTGGACTGTACCACAATCCACTGTATGCTAGTTAGACTACACTCCCCACCATGCCACTAAACGACACTACACTGTACGTCACTAGACTCTACGCTTGTATAATTAACCATATTGCATTGTGTGACAGATAACTGTATGCTACTCCACTATATGCCACTCCGATGTTTGTCTGAAGACTTAACACCACTAAACCCAATGTTATTACACTGAATACTACCCAATTCTATGCTACTCCACTATACTCTATTGCACTCTACCCTATTACACTGTACCCCACTATACGGTATGCTATTTTTCTCTGCACCATTGCACTGTATGACACTGCAATATTCTCCACTTCACTTTACGCAGTTTTACTTAACAACTCTACACTGTACCACACTCGACTTTTTGAACGCCCAATGTACCCCACTGAGCTGTACCCCACTCCACTGTACCCCACTCCAATGTATGCTATTCCAGTTTATGCCACTCCACTGTGCCACACTCCATTGTATGTCTCTCAACTGCTTGCTTTTTCAGAATACAATATTCCAATATATGCCCCTTCACTATACAACACTCCAGTGTAGAGCACTCCGCTGTATGCCACTGCAGTGTACACAAATGCACTCTACAATGTTTACAGGATGGGACTCCACTTTACTACACTCCACTCTATGCTATCCCTCTGTATACCACTGCACTGTATGCCACCACACTATGCAGTTTTACACCACTACACTGTGTTGGAGCAGACAAATGCCTTCTATTTTGAAATGGTTGAGGAGGAGCCACCATTTAATTATCTTAGGTTTATAGCTCCTAATGTTCTCCTTGTCACTTTTCTTACTAGAAAGTTATGACTTGAGTAGCCCATCTAGTGTACAGTTGCTTTCACAATTTTCCTCTTCTACACCAGTTTCCACAGCTCAGTGTCCACACTTGAGAACCAGGTGGGGAAATCGGCAGTCTCCTACCTCAGGAGATCATACAATTTGAAAAATTATGCCTAAGCAGTCTTCATCACCGAGGCAACTTGTGAAATATTTTTGCGATTTTCTCCAAAATATGCCAACCTTCCCACTTTGCATTGTCTCTGACCTGCAAATGAACCAAAATGTTATCTGTGTACTCCTTTCTTGGTTCTACCTCATCTTGCATAGGATTTTTTAGGGAAAGAGCAGATTGTATCTCCGGTTGTCCTGCCATTCATGGAAGGAGCCCATCTCTTGAATCTGAGCAAATTTGGAGCACCTGATGGATATGCAGCTCCAATCCCAGCAGGTTGGCCCCTGCCTCATCATCTTCAAGGACAACTGAACCTTATTGAGGGCTGCATAGGTGCCCACTAAAATGAACAGCTCTATTATAAACTAATCATCAAAGAGAAGACCCTGCACTACTGAATGTACATTGTAGAAAACCAATGCCAACACCTTGGGTTCATTATTCTTACCTCTGTTGGGAGGTTGCTATTTGCACTGCCATACAGGCATACAACCCTCTACACAAAGTCTTCCACAGTTTCCAGTTCCACTGCCTCCTTACCTCATTGGCCTCCTCTGAAATGTAAAGGGGTGATAGGAAAGGCTCTATCACAGCTAGAAACCTACAAAGTTATGCTTAGTAAGTGTTTTATACCTAAGTCTTTTGAATATTTGAACATAGATGTTACTAGCTTGTGGTTAGCTTTGAACCTCAACAACCTTTGTCATGTGTATCTCGGCAAGGTCAACTATGCCCAATCTATTACTTTCCTCTTACCAGAGTTTTGCCATTTATTGTTGTACAAATATCATGCCACCCTTTTGGATCAAGGGTGTATAATATCCCCATGATACAACACAGCATCCTCTTCACACCCAGGTCCACTCATAGTCATCAGTCTGTATAAGCCCCCATGTGCCCTTCAATATTGACATCTTGGCAGTTACTGAAAAATCCCATCATGCCTACTTTTTGGTGTATGATTCCAGGTTCATGAAGGCCTCATCATCCATGCTGTTGACAATGGTGCCATGCTTATGTGTTGTATCAGCTGTTCACTAATTGCCATTTTCAACATCCTCATGGGAAAGGCCCACACCTTATAAAGGCCTATCAAAGGGTCATGGCTCATCACAACCCTCTTGGTAATATCATCCTATTATATGGATCGGTGGAGTTGGCTTCATGGAGGCTTCCCATTTGTGGTCTTGTGGCCATCAACTGTCTTTGACCTTAAAGTGTTCTTGCACAGTGGATCTTGACCTTGTTGCCACATGAGGCACAGTCAAAGAGTGATGTGTCTTTCTACATGCCAGTTGCAATATCTGGAAAATAGATTCAATTGTCTCTGAACCTGCCAGGAGGCTATCTTGTACATTCATGGCCCCGGGAACCTTTTGAAACTGTGGCAAATGTGGAATGAAGCTCATCAAACGCTTCCTCAAAGGTCCTAGGTGATGCCATGGAGAAATTCAAAATAAAATTATACATTGGTTAAAAAAGAAAAATTGAGATGTTTTTCACCTAAGGGATCTGAGTGACATCATACACAACTCAAGCTTGGCACTTGGTGAAAAACATCCCCGATAGTCACAGTTACCCATCTATAATTATATTTATTTTCAGTCTCAAGTTCAGAGGTGTAATTTGCCCATAATTCACCTTGCTTGGATAAAGGAAAAAAGTATTGCTCATTTTATTGCTTCAGAATGGTAATAAGGTAATGAACAAATTGCACGCATGCCCTGTGAATATGAATGTTGTAACTACCACCAGGCCTGAGAAACATATTGAGGCTAAATACACATTTCTGAGAAAGGTGCAATTGCAAGCATAGCCTGTTTCTTCTGTGTGGCACACTTAGACCACTAAATCACACAAATGTATTTGTAATTGTTGGTCTCTGCTACTACAGCTATTATATTATCTGATGTAATAAACATTTAACAGATCACAGTGCTGATCGAGTGGCATTACATAAAGCCAGGTAAATCCCACTGTAATATTATCCGTACTTTAAGGCACCAGAAACAATATTTAGATTGAGTGCATCTACATGAGTGGAGGATAGCAGTTATCAGATAATATCAGATGTAAATGGTACTGTTGTCCAAAAACCAAAACTATGGAGCACCAGTAAACAGATACAAACCTATACTCTGTGCTGTATTTAGGGCTCCAGATGTTGACCAAAACAACTCATCTCTTTTCCTTCTCCTCAACATATCCTTGACTTTTGACACAATCATAACATGCTCTTCAAGACACTTAGGGCCATATGTACGAACACTTTTTCCCATAGACGCAGAATGGGTAAAAACCTTTGATACATCTGGCCCTTAGAGACAGGCTAGGGGTCTCAGAGAACGTGCTAAACAGGCTATCTTTTTATCTAAAGAAGCTCACCAAACTGAATAAGCTGGAGGGTGTACGATCAAACTCTACTGCAATGAGGTTTGGAAGGCCCCAAGGCTCTACCCTATCCCCCACCAATTTCACACCTCGCATGGAACCACTAATGGCAATGCTCCACCATGCAAAGCTAGCATAGCACATGCACATTTATGACACATAGCTGTACTTAAAAGTATCTTCACAAGATTACATTATCCACTTGAATAAAGGTCTGGCGGGGTCCAGATTTGCCTAGCCCAGACCCACCTCAAACTCAAGTCCTTGAAGACAGAAAACCTCCTAATCTTTCCCCTTCCTTCCCCTCCCCCCCCAAGTATCCCAGCAGTAAAGGAACGGATAGGCCTTCGGGATGTTGTGATCATGAAACCAACAATCACCAACCAAATTCCTAGGAATCAACCTAGACAAAAACCTGAACATTAAAGTCACATCAAGGCATCAACATCCTAAAGAAGATCAAAGTGTTCATCGCTCCACTAGATTTCAATACTACAGTGAACGCCGTAGTACTATCCAAAGTGGACTATGATATAACCATGTTCAAAACACTCAAACCGCTCTCCATAGAGCTCAGAAACATACTCAAGGTAACTTGCCAGATGCTCAAAGTGATACATAGAAGAACTCCTAACATGCTGCTTCGCCATATCAGAAGGAAGTCCCTACCTAAGCAGTACTACCCCCTCCAACTGGAAACCCTCTATTCAAGAAAAGAAGTCCTGGGCACATTCTCTGAACCAGCCCCCAAAATCTTGAAATCACTTCAACCAGAGATTTGCAGAAATCCATTGTCTACCTCATTCAAGAAGGAGATGAAAACAATCCACTGACTAAATTCTTCACTCTGTGAATCCTCCCCAAAACAGGGGGCCATGTGCTGGTCAGCTGGGCACCATGTCTCCTGAAGATTATGCCATTTACTGAGATACATGAGTGCCATTGTCAGTCCATGCAAGGTCACACCAATGTATGGAAGAGGACCCTAAAAGAGACCTTGTGACCACAAGGACACATCCTCAGTGACTGACCATATGTTATGTAATTTCAACTCTATGGTACTACTGAAAAACACAGTATGTTTTAATGGTTCCCGTGTGCAGTGCTCTGATACCCCCTGGATCTTCTTAGCACTTTATAAAACTCTTTAAAGAAACACAGAGATTATCTCACTTCTTTCTTAGCAATCAGAAATGTTACATAAGAATTTTTGTCTATGTACTTCACAACCCAGCACAATGGTCCCACTCCCTAAGTGAAAGAATATTCTATAGTCAACAGCATACCCAGTAGAAATTCATTACGGACCACATGTACGTAGGATTTTTGTTGGTCTCAAATGGACCAATTCACAGAATCAGCCCATTTACTACCAAAAAAAGTGTTTCCCTGTGTACAAATCCCTATTTTGTGAGTCGGTATGCAGTTACCGACACTCAAAAGAGGGTTTGAAACTTGCAATTAGGAAGGGGCATTCCAAGGGAATATCTTCCTAATTGTGACTCACAGAGGGATGAATGGTTGCTTCGTGACCGTGAATGCACTCGCAAAATAATCGCAGTTAACACCAATTTCAAATTGGTGTTAACCCATTTATAAACGGGCAGGGGTCCTCAAGGGACCCCCTCACCTTTGTGAATAGGGGCACAAACATTTTTTCAGAGCAGGCAGTGGTCCCACAGACCACTGTCTACTCTGAAAAAATGAAACTAAAATGTTTAATTTTTTAAATGCATCCTGTTTTCCTTTAAGGAAAATGAGCTGCATTAAAAAAAAAAAAAACTTTTATTTAAAAAGCAGTCACAGACGTAGTGGTCTGCTGACCACAGCAGGCCACCATATCTGTCAGTGTGGCGATTCCCAAATGGGTTGCAAATTGCGACCTGCCCAATGAATATTAATGAAGCAGGTCCCTTGCGACCCATCTTGGAATCGCTAACAGTCAGACACTGATGTACATTTGGTTTTGCGACTCGCAATTGGCAATTCACAAAGAAATCGCGAATTGCGAGTTGCAAACCAAATGGTTGTACATCTGGCCCTTAGTGCTAGAATGTGTAAATTGGCCCTTGCAGCATATTATGATGTTTGTGAATCATTAATACATTCACTAATATTCAAAATATTTGGGCCAAGGATTACAATTAGTGCAATTTATCTCAGTAATTCCTAGTTATATATTAATGCTCTGTCAGTGCTTAATTTGAGCCAATGTTTTTTGGTGCTCAGCATCGGCACTTAGTTGTCCACACCAGCATTTGTGACAGTGTGCCGTGGTGGTGGTGTTTGTCTAGGTTAGAGATAAGCACAACAACATTGTTTATAATTCAATACATGTTAAAAATCACTAATACCTGCCACCCAATCCATTCCTACAACAGTATTTAATAATTCAATATGCATTAAAGATTACTAATATCTGCCACCCAAGCCATTCCTATCACTTTCGGGGGCCTGGGATTGTCTGAATTCTCTACACTTGTGGGATTGTTATGCTAGTAGTTGTGTTGGACACTGGTAGCGCTGTTGGGGCAATGGAAGGTGCAAGCTGCACTGTGCTCTGTACTAGGGTTACATGGCAATCTACATTAGCTCCACGACATCCATTGTGTTTTAGATTTTGTAGATCATCCTACCTATTTAGCAGGGGAATTACCATTGATATGTTGTGTGTTCTCCTTTACCTAATAGTAATGAAATGGTTCAGTTGAAAATGTGTACTCACTACAGCCATATACATATTGCCCTCTGTTCTAGTACAATAATAAAGTTGCACATTTTCTGACAAATATGTTCACATGTTTTTGAACAGCAACTACTCCCACTTCATGAACTTTGGGAGTACGATGTTTTAGTCACACTTCTTTATTTACTGTGCCTTCGTTTGCTTCATTCAGTCCATAGATTATATACCACAAACTTTGCTGTGAAGCAATCAAATGCTGGCAAAGGGTGAGAAGTGAAAGGATACTACAAATAAACTATGTACAGCATTTAACAAAGCTCTGTCAGTGTCATCATGAGTTTCATTAAAGCTCTTACCCTGTGCAAAAAGCGTTAGTCCTGGCATTTAAATATTGAACTTTATTGTGAACATAGAATACATAAACAAACTCTTCGATTTCAAGACCTCTTTAAGTACTGTAATTTTCCAGTTGAGTACATTTGTGGGTCATTTAAATCGCATCATTAAATAAGTGGGCAAAAACGGGCCTCTTTCTCAGGTGTTTCTGGTGTTTTAGCAAAAAGGAGATATAACATGTAAGATAAAAAGACTCCTGTTATCACCACTAAGGTCTCTGAGAGAGAGTACGATAAGTACTAATGTCAAAACAGGAACAGTAATGTTTGTTATTAATTTTATATTAAGATATGGGTCTATATGACACAGTTGGAGAATAGGGTTAATGACATACATTAGATATTTATGCTAACACTATTAGATTTGAATACAACTAATCAGTAATATATGAACAGCATAAATTACACACATAGGGTCTATTCATAAATGTAAATATATGCATGCACATTTACTTGTGTGTATAATTACTGCTACATGCATGTGTACCTCTACTCTTTTTTTCTAATCTCCATTATATATTGTATATTTATACCTAAGACTAGACGTGTGACTCTATCCCTTGCAATCAGGAGGTGGAACCTCCTGAAGCATGATTTACAAGTGCAAAGTTTCTACAAGTAACTTTGGACACCTAGGGAGTGATTCATAAAGACAAATATAAACGTGTATTTTGCTAATATACCTACGAGAAACTGTACTCCTTTTGCCATTCACCATTTCTTTTTGTTATTCATTATTTCTAAATGTAGATTTACACCTAGGTGCAGAAAACCACCCTCAAATCAGGGGATGGAGACTCCTCCAACAGGACTTATGAGAGTGAATCTACTAATCGTAACTTTGCCAATGAGGATGGTGATCTCTGCCATCCTGGTACTAATACAATAAAATATTAGAGCACATTATCACATTGAGGTGGAGGTGTATTAAATGATTAATATAAATATATTAATGATTGTTAAAATTCCTAACCTCACTAATATTTGTATTTGTTTTTAATGAGTGCATTTTGCTCTAAGTTATTAACGTAGTTATTTCAATTTTTTTGATGTTTTAGTAAAACTTTATGAATGAACTTAGATCCTATATAATTTCATTTCATTTCCATGCCTCTATTGTGCTGTTTGGGAGTTTGTTGCAGTACTGTGAAGGAACGCAATGTTTTTCTTACTTCAAGTCTGGGCTGAAGAATATTTCAGCTTTTTCTGACAGCTCTAGGGCGCTAGAAACTTTAGAAGTATCGTTTGTGAATAGTAATGGTCTTACTCTTTGGAGGGTGTATGTTTGTATCAGCATGTCTCTCCTTTGACCCAAAGTTTTTCAAACCCCACCAACTTAGAAGTAAATATTTTCCATTTCCTAGCAACTACATGTGTCCCTCGTAAATTCACTACAAAAATGTATTTCTGTGTTTGCAGAAATCTCTTCTTCCTTGGTGGAGATTTATATGCACAGAAAAAGATAGAAGAAGAGAAGGTCTCTAGCCATAGGATTGTGAGTAGTATTTTGTTGTACATGAGTAATACTCCTTTAGTACTACCTTCGGTGCTACCAAATACAGTTTGTGACCCGAATACATGGTGTTCATGTATAATATGTTCCTGATATTAATTTTTTGTAATGTAGGCATCTATGTAAGTTACTGATTATTATTTTTCACCAATATTATATTTTTCATCATTAACCGTTATTATCTTTTCTTTGCTTCCCTTTCCATACATATCATGAAGACAGTTAAAACATTAACTGGACAACTCCACAGCACTTTCTGCACAACGCAATTTAGTAGTAAATTTAGCATTTTGATAGGTCTAGCAAGTGTGCAGCTCGAACATTTGTTGCGAGTGCCTTTTTAGTTTTTCCAACGTGCACCCACATTTGGGCCCCTCTGAACTGATTTCTGTAGAATGTACTCAGATGTTATGTGCATTACACATATGTAGGACATAAATATGCATATAGATTGTCATTCATTGGTGATTCAACTGTAGTTTACACATGCACATATAATGATTGTTTCCAGGCATAAGTCTACAATACACCTAGCCACTTAAGTTTAACATATGAGTGTTTTGTGATTTTGTCTAGATTGACTACATTGAGAAATCCTTGCAAAAGCATGCAAATGCAAAAATTAATTTACAATCATCTATTCTCTACGGTATATGTCATTACGTACTTGCACAAAAAATGCAATACTTTGGAAAAACAGCAAGTTGCACAAAATGAGAATCTGCTAAAGTAATTTTCTGCTGTTAATCATAGGTTCATACATTTTCAAAACATAACACGGGTTATTGTTTTTGTACTT
The DNA here is from genome assembly GCF_031143425.1 of Pleurodeles waltl. Classification (NCBI taxonomy): domain Eukaryota; kingdom Metazoa; phylum Chordata; class Amphibia; order Caudata; family Salamandridae; genus Pleurodeles; species Pleurodeles waltl. The sequence goes on from NC_090444.1 coordinate 1,742,425,496, forward strand.
CATAATTCTCTCATATGAGTTTATGGCAGTGCTTTCCAAACGGATAAGAACCACGACCCAATTTTTAGAGCAACATATTTTTACAACCCATCTAGCTTTATTGAGCATGAGGAGGGTGGTTTTTAATGTAACTAAAGCTTCATGTAGTGGCACACTGTAATTTATAGACAGCACATTTTTCAATCGAAATGGCCTCTAAATGTGTATAGACATACAATTTTACTGATAAAATTCTATTGCACACATGAAATGTGTGGAAATTGGGTTTTGGTGAATATTTGTCATTTGTGTATCTCCAAGTAATGTGTCTTGATTGATTCTTAAACTATAAAATTCTTTGTTTCCATCACACTTCAGAATTACAAAAACATGTTCTTTTTCTCTTGCCTAACACCTAAAATTTACAGTTCGTTTACAGGTACATTTATGTTGTTTTGTGTTACATAAAATTACATTTTACCTTTCACATTTTGCAAGTTTCCTTTTACTCTTCCTGTACCCCAGGAAAGATTATTGCTTAATTGATTTTTCATCCTCTGATTGTAAAATGAGGAGAGCTTGTAAACAACAAACTTCATGTTAAAAAAATAAGCAGTAATTTATCAGACGACATAGCCTAACATTTGACCTCTGTCTTTGAAGCACAGCAAATCTCACAAAATAAATACAGAATTTAAAGGCATCTCTGTTTACAGTCCGGACTTTCCTGTCACACAGTTTGAGAAATACGGGTTTATAGAATTACATAGGTGCAAACTACGTGTAACTTGCCGAGAGTGGGAGGATCAAGGAATAATTTGCCTTGTAAATGGACATCGGCAATATAATTATATTGTTCCCATTGACATATTCCCATTTGCTCTCTTCTACCCTGGAGGTGGCTGAAGTTTTACAACAAAGGACTGAAGTATTTCCTCTGTAACTTCTCGTCTAGAGTGGGAGGGAAATGAATGCCCTCGAGGAAGGGATTTCATGGGATGTGTTTCTCAATAGGGCAGAATCTTTTTCCTGTTCAGAAAAAAAGAAAAGAAGAAAAATGGTCATGTGACCACTGGGCTGCAGTTTCCAAGTGTGTTATCGGGCATTCTGTTCAAGTTATGCATTGCTGTGACTGGGGGCTTGCAGGATACAGCAGTATGGGGCAAAATTGACACTAGAAAGTATTTCAGAGGACCTTGCCAGTTGAGTGCCTGTAAATTCCGCCTGTGCAGCTTTTGAGGTGTACTACTGGGGTTGATTCCAAAATGCAAAAACTGTTACACTTTGTGTAAACGGATGTGTACATCTTCACAAGTACCTTTAAACTGTTTTCCTAATTCGGACACACGGCCTGAAAGATTCTCATTTAGATTCCTTTTGCCTTGTGTATAGCAACTCTCATGTAGAAAAAGGAAAGCCTACTTAGCACAAAAGCTATTACATTTCATAGGAGAAAGCCGTTCCCTTTGCTCAAGGCCCTGTTTCTGAGCCATTTCACTGCTTTTGGAAATGCCTCGACATTATTTTTTATCATATTCTCTTTCACACTGTCTTTCCACACTTTTAAAAAAGCACTAAAATGGAATCTGTCTGAATTGTTAAGAAAGGCGCCCTTAGCAATATTCACAGTATTGTAAAATGCCTGGATGTGATAATAGCTTTAAAACTCCCCTAAGTGTTTTGTAATTTGCTGAGTTCATGGGGTGTTAAAGGCTATTTAGGAACATGTAACCACCACAAATGATTATTTAATCTGGATTTAATAAGGTAAAGACTAAATAGCATAAAACATTTACATGTACAGGAACCCACAGAGCAGATTTGCCTCCTGCAAACAAAATCATTTTACAGCAGTTGTCTGGGTGGTGTAAGTTTGATTTGGACAGTTGTTAGAGGCACCCCAGTTAGATCAGAATGTGATATAAAAATGAATGTTTTTTTTATGGAAGTTACTGCAATAATTTTGCAGCTTCACGAAATGTTAATAATAGCTCTTACCAACTCAAGGAAACCGATTTTATTAATCATTATATGAACACAGGTCTGAGCAAACTGACACATTTATAAATGTCAGGTTTTGTAACTCGTAAATTGCGAGTCTTAGCGACTCACACTTTGCGGGTTGCAAACCCTTATGTACCACAGTGTCTCAGACACTGTTAGCGATTACAAAATGGGTAGCAAGGGGTCTGCGTCATTAATATTCATGAGGCAGGTCGCCAATTGAAACCCTTTTTTGAATGGCCGCACTCACTGGGATGGTGGCCTGCTTTTTAAATAAATCCGTTTTGTGTGTTTTTTTTCAGTGCAGCTCATTTTCCTTAAAGGAATTCATTTAAAAAATAAAATGTTTCAGTTTCATTTTATCAGAGTAGGTAGTGGTCCATGGGACCACTGCCTGCTCTGAATTTTTTTTTGCAGCCGCAGTCCCTTGGGGACCCCTTCCCGGTTGCGAATGGATTATCACCAATTTGAAATTGACTTTAACTGTGACTGTTTTGTGAGGGCATTAATGGTCACAAAACAATAGTTCATACTACGGCAACTCACAATTAGAAAGGGACGCCCTTGGCACACCCTTTCCTAATTCCGACTCGCAAACCTATTTTGCAATTTGGTAAATAGATTACCGAAACACAAAATAGCATTTGTAGATACCAAAATGCTTTTTTCTGTGTGCAAACGGCCTGATTCTGCGAATCAGGCCGTTTGCACACAGAAAAAACTTTATACATCAGGCCCTGAAAGGGGTAACCAGCAAGTTGAAAACATTTTGCTTCCCAGGCACATTAACCCACTGAGTTCATTTTCCAGCATTATGTTGATACGTGATGGAGCCATGTTGCTTTAAGTTAACTGTGAGCTTTATTTATCAGTGCACAAGTCAGCACTACTTCACTGTGTTTTGCCTGTTCACAAATGGTTTCTATTTATGTGGGTGAACTTAGCCAGAAGGCAGTGAGGGTCAAAGGCAGAGATAAAATCCACAAGCATTGTCAAAGCCAATAGATGTGCTGATACGAGAACTTTTGGCTTTTTCAATGTTTTCTAAATATGTTACACAGCAAGGTGGGCTGCTATGCAACATGGCTTAAAGTAAATAAAAAGAAAGCGCTATGTCATGGCCAGTGCTGACCGCATCATAGCTCCTCTCTGTTTAGTAGAAGCCATTATGCACTTCAGCATGAGCTATTGTGAAAAATCTTTAAATAACATTGACACTGCCAATGGATTTTACAGACGTTGAAACCTATTGGTTTTACTAATGCATGTTTAAACATGCAAATACATGCCATAATTGGCTCATGTTGCTTGTGGTATTCTGCTTGCTTATTCTTGCAGTTTTGAGGTTTCTTAGGGCCAAATATAGGACCTTTTGTTTTGTGACTCACAATTTGCGATCTGTTTGCGAATCCCAAATTGCGAGTCACAAAACAAAATGTACAACAGTGTTAATCATACTGTTTGCGGTTCCCAAATGGGTCACAAGGGACCTGCCTCGTGAATATTTATGACGCAGGTCGCAATTTGCGACCACCATGTCTGGGATTGCTTTTCCATCAAATAGTTTTTTTTTTAAATGCAGCCTGTTTTCCCTAAAGGAAAAACAGGCTGCATTTAAAAAATAAAAAATATCGCTTTTTTTTCTCCATTTTTTCAGAGCAGGCAGTGGCTTCTGGAACCACTGCCTGCTTTGAAAAAACATTTTTGCTGCCATTTACAAAGGGGAAGGGGTCTGCTAGGGGCCACCTTACTGTTTCTCAATGGTTTAACACTAATTTGAAATAGCACTGGCCAGTGGAAGGTCACTCACCACAGAGACAGGAAAATGTGCTTGGTACAAGCTCCATGGGCGACTAGACAGCAGGAAGAGTTTTAATGACAATATGATTCACTGACAGCTCATGCACCCTGTAGGCGAAACCTAAAAAGTGGATTTAGGCACACTGTGGTGGTTTCTGATGGGGGGATGCACTATTTACTGTGTTGTAATGTAGCATTCATTAACAAGGTATGTCTACAGCTCTTTCCCAAGCTTTTGAAAACGGGGTGTTGCTCCTGATGGATACCAGGAGTGTCGTTCCAGGCACAATGAGATTACCTGGTGCTATAATTTAATTTCCTGAATTTATTTGTCTCTGGTCTGATGGTATAGAGGCTACAATTGTGTCTATACATAGGGGACCTAGTGAGTGTGCCTGCCAGATATGTATGTGTGCCAAATGTTATGGCTTTGTAGATAATGCACATGGCTTTGAAGGTGGTATGAGGAAGCAAGGGGAACCAGTGGAGTTCCATAATTTGTGGCAGGAGCAGTGGACAGGGGGAGTTGATGTGCTCATATTTCCTGAAGCCTATCATAAGATTCACACCATAGCCCGGTATTCATGACACATGAGCAAGCTAACAAGATGTGACTTACTGCATCCTCTATACTGCATTTTATAATTTTCAACCTAATAGACAAACCATAAACTTGTGAAAAACAGAGTCAGATATTTCATTTCCAAGCCTCTGCTTTTAGAGCAGAGGTGTGGCTCGATGGCCTGATCAATACTACATGTTTAGGCTTTACAAATGGTTTCCTTCTTGATTAACTGTGTGAGAATGCATCTAATGAAGAAATCATGTGTCTGAGGTGTAGATTTGGCCCTTGTGTACCATTGCTGGTTATACTTGTGTTAGGGAAACATTTTGGCCCTCATTACGAATTTGGCGGTCTTTTGGCAAGACCGCCGTGCTGGCTGCCACCAAAAGACCACCAATGTTGGCAGTACAGACAGTGACTGCTGTTTTACAAGTCACAAACTGAAGACCGCCCAAATACAGCTACAAATCCTAAACCGCCAGGCCAACTGAGGGCAGGAGAGAGACGGTCCCACCACCAGTACTGCCACGCCAACAACATCCTCCCCTCCATATTGAGACACACAAATCAGCATGGCGGTCATTGCACAGCGGAAAATTATTGGCGGTGCAAATCGCTGCAGTCTAAAAATCACCTCTACCAGAATCTGACCACATTGGACAGTTTGCATACCCCACACTTGACACACATACACACACACCACACATACCTGCTCACTGCACTAAATAACACCCTCTAACATCCCCCCACAATCCTTTGCAACCACAACTACTAACAGAGACATCGAGGAGCACACCAACGGAGGACACTGTATGTCAATACCATAGGCACCAACACACTTCCCACGCATCACACATCACACAACTGTACCAGCAACACAATACACGCATCGCCACTGCACACAAACACCAGATACCACCAGAACACACAACCAAATACCTCAACCTCACCAAGCACTCTAGACTGCATCCCACACACACAACACAAACCGCCACCCAAAACACAACTACCGTGTCCCGTCAGAAGCTCCCACGTTTCACCGATAATGAGTTATGGGTCATGGTAGATGAAAATGTCATGGTAGAGACACAAATGCTTGGAGCTCAGGTCCAGCAAACCTTGATAGCCAGGAAAATGGAGTTATAATGGAGGATTGTGACAGGGTCAACCCAGTGAGCACCCATCTACGCACAAGGGAGGACATCAGGAAGAGGTTGAACGACCTACGGGGGAAGGTGCATTCCATTTCATCACGTCACCAGATTGCCATCAATAAGACTGGCAGTCGCCCCCCACCTCCTCCCCCTGAGTTCACATCAGGGGAGGAGAAGGTCTTGGACACCAGGCATCCTGAGGGCCTGACTGGAATCATCAAAGGACTCGACTCTGGTAAATTAACAACACTCCCTAGGCACCAGCCACTCCTGTCCAGCATGTGTCCCCACCACACATCACTCCCTAATCCAACCCATCTCATACTCATGCACCCCCAATCACCTCACACTCCTCCCCTGCATGCCGCACCACCCCACTGCCACTATCCCCTCACAGTCCCTTCCTAATGCACGGATACCAATCACAATGCCAAGCACCACAACTCCCACAATGCATCAATCCCTACACATCAACAGATCACAGTCCCACTTCACAGTGGAACACCTGCACAGAAAACCATATCACATGCCACACCAACTGGATGCTTCAACTGCATTCCAACACATGGCAATGACAATGCTATCCACTATTGTAGGAGGCTGGCCTGGCTTACAGTGGGTACCTTGTGGTACTTATACTTGTGCCAGGTCCAGTGATCCCTCATTAGTAGAATAGAGGTGTTTCTAGCTGCTTAGGCTGATAGAAGGTAGCTATGGCAAAGCAGCTTAGGCTGAACTAGGAGACATGCAAAGCTCCTACTATACCACTTATATCATATAGCACAATATCATAAGAAAACACAATACTCAGAGTTACTAAAAATAAAGGTACTTTATTTTAGTGACAATATGCCAAAAGTATCTCAGAGAATACCCTCACTTAGGAGGTAAGTAATATACACAAATTATATGTACACAAACCCAAAACAGGTAAGTAACAGTAAGAAAAGTAGTGCAAACAATGTAGAATCACAATAGGATGCAATAGGCAAACATAGGTCTGGGGCAACATAAACCATATACTCCAAAAGTGGAATGCAAATCACGAATGGACCCCAGACCTATGGGAGGTTGCAGAGGGTCGCTGGGACTGTAAGAAAACAGTAAGGGTGTCCAAGATACCCCAACCCAAGACCCTAGAAAGTAGGAGTAAAGTTACCCTACTACCCCAGAAAGACACAATAGTCGTGATAGGGGGATTCTGCAAGAACCACAAGCACCAGCAAAACACTGAAGACGGATTCCTGGACCTGAGGACCTGAAAAGGAAGAGGACCAAGCCCAAGAGTCACGATAGTGTCCAGGGGGGGCAGGAGCCCAGAAAACCCCAGATGAAGGTGCAAAAGGGCTGCCTCTGGGAGGAAGAAGCCAAAGATTCTGCAACAACGAAAAGGGCTTAGAACTTCTCCTTTGGATGGAAGATGTCCCACAGCGTGCTGGATGTTGCAGACGTGTTTCCACGCAGAAATACCCCAAACAAGCCTTGCTAGCTGCAAGGGTCGCAATAGAGGTTTTTGGGTGCTGCTGGGGACCAGGAAGGACCAGTCGCCCCTTGGAGGAGGACACAGAGGGGGCGCTCAGCAACGCAGAGAGCCCCCGCAGAAGCAGGCAGCACCCGCAGAAGTACCGGTAGCAGGCACTTGGAAGTTCTGTGAACTCAGAGTCACAAAAGGAGGGTCCCACGACGTCGGAGTCCAACTCAGCGGGTTGAGCACTGCAGGACGGAGTGCTGGAGACCCAGGCTAGGCTGTGCACAAAGGAATCCTTGGAGAAGTGCACAGAAGCCAGAGCAGCTGCAAATCACGCAGTACACAGGTTTGCTGTCTGGCATGGGGCGGCAAGGACCTACCTCCACCAAATTTGGACAGAAGGGCCACTTGACTGTGGGAGACACTTGGACCCAGCTCCTGTGTTCCAGGGACCACGTGCTTCAGGATGAGATGGGACCCAGAGGACTGGTGAAACAGTCTTTTGGTGCCTGCGTTAGTAGGGGGAAGATTCCGTCGACCCACAGGAGATTTCTTCTTGGCTTCCAGTGCAGGGTGAAGGCAGACAGCCCTCAGAGCATGCACCACCAGGAAACTGGCGAGAAAGCCAGCAGGATGAGGCGCTACAATGTTACTGGTAGTCGTCTTGCTACTTTGTTGCGGTTTTGCAGGTGTCCTGGAGCAGTCAGTGGTCGATCATTGGCGGAAGTCGAAGAGGGAAGTGCAGAGGAACTCTGGTGAGCTTTTGCATTCATTATCTGAGGAATAGCCCAGAGGAGAGACCCTAAATAGCCAGAAAAGGAGGTTTGGCTACAGAGAAAGGAGGTTTGGCTACCAAGAGAGGTAAGAACCTATCAGAAGGGGTCTCTGCTGGCACTGGCAACTCAGAGCAGTCCAGTGTGCCCCCAACACCTCTGAATCCAAGATGGCAGAGGTCTGGGACACACTGGAGGAGCTCTGGGCACCTCCCCTGGGAGGTACTGGTCAGGGGAGTGGTCACTCCCCTTTCCTTTGTCCAGTTTCATGCCAGAGCAGGGCTGGGGGATCCCTGAACCGGTGTAGACTGGCTTATGCAGAGATGGGCACCATCTGTGCCCATCAAAGCATTTCCAGAGGCTGGGGGAGGCTACTCCTCCCCAGCCCTTCACAACTATTTCCAAAGGGAGAGGGTGTAACACCCTCTCTCAGAGGAAATCCTTTGTTCTCCATTCTTGGGCTGGGCTGCCCAGACCCCAGGAGGGCAGACTCCTGTCTGAGGGGTTGGCAGCAGCAGCTGCAGTAGAAACCCCGGAAAGGCAGTTTGGCAGTACCCGGGTTCTGTGCTAGAGACCCGGGGGATCATGGAATTGTCCCCCCAATACCAGAATGATATTGGGGTGACAATTCTATGATCTTAGACATGTTACATGGCCATGTTCGGAATTACCATGGTGACGCTACACATAGGTAGTGACCTATGTGCAGTGCACGCGTGTAATGGTGTTCCCGCACTCACAAAGTTTGAGGAATTTGCCCTGAATGATGTGGGGGCACCTTGGCTAGTGCCAGGGTGCCCACACACTAAGTAACTTGGCACCTAACCTTTACCAGGTGAGGGTTAGACATATAGGTGACTTATAAGTTTCTTATGTGCAGTGAAAAATGGCTGTGAAATAACGTGGACGTTATTTCACTCAGGCTGCAGTGGCAGTCCTGTGTAAGAATTGTCAGAGCTCCCTATGGGTGACAAAAGAAATGCTGCAGCCCATAGGGATCTCCTAGAACCCCAATACCCTGAGACCCCAAAGTACAATATACAAGGGAATTATATGGGTGTACCAGTGTGCCAAGGAGAATTGGTAAAATCAGTCACTAGCCTGCAGTGATAATTTTAGAAAGCAGAGAGAGCATAAACACTGAGGTTCTGGTTAGCAGAGCTTCAGTGATACAGTTGGGCACCACACAGGGAACACATACAGGGTATACACTATGAGCACTGGGGTCCTGCCTAGCAGGATCCCAGTGACACAAGGGCAAAAACAAACATACAAACAGTGAAAATGGGGGTAACATGGCAGGTAAGATGGTACTTTCCTACAACTATCCTGAACCCTCAATGGAAAATGAAAACAATGGCATAATCCGTCACCCGCAAGCAATGTCTGCAGTGCTGCATCTGTCATTACCATCACTGGAAAGCAAGTCAAGCTACTCCATGCATCAGATCATGATATAAAAAAGGACATCTCCACAATGTAACTTTCTCCCTTTCCATTCACAGGTACTGCTGCCACTGCCACCTGGCAGCGGATGCCAGAGACAGAGAGACCTCCCCAGGATGTAGGCCCCAGTGGATGTCTGGATATTGATGACTTGCCTGGCCCATCTGGGACAACTGGTGAGTCCACCACCAACAGCCCCACCCTGAACACATCGGAGTCCCCAACCCATGTGGCTTTTACAGCACAGCTAACCCTTCATCCCCAAACCTGTGTCCAAAGGACAGGTCAATCAGCAGTGTGCCCCACAGTACAGGAACCAGAGTCAAGGCCACACACCCAAGACAATGAAGGTCCTGGTGCAACTGGGAGTGGACACACTGTGCCAGGGGCACAGGCACAGGAGGCCAGGAGCAGTGGGAGGGCACCTGTGGTCCAAGGGATGGGGCACCCACACCAAACAACTGGCCTGGAAGCCATCTCCCAAGTCCTGAGAGCAATCCACCATTCACAAACACTATGGGCCAGATTCTCACAACCTTGCAGGAGAACCAGAGGCTGCGGGGGGAATACCACCAGGAGGCCATGCAGCAGTGGCAGACCCTCAATGCCACCATAGCCTCAATTGCAGGGGTGCTCAAGGAACTGACATCCATCCTTCGTGTGGCCACCACCCACCAGGAGGCCCATTCCACTAGCCACATTCCAACAGAGTCCTCCACTTCCGCTGCAGCTAGTGGAATGGAGGCCCTGTCAGAAAACCCATAAACCACCAGCACCCCTCCCCCTGTAGCTGAGGAGCCCCACATAAGTCAGGATGTCTAGCCAGACATCCTTTTGACCTGATGGTAAGACAAAGAACATTGCCAGGAAGTGACCCTCTCCTGAACATTCTCCCTTGTCTGCCTCTGACACACCCTGTTGACTGTCCACTGTCATGTCTCCATTTTCCCATGTCCCTTGGATACTGTACCTGGACTACCTACAGCTGAGCCGACTACTCTGTTGATTTCACTGACCATGACCCCCCTCATCACCCACTGCATTTGTGAATCACATTAAACACCTTTGAGCACTCCTACTGCCTACGTGTCTTTATTGTAAGGAGTAAGATTTTCTGTTGTACATCATGTCATTACAGTCAACCCATTGTCCTGCAAAAGTTGGTGAGATAGACAGAAGGAGGAGCAATATGCAGCAAGGATGATAGTAGAGCATACATGTTCCAAGGGAGCCAACAGGCAAGGCAGGAACAAGAGCTGAACCACACAAATGCCCTACAAATAGACCATGACAGGGACAACTATCACAATAGGAGTCAATGTTGGCCACTCAACACACATGCAGTACAATGTCAAAATCCATAGTCTGATTTGGTAGGTGAAATCTCAAACCATATGCCCATGTCAGATCCACATTTCCTAGACATCCATACCCAATGGTCCTTCCCTCACAGCTGTCAAAACTGAACTAAAGGCATGTTCCATAGTCAGCAACAGTTAGGTTACATATTCTCCCATTGTGGACTGTGAGGATATGTAGCAATACTGATGACACCACTATGCTTGGCACTACAATCACAGTTGACATAGCAGTACAGGGAACATAGATCATGTACAATGAATTGCATAAGTGATGCAACACAACAGCAGAGTGAAAATAGCACTGACATTTGAACAGTAACACCCCCTCTGATGGGCAATATGTCCCCCTCAAACCTATCCAGGGGGAGAGGTGCACTCTACACCTCCAATGATGATAGACACCAGGAGGAGCTATGTCACAAGGCAGACAGGAGTACCGGTCACATAGAAAACAGTTTACACATAATGGTTTCTCATAGGAAGTATTGTTGAATTAACTCTGCTCTACGTCAGCTGCATCCTCATCACCTTCCTCCTCATCATTCACTATGTCCCCTTCATCAGCAACTGGTCCAGCTGACATCTCCTCTACATTCAGCAATGGGTTGTGAGTCTCAGGGCCAGATGGTATAGCATGCAACAGGCAACAACGATCTGGTAGACTTTCAGTGGCTTGTAGAGTAGGACACCTCGGGCGACGTGCAGACACTGGAATCTGGCCATCAGTAGCCCAAAAGTTCTCTTAATGACACGCCTCGTCCTGCTGTGGGCCTCATTGAAATGTTTTTCAACATCTGTAGTCAGATATCTCACAGGTGTACGCAGCTGGGGAAGGTTAGGATACCCAGAGCCACCTGTGTGCACAAAGGTTGGACTCATCTCAATACCAGTGGAGATACAGGGAAGATTGTGAAGGGAGGTGAGATTACAGGGGCACACACAATATTGGGTACATTCCGATGAGCCAGGCCTGCTCCCTCTGTACATGTGCCATCATGTGCGGGACATTGCTGTTCCGCAGAATGAATGAGTCGTGCACAGAACCAGGGAAATTGGCCGTAACCTGGCAGATATATTGGTCAGCGAGACGCACCACCAGGACATTAATGGAATAAAAGTTTTTCTGGTTCCTGTACATTTGTTCATTTATCCTGGGTGGAACCAAGACAATGTGGGTGCCATCTATGGTCCCTATCACATGAGGGACATCTGCCAAATCGTAGAGGGCATCTTTAACAGTGGCCAAATCCGCATGTTGGGGGAACCTGATGTAGCAGGGCAGATGTTTGGGCAAAGCAAACACTACCTCCTTCAACACATTACTGAACATTGGCTGTGACATCCCTGCTGCCAAGCCCACTGTAATCTGAAATGACCCTGAGGCAAGGAAGTGGAGAACTGACAACACCTGTACTGTGTGAGGGATGGCATAAGGATGCCGTATGGCAGGCAACAGATCCGACTCCAACTGAGTACCCAGCTCCATGATGGTCTAACGGTTCAGATGATACATCTGTATGACGTGTCTCTCTTCCAGGGTAGCAAGGTTAACTAGAGACAAGTACACAGGGGCATGTCTCATTATCACCAGTCAAAAGTTGATGTATTCAATGTGTAGACGTAGTCAGTTTATGCATTAATCACTATATTTAATCCATGACACACCTAAAATTCAACTATTAATCACTAATTACATGTAAAATGGCAGCCACCTGTCCTGCATGCACAGGACAGATAGAAGTGACCTCATTCCGCTGGCGTTAGTCGTCATGGCGGTAGGCGGTCTCAACCGCCGTGCAACTCGTCATTGGATAACATTGTTGCCTGTGGGGGACTGGGGCCAATGGTGCTCACCACCGGCAGTGACGGTCATGTACATGGCGGGGATGACCACCATTTACTGTGGCATAGCTCACTTGACTCCTGATACTCGTGCAAGCAAGACCTCCACAGTTCTGCTGTGTTCTGCCTCTAGAAGCCAATATTCCACGTCCTGCAGGAGCCTTCACCCAGGAGGAGTTAGAGGAGCTTGTGGACGTGGTCCTACCCCTGTATGGATAGTTATATGAGGCACCAGAGCAGCAGGTGAGTCTTATGTCATTGTCCTGTCTGATAGTGATGTGTGTGAGGACAAAAGGCTTTGGGGCGAGACAGACGGAGTGAATGCATGGAGATGGGTGAGGAGTCTGAGCGTTAGTGGCATGATGACATGTGAGTGTAGTCATGAGATGTGTCTGATGTGTGATGTCCACTGCTGTCCCTGTGACGCCACTCTACATGACTTTGTCCTTATGTCTGTGTCACCAATGCAGGTCGGCGCCCATCAGAAAAAGGGAATTTGACGTGCCATCGCCAAGCAAGTGTGGACCATGGGGTCCACAGCAGGCGGAGCACCCACTACAGAAAGGGGTGGGAGGACTTGAGACACTGGGCATGTAATACCACAGAGGCCCAGCTGGGGACATCCTCTTAACGAGGAAGGGATGACCATTGGACCCTGACCCCCCTAATGGCCCTCATTTTGGCAGTGGCCTTTCCTGAGGTTGATGGGTGCCTGAGGGCAGCACAGCAGCCACAAGGGGGTAAGTACACACTCATACCTTGATAACGTAATGCTTGTATGGCTTTGGATTGACTACTAGTGGGAAGATGTAGCATAGGTCATTGGTAAATGCACATTGACTATGGGTATCAGCCGCCCTGGCAGGATTGGTTTCAAAGATGTGTGCCCATACCATGCAGACAGTGACTTATGAGGGCATTTACTTCCAATTTTGAATTTGTGTGGTCACCCTCAACAAAGTTTAAGAGCCCAGCTCCTACCATCAGCATCAGTACACCTTAGGGCATTGCCATCAGTATCAGCCTACCACTGTGGCAAAGGTAATTAGTGAGTCCTTAATCAGCTGCCATGTACCGTATGTGTAGATAGGCAGAGTGGGCCCAGAAGTAACTATGCTATTTGTCAATGGATTAGTTGGCATGCTACCTGCCCATGAAGGATTCTGTTGAGTCAGTAGTACAGGATATGACTCCATAAATGACCATTAGAATACTCCAAACATTGGGCAAATGTGACTTGTGTGACCCTCATTAAGTACATAAGTGCTATTGTTCCACCATCAGCAGTTTACATCAGCATTGCTGTAGTTTCCCCCATGGTGTCCTGCTGTTGTAGCATGTATAGATGATGGCATGGCCTGCCATGGCATAGCAGCAGATAATGATGCTGTTGCTCTGTGTGAATGTTGGGTTGGTATTGACCCATTGCACCCTGTCTTTCTCTGCCACCCTCCCTCACTCTCCTCCTCTGTCTTTGTGTGCATCAGCATCATCAGGTGAAGGAGAAGGGGCACTGGTGAGTGGGAAAGCTGCATCCCAGGACCCAGGAGGCTGATGCCAGTGGAGCCGAAGCAACCAGTGGGACGGAGGGTGAGGAGAGTGCCACGGGGAGACCGGATCGATGACAACATCTTTAGAGTAGTGGTGGACCCATCTGGTACCATCCCAGCACCATCCTTGTGAGCCACTCCCCTTTTCAGCACCGCCCTCTCTGTAGCTCCCAACTCAGTTGCCCGTGCCCGCTCACCCAGGACGGTGGCAATCTCCTTCGCCACAGGCACCTCTGCCCCTGCCCCAGTCAGCTCTGCTGCCCTCAATGAGGAGGCTATTGAACTCTTGAGGTTCATCTCTGTGAGGCAGTCAACCATCATGAATGCCATCCAAAAACTGGCATCACAGATGCAGCAGTCCAATGCCTACCTGGAAGGCATTCACTGTGACTTGGCTGTCTGCAGAGATCCTTTCAGGCTCTGGCCTCCTCATTTACCAACATGCATCCACAGCAACAGACACTGTTCGCAAGGACAAACACAAGCACCACAAAAGACACCAACGCCATACACACAGACACATGCAAACACAAAAACATCTACTCCCTACACTGACTCCTCCACCACCTCCCCCCTCACAGACACTACACCACTCATACCTGCAGTCACCACATCATCATTCCCAGATCCTGCCACAAGTGCCCTCATTCCCACCGTCACAACAAAAGCAGACCCCCATACATGCACCCTATACACCACATGCACCTTCAGCACAAATGTCAACACCCCCACATGCAGCACATCCACCCGACCTGCATATACCACTACAACATACATTCACACATCCAACCTATCATCTCCCCCCCACTGCACCTAAACGCTCACACTGAGCCACTGAACAGTCACACAGCACACATATGGCATCCATGCTTGCACCTGCACCCAAGGCACCTCACTGTATCCACCTCACAACCACTACCTCTCCCTCCACTCCCAAAGGTTTATCCCATGACCAACCTTGTGCCCATAGAAAACGTTTCCTGCAATAATTTTCCCTGTTCCCTCACACTGTCCTAGTCCCTGTTCCACCAAGCACCCTGTTACCCTCTCCAAACTCTTGCCTTCCAGCTCCCAGTCCTCCCATTGTCCCCCAGGTACAAGCCATTGCCTCCCCCACCCAAGACTTCTACTCCCACAAAGCCCAAGGTTACCCCTCTCAAACCCAAAGCCAAGCCACCTCCCCAAAATCAAAGTCCAAACCTAAACCTCCCCAACCCAAAACAAATAACCCTCCCTCCAAACCCAAACCTAAGGACCCCCCTCAAAACTCAAACCCCCACCTCGGACCTCCGCCCAACCCCTTAGGTGCCTGCATGCCCCATTGTTGCCCCTGCCTTGTGGAGGCCACTTTGCAGTCAGGAGTCAAGTTGGGGCCATGGGCATTGCTCTGTTTGCCTGAGGCACTCAATACAGTTGGACTGGCCAGTAGGTGCATGTTGTATATACTTATTTATGATATTCACATTTCTATATAATATATCTGCACCAGACACTCTTTGGTGTCCAGTGTAACAAACTTGTCCTGGCTTTCCTTCCACATGTACGTGTTGCATATGTGTGATTTGTTATGTGTGGTTTGTGTGTGATTGTGTGTATGTGTGTGTGTGTGTGTGTGTTGCTACAGATGTTTGTTTATGTGTGTGTGTGGCTGTCGCTAGCCGTGCTGGGTATGTGTGTTGTCTGTGGGTGTGTACTAATGGCCTTCTCTCCAGTGTGTGTTTACGGTTGGTATCTTTGTCACCTTCGCTGGTTCTGGAGTTGTATGGTCAGCAGGAGCATTGGGAAGTCATCCAGTTTGGGTTCCATGGTGGCTGCGGACGAGCCTGTGTTCCTAAAGGTGAGTGTTCCCTTTTATGTTGTTCATTTCTGCCAGGCATTTCATGGCGGGGCAACCACGGCGGAAATCCTGGTGGTGTGAGACCTTGTAATATGGTCGGCGGAAACATGTTCCCCACCTGCCTGGAGATGTCTACCACCGGCCGCCGCGGCCCATCCACAATGGTGACTTGGTTGTGTTCCACTTGGAACACCGCCATGGTCATAATATGGCAGTGTACTCGGGTCGTGGTGGTGCAACCGTCAATGCCACCACGGCGGTCCTCGGACCGCCAGACTCGTAATGAGGGCCTTTGTGCTTAAGATCATATCTGCACATTGTGTTTAACATGAAGAAGATGTGGCCTTGAGGATAATGTGCAAATCTGGGTTCTAAAGGGCCTGTTCACTGACATGAATAACATTGGCTGATTCAAGACAAATCACTTACAGGCATATTTACAAGAGGCTTGCACCACAAGAACATCACTTTTTTTCATGCTCCGGCAAGGCAAGCCTCTCAACAATATCTATGAGGCCACACAAAGCCAATTTGGCCTCATCGAAGTAGATAAGGTAAAGCAGCGCTTGTCATAGAATTGCATTACTGTGAGCCATGGGGGCATTCTATGGCTGCTGCAGGGGGTTTTTGTCACGAAACACCCATGGATTTTGACACTGACCCAGAATTACTTAATGACATAAACTTGGAGTAGTCCCACAATCTTTTGCATCCCCAGGAGTGACATACGAGGAGAAATATTTTTATTTCTCCTTGTTTTTTCCTCTCTCCACGTGAATTGCATTCTGTAGCAAACATAGAAAGAGAAAAACGCCTCTTGGAATTGTGCACCTTCCTACATACAATACAAACACCCTTGTACCATGGTGCAAGGGTGTCTGCGTTGGTGCTAGGAAGAAAATTGTGCACCGGAGTGCACAGTATTTCATAAATATGGTGCATTCCTGCCCTTTCATATTGGTGTAGGGCAGCACAGCAAGAAGTCTTCCATTGCTACCCTATGCCAATGCCCATAAATAAGGGCCTTAGAGCTTGGCTGATAGGGGGTAATTTATATTGGAAGATGCTTGGTTGAAAGTTGAGAGCTTCATGAGCCATTGTGAAATTCATTGGATTGCCAATTGGATGACCCTTCTGCACATTGTCCCAGGTTTGTCTACTGGCTTGGTGAAAGGTTCATGAGCAACATGTTAAAGACATAGCCCTCATGAACACGGCGGTCCCCTCCGCACCGCCGACGGTAAAAACCGCCAGCAGAGGAGCGGGCTGGATCGCCAAATAATGAACCAAACGAAAGACAAGCATCCCGAAAACCACCCACTGCCAGCAGAGGAGTGCCGCCGACAACGGCAGAGTCCCCCCACAGGCTGACGGAAAGGCCCAACCCGCCCATCAAATAATGAACCACCAGTCCACCGCCAGTTCCGGGGCGGGTACCACTGCCACGCAAAGCCAGGCGGAAATGAACCAAATATAAGGAAACACTCACCGGAGGGCCAGACAACGCGCCGAAGCAGACATTGATAGAGAGCTGCAGATCATACCAGCCCTGCTCCTTGCCATATACCTCCATGACCGAGACCGCCAACGAAGACGATGATGGTAAGTACCGCAACCTACGAAACAAGGGAGGAAAGGGCACAGTCACATACCCACCCACTCCACCTACCCTGCAACGTCCCCCCAACCCTTCACAGCAGCACAAGTCATACACCCCACAGCAAGAGGTACTTACTCGACACAAGGCTAATCCAACTTGACCATAGTACATACAAATGCCCCACACCCATAAACAAGGAAACGAAAGACCAGGGTTCAACAGTGTGCCACCAAAACAAAGGCCACACAGAAATCTTTAATGAAAGCTCACATAGCTAAATAGTCCAAACAGGGCCAATGGCCAGTCCGTATGGCTACAATTGCCATGGGCCACAACGGACCCAACCTGACTCCCACAAATGCACTGTACTCCACCTAATGGGGCAACAAAGGGGCATCCTGGTACCTCACGGAATGGGGGAAGGGCGTGGTGGGGGTGGGGATTTGCGACAGGAGTAGGCCTTGGACTTTCGTTTGGAAGGTGGAGGGGGGTGGGCTTGTCCTTTGAAGGGGGGGTTGTTTTGAGCGGGTGGAGTCAGATGGACTCGGCTCAGCCCGGGCCTTTTTTTTCTCTGGGGAAGGGGCACGGGAATGTGAAGGGCAGACAGGGGTGGGCTGTGAAGTGGAAGGAGTGGAAAGGGCAAGGAGGTGAGCATACTTGAGGACAAGACGGGGTGGGCCAGTGGGTTGGAAGAGGTCAGCATATGCGAGGAAAAGTTTCTTCTGAGCAATTGGGGTGGTCCTGGATGAGGGCGTGGGAGTGGAGGCAGAGGCAGTGGATGTATGTGGTATAGGGATGCATGTAGTGGGTGCAGGTGACTGGACAGTATGCTGTGGTGTGGTGGATGTGTGGTGGGTGGGTGTCGGTGCGTTTGTGTGTTTTTGGAGGAGGGGGGTGGACACAGTGGGAGAAGACAGGCAGCTAGTGTGGATGTATGTTGTGTGGGTGTCTGCAAGTCTGGTGAGTGTGCTGCAGTAGTTGTGGTGAGTGCAGGTGTGGTGCATGGGGTGCATGTATGGATGTCTGCTATTGTTGTGAGTGCAGTAAGAGGAGCAGCAACAGTGACTGGAGGTGCAGTGCATGAGGGTGTGGATATAGAGGTGAGAGACAGGGAGGCGGAAGAGGTGGGCACACTGGGGGAAGTGGCTGTTGTTGTGTGTGCATGTGTCTGTTGGCTGTCTGAATGCTTGTGGTGGGAGGTGTGGTGTGGTGCTTGTGTTTAGAAGTGTGCTTCTTGTGTGTTGATGTGCTTGACTGCGTGTCTGAATGTGTGCCTTGGACGGGTGAAGGGAGTGGGGTGCTGGAAGGGGTAGAGGAGGTTGGAGGGGGAACGGAATGGCCAGGGAAACTGGCTGCCATCCAAGAGGAGGCCAGAGCCTGAAAAGATCTCTATAGGGCAGACACGGCACTGTGAATGCCATCCAGATAGGCATTTGTCTGCTGCACCTCTGATGCTAGCCCCTGGATGGCATTGACAATGGTTGTCTGCCCTACAGAGATGGTTCTCAGGAGGTCAATAGCCTCCTCTGTGAGGGCAGCAGGGCTGACAGGGGCAGGGGAGGAGGTGCCTTGGGCGATGGCATGCCAAAGTGCCCTCTTCTGATGGGCGCTGACCTAAAAGGGTGACACAGATATGGAACACAGAGGTCAAGCACTTGCAAGATAGGTACAGCTGGCTAATTGTCCACTATGGGACGACAGTACTCTCAGACTTACAGGCCATACGCACGCAGCATGCCATGCACCACAGCCCATGCAGGCTCAGAGGTGCACACATATGTCCATTCAACACCATCTTTTACACCCAAACAGTGCCACCCAAACCCAGACTCACATGTACCTCTGGCTGTCCATATGGTTTTGCGTACAGGGGCAGGACCCCGTCCACTAGCCTCTCCAGTTCCTCCTGGGTGAAGGCTGGGCCCTTTCCCCTGCAACACGGGCCACATCCATTACCAGAGGCAGGCCACAGCAGTACACTCAGTGGAGAACCTGTCCGCACGAGATCAGGGAGTCAAGTGAATAATCGATGACGAACTTGCGTACGTTCCACGGCGGTGTGCACAATCACCGCTGGCGACGATCATGATACGCTAGGATTCCCCATTGGCATCCATGTTAACCAATGATGGTGCGAACAACGGTAAACACCGCCTTACGCTGTGACGTCAACCGCTGGCGGTATGAGGTCACTTCCACAACGAAAGGCCTGGATTACAGTGGGCAGACATTTTGGCAGTAACTACGCATCTATAAATAAAACTTTGCACAATGCAGGCCCTACTAGCCACATGAAGCACCTAAGCATGTGTCCATTCCGTAATATACCACACATGAAATACTCTGTTCCCTCATTGTGATGTAGATCTGTCAGGAAGCAGTTAATGCTGAGTCACTACAATGAACTATGCAGTGCACAAATGATGAAATGTGTGCCTATGTGTCATGACCACACAAACTTGCCAAATCAAATCAAAGAAATGCTTGAGAAAAGTAAAGAGATATCCTCAGTGGAGACAGCAAAGCCCAAACTAGAAGAAGGTTTGCAGAGTAATCTTGCGCTTATTTCAAAGGAAGAATCAAGAAGAGAAGATTCAAGATGGCCGTCGTGAGTCCTGAAGGTTAGTTACAGTTCTAGTCTTGCAATCGGTTGGTTGCTAGGTTACGAACTCACCAGCTGGAAGCTTTGCACTTCAACTGAGGTCTGACAGGAATCAGCTGTGTGGAGAGAGAGCGCGCTTCAGAGCAGAAACTCCTGTGAGGTAAAATTACCCTTGAAGACTATTTTACAGAAAACATGATAAATATTGTCAAGGTTTATTCGAGGAGTTTGATAGTAGACCATTCCAGTGGAGGTTTGGCAAGGTTACAGAGTTTAATGTATGAATAAACCTTATGTTTACAAGGTTCCTGTTTAAGATACCAAAGTCAAAAGAAAAACGAACTTTAA
Organism: Pleurodeles waltl; assembly: GCF_031143425.1. NCBI lineage: Eukaryota > Metazoa > Chordata > Amphibia > Caudata > Salamandridae > Pleurodeles > Pleurodeles waltl. Next base: position 1,742,445,825 of record NC_090444.1, read on the forward strand.
CAAGCAAGTATTTACAAATACCAAGGTTATAAACGAAGGCCGAGTTTAACGGAGAAATGAATGTTATCAAGTAAGCATTTACAAATGCAACGGTAATAAACCAAAGTAGAGTTTAAAAGAGAAATGAACTTTAATAAACAAGCATTTACAAATACAAGTTATCGACAGATGTCGAAGTAAGAAAGGAGAAACGAACTTTAATAAACAAGTATTTACAAATACAAGTTATCAACAGATGTCGAAGTAAGAAAGAAGAAACAAACTTTATTAAACAAGCATTTACAAATACAAGTATTGACAGAAGTCAAAATAAGACAGGAGAAAAAAACTTTGTCAAGCAAGAATTACCAATGCAATAAACGTAATTGAACTCTCTAATGTAAAGTAGAAATCAACTCACATCAGCTGATTTGGAGAACACATTATCACCAAATATATATATATATATATATATATATATATATATATATATATATATCTATATCAACATAAAACCAATCTCTAACAAAGGTTGAGAAGTTCGTCCAGAATCAGTAATGAGCATTTTTAAGAAGAGCTTATCATTCATGGAGAGAAGCAAGGCTACAGAGAACTCAGGGTGAGTGGAGAAATAATAGAATTAAAGAGAATTAAGTGTTAAGAGTAGAAAGTGTAAAACTGATGTTGTATGTCCCTAGTAATTGCGATTGTGACTCTTGCAGGTGCTGCATCCAATCTTAGACGTGAAGAGGCAGACTGAGTACTGACATTCATCATCTCCGTAGCAGTCTCTCTACAATCCCATTCCCCTTTCCCCCTCCGGGGTACTCAGCATGAAGGATTAAAATTTGTTGTGAGTAGCTCGGGTCAGGACTGAGGAGTTTTCTTCTGCTTCTGAGGAAATCGAATTGAAGTATCCTGACAGATTGAAGTGCCTTCACCCTAATTTTAGGGAAAAAACAGATTTCCTCCTGAGCAGACTGGCAGAAGGAATTGATATAAAAGCATTAGCCACCGTTTTGGAAGGGTTACAGAAACAATTAAATAACACCATAGAAGAAACAGTCCAAATAAAACAGTGAATAAATGAGTTAGGGAACACCGCTAAATCAAATGAATCTGTGTTTTCACAAATCCCTAGCCCTTCACAGTCTGCAGGTATATCCACTCAAGTAATTCATGCGGTTTACCCTATTATTCCTTTGCCTCAACCCGAGCGCTTCGGTGGGGATCTGCGAGAAAGTAGCCTCTTTCTAGCCTTGTTACCCCCACTTTTGGCCTGTTTGTGAGTGTATGTCAGGGTGTTTTCACTGTCTCACTGGGATCCTGCCAGCCAGGGCCCAGTGCTCATAGTGAAAACCCTATGTTTTCAGTATGTTTGTTATGTGTCACTGGGACCCTGCTAGCCAGGACCCCAGTGCTCATAAGTTTGTGGCCTATATGTATGTGTTCCCTGTGTGGTGCCTAACTGTCTCACTGAGGCTCTGCTAACCAGAACCTCAGTGGTTATGCTCTCTCATTTCTTTCAAATTGTCACTAACAGGCTAGTGACCAATTTTACCAATTTACATTGGCTTACTGGAACACCCTTATAATTCCCTAGTATATGGTACTGAGGTACCCAGGGTATTGGGGTTCCAGGAGATCCCTATGGGCTGCAGCATTTCTTTTGCCACCCATAGGGAGCTCTGACAATTCTTACACAGGCCTGCCACTGCAGCCTGAGTGAAATAACGTCCACGTTATTTCACAGCCATTTTACACTGCACTTAAGTAACTTATAAGTCACCTATATGTCTAACCTTTACCTGGTAAAGGTTAGGTGCAAAGTTACTTAGTGTGAGGGCACCCTGGCACTAGCCAAGGTGCCCCCACATTGTTCAGAGCCAATTCCCTGAACTTTGTGAGTGCGGGGACACCATTACACGCGTGCACTACATATAGGTCACTACCTATATGTAGCTTCACAATGGTAACTCCGAATATGGCCATGTAACATGTCTATGATTATGGAATTGCCCCCTCTATGCCATCCTGGCATAGTTGGCACAATCCCATGATCCCAGTGGTCTGTAGCACAGACCCTGGTACTGCCAAACTGCCCTTCCTGGGGTTTCACTGCAGCTGCTGCTGCTGCCAACCCCTCAGACAGGCATCTGCTCTCCTGGGGTCCAGCCAGGCCTGGCCCAGGATGGCAGAACAAAGGACTTCCTCTGAGAGAGGGTGTTACACCCTCTCCCTTTGGAAAATGGTGTGAAGGCAGGGGAGGAGTAGCCTCCCCCAGCCTCTGGAAATGCTTTCTTGGGCACAGATGTGCCCAATTCTGCATAAGCCAGTCTACACCGGTTCAGGGGACCCCTTAGCCCTGCTCTGGCGTGAAACTGGACAAAGGAAAGGGGAGTGACCACTCCCCTGACCTGCACCTCCCCTGGGAGGTGTCCAGAGTTCCTTCAGTGTGCTCCAGACCTCTGCCATCTTGGAAACAGAGGTGCTGCTGGCACACTGGACTGCTCTGAGTGGCCAGTGCCACCAGGTGACGTCAGAGACTCCTTCTGATAGGCTCCTTCAGGTGTTGCTAGCCTATCCTCTCTCCTAGGTAGCCAAACCCTCTTTTCTGGCTATTGGCTATTTAGGGTCTCTGTCTCTGGGGAAACTTTAGATAATGAATGCAAGAGCTCATCCGAGTTCCTCTGCATCTCTCTCTTCACCTTCTGCCAAGGAATCGACTGCTGACCGCGCTGGAAGCCTGCAAACCTGCAACATAGTAGCAAAGACGACTACTGCAACTCTGTAACGCTGATCCTGCCACCTTCTCGACTGTTTTCCTGGTGGTGCATGCTGTGGGGGTAGTCTGCCTCCTCTCTGCACTAGAAGCTCTGAAGAAATCTCCCGTGGGTCGACGGAATCTTCCCCCTGCAACCGCAGGCACCAAAAAGCTGCATTACCGGTCCCTTGGGTCTCCTCTCAGCACGACGAGCGAGGTCCCTCGAATCCAGCAACTCTGTCCAAGTGGCCCCCACAGTCCAGTGACTCTTCAGTCCAAGTTTGGTGGAGGTAAGTCCTTGCCTCACCTCGCTGGGCTGCATTGCTGGGAACCGCGACTTTTGCAGCTACTCCGGCCCCTGTGCACTTCCGGCGGAAATCCTTCGTGCACAGCCAAGCCTGGGTCCACGGCACTCTAACCTGCATTGCACAACTTTCTAAGTTGGTCTCCGGTGACGTGGGACTCCTTTGTGTAACTTCGGGTGAGCACCGTTTCACGCATCCTCATAGTGCCTGTTTCTGGCACTTCTCCGGGTGCTACCTGCTGCTGAGAGGGCTCCTTGTCTTACTCGACGTCCCCTCTCTCTCCTGGTCCAATTTGCGACCTCCTGGTCCCTCCAGGGCCACAGCAGCGTCCAAAAACGCTAACTGCACGATTTGCAGCTAGCAAGGCTTGTTGGCGTTCTTTCGGCGGGAAAACACTTCTGCACGACTCTCCACAGTAAGAGGGATCCGTCCACCAAAGGGGAAGTCTCTAGCCCTTTTCGTTCCTGCAGAAACCTCAGCTTCTTCTGTCCAGTAGAAGCTTCTTTGCACCTACAGCTGGCATTCCCTGGGCATATGCCCATCTCCGACTTGCTTGTGACTTTTGGACTTGGTCCCCTTGTTCCACAGGTACCCTAGATTGGAAATCCACAGTTGTTGCATTGTTGGTTTGTGTCTTTCCTGCATTATTCCTCTATCACGACTTCTTTGTCCTTAGGGGAACTTTAGTGCACTTTGCACTCACTTTTCAGGGTCTTGGGGAGGGCTAATTTTCTAACTCTCACTATTTTCTAATAGTCCCAGCGACCCTCTACAAGGTCACATAGGTTTGGGGTCCATTCGTGGTTCGCATTCCACTTTTGGAGTATATGGTTTGTGTTGCCCCTATCCCTATGTGTCCCCATTGCATCCTATTGTAACTATACATTGTTTGCACTGTTTTCTAAGACTATACTGCATATTTTTGCTATTGTGTATATATATCTTGTGTATATTTCCTATCCTCTCACTGAGGGTACACTCTAAGATACTTTGGCATATTGTCATAAAAATAAAGTACCTTTATTTTTAGTATAACTGTGTATTGTGTTTTCTTATGATATTGTGCATATGACACTAAGTGGTATTGTAGTAGCTTCACACGTCTCCTAGTTCAGCCTAAGCTGCTCTGCTAAGCTACCATTATCTATCAGCCTAAGCTGCTAGACACCCTATACACTAATAAGGGATAACTGGGCCTGGTGCAAGGTGCAAGTTCCCCTTGGTACTCACTACAAGCCAGTCCAGCCTCCTACATTGGTTGTGCAGCGGTGGGATAAGTGCTTTGAGACTACTTACCACTCTTGTCATTGTACTTTTCATAAGAGAAAAATATACAAAACAAGGTCAGTGTATATACACATAGCCAAAAAGTTTTGCATTTCCTCTTTTCACTCTATTCTAAGTGCTGAAAAGTACTTCTAAACTTTCTAAAAAGTTCTAAAAAGTTTTAAAAGTTTTTTTCTCTGTCTTTCTAAAAGCTGACAAACTTTTTTATATTTTTCTATCACTTTAACTCTCTCTAAAAATGTCTGGCACAGGCCAAAATGTTGATCTGTCCAAACTTGCATATGATCACCTTAGCTGGAAAGGAGCAAGGAGTCTCTGCATAGAGAGAGGTTTGAGTGTAGGGAAGAATCCTTGCTTGGAACTGTTACTTAACATGCTTAGAGAACAAGATAAGGCTAAAAGTGCCCCATCTGTTGAAAAAGTAGCTAATGGTTCTCAATCTGATCCAGGGACTCCCCCAGGTAAAGGTTCAGGAAAGAAACTTCTTAGCCTTCCCATTACAAGACAGTCTAGCATAGTTGGTAATGATGAAGAGCCACACCATACAAATAGTGTTGTCTCACATCATAGCAAAAGCATTTACTCACACCACAGTGGTACTGATGTTTCTGTTAGCCAAGCCGTTAGGGTGCCCTCTGTAAGGGACAGGTCTCCTTCTGTTCATTCCCATCATACCTCTGTATCTAGAAATGTCCCTCCCACCAACCCTGATGACAGATTGTTAGAAAGGGAACTCAATAAGTTGAGGGTGGAACAAACCAGACTGAAGCTTAAAAAGCAACAGCTGGATTTGGATAGACAGTCTTTAGAATTAGAGAAGGAAAGACAGAAGTTGGGTTTAGAAACCCATGGTGGCAGCAGCAGTATTCCCCATAGTCATCCTGCAAAAGAGCATGATTCCAGGAATCTGCACAAGATAGTTCCCCCTTATAAGGAGGGGGATGACATTAACAAGTGGTTTGCTGCACTTGAGAGGGCCTGTGTTGTACAGGATGTCCCTCAAAGGCAGTAGCTGCTATCCTATGGCTATCATTTAGTGGAAAAGGTAGGGATAGGCTCCTTACTGTGAAAGAAAGTGATGCCAATAATTTTACAGTTCTTAAGAATGCACTCCTGGATGGTTATGGCTTAACCACTGAACAATACAGGATAAAGTTCAGAGAGACCAAAAAGGAGTCTTCACAAGACTGGGTTGATTTCATAGACCATTCAGTGAAGGCCTTGGAGGGGTGGTTACATGGCAGTAAAGTTACTGATTATGACAGCCTGTATAACTTGATCCTGAGAGAGCATATTCTTAATAATTGTGTGTCTGATTTGTTGCACCAGTACCTGGTAGACTCTGATCTGACCTCTCCCCAAGAATTGGGAAAGAAGGCAGACAAATGGGTCAGAACAAGGGTGAACAGAAAAGTTCATACAGGGGGTGACAAAGATGGCAATAAGAAGAAAGATGGTGAAAAATCTCAAGATAAGCATGGGGATAAGGGTAAAACCAAAGATCCCACTTCAAATCTTAAACACTCTTCAGAGGGTGGGGATAAAACTAATTCTTCCTCTTCTTCTCAACCCACACACATTAAAAAGCCTTGGTGCTTTGTGTGTAAAAATAGAGGCCATAGGCCAGGGGATAAGTCCTGTCCAGGTAAACCCCCTGAGCCTACCACCACTAATAGATCAAGCTCTAGTGCCCCTAGCAGTAGTGGTACTAGTGATGGGACTGCTGGCAACAGTCAAGCAAAGGGTGTAGTTGGGTTCACTTATGGGTCCATCATAGAAACTGGGGTAGTTAGTCCCAAGACAGTTTCTGTCACACCTAGTGGCATTGGCCTTGCCACACTGGCTGCTTGTCCCCTTACAATGGATAAGTACAGGCAGACAGTTTCAATAAATGGTGTTGAGGCCTTGGCCTACAGGGACACAGGTGCCAGTATCACTTTGGTGACTGAAAACCTAGTGCACCCTGATCAACACATCATTGGACAACAGTATAAGATTATTGATGTCCATAACTCCACTAAGTTTCTTCCCTTAGCTATAATTCAGTTTAGTTGGGGTGGAGTTACTGGCCCTAAGCAGGTGGTGGTATCACCTAGCTTACCTGTAGACTGTCTCTTAGGTAATGACCTAGAGGCCTCAGGTTGGGCTGATGTAGAGTTTTATGCCCATGCAGCCATGCTGGGCATCCCTGAGGAATTGTTCCCTCTCATTTCTACTGAAATGAAAAAGCAAAGGAGAGAAGGCCTGAAAACTCAGGATCCCTCTCCATCAACAGGTAAAAAGGGTATCAAAGTATCCCCTAACCAACCTACCATTCAGGATACCATTCCTGTGGTGGGAGAAACCTCTCCTGGGGTGGCACCTGTTCCAAGGGAATCATCAGCTGGCAAAGCTGGACTCCCTGAGGTAGAAGTACCTCTCTGTGGGATAACTAACATTGGTGACAAAAAGAGCACCATTTTAGTTAACATGGAGCATCCCTCCAACCCTCCCAGAGAAACTTTAGTGCAGAAACCCTGCACTGCCTCACAACACTTAGGACAGCATCCCTGCCCTAGTGTGGAGCTCATAGGACAGCATCCCTGCCCTGCTCCAAGCCAAGAGAAACAGCATCCCTGTTCTCTCTTCCAGCCATATGGACAAAGTTTTTGCCCAGCTATGGCTTTTCTGAGACAGCATCCCTGTCTGGCATTTCCATCACTACAAATAGGTTCAGTGGATAATTCCCACTGCTCTAAACTAAAACTTACTGATAAAAACTCTGAAAATACATATTCACATTGTTGCTTAGCTAAAAAACTCCAAACAGGGTGGTTTACATCCCCACAGGGAAGTAACCATATAGTGGATGATAAAGGGAATAACCAGTCTATTGCAGAGCTACTCTCTACTTATCACCACTTAGACAATAAAGTCTCAACTGGCCAAGGTTAGCCTTATTGTCCTTCGTTTGGGGGGGGGGTTGTGTGAGAAAGTAGCCTCTTTCTAGCCTTGTTACCCCCACTTTTGGCCTGTTTGTGAGTGTATGTCAGGGTGTTTTCACTGTCTCACTGGGATCCTGCCAGCCAGGGCCCAGTGCTCATAGTGAAAACCCTATGTTTTCAGTATGTTTGTTATGTGTCACTGGGACCCTGCTAGCCAGGACCCCAGTGCTCATAAGTTTGTGGCCTATATGTATGTGTTCCCTGTGTGGTGCCTAAATGTCTCACTGAGGCTCTGCTAACCAGAACCTCAGTGGTTATGCTCTCTCATTTCTTTCAAATTGTCACTAACAGGCTAGTGACCAATTTTACCAATTTACATTGGCTTACTGGAACACCCTTATAATTCCCTAGTATATGGTACTGAGGTACCCAGGGTATTGGGGTTCCAGGAGATCCCTATGGGCTGCAGCATTTCTTTTGCCACCCATAGGGAGCTCTGACAATTCTTACACAGGCCTGCCACTGCAGCCTGAGTGAAATAACATCCACGTTATTTCACAGCCATTTTACACTGCACTTAAGTAACTTATAAGTCACCTATATGTCTAACCTTTACCTGGTAAAGGTTAGGTGCAAAGTTACTTAGTGTGAGGGCACCCTGGCACTAGCCAAGGTGCCCCCACATTGTTCAGAGCCAATTCCCTGAACTTTGTGAGTGCGGGGACACCATTACACGCGTGCACTACATATAGGTCACTACCTATATGTAACTTCACAATGGTAACTCCGAATATGGCCATGTAACATGTCTATGATCATGGAATTGCCCCCTCTATGCCATCCTGGCATAGTTGGCCCAATCCCATGATCCCAGTGGTCTGTAGCACAGACCCTGGTACTGCCAAACTGCCCTTCCTGGGGTTTCACTGCAGCTGCTTCTGCTGCCAACCCCTCAGACAGGCATCTGCCCTCCTGGGGTCCAGCCAGGCCTGGCCCAGGATGGCAGAACAAAGGACTTCCTCTGAGAGAGGGTGTTACACCCTCTCCCTTTGGAAAATGGTGTGAAGGCAGGGGAGGAGTAGCCTCCCCCAGCCTCTGGAAATGCTTTCTTGGGCACAGATGTGCCCAATTCTGCATAAGCCAGTCTACACCGGTTCAGGGGACCCCTTAGCCCTGCTCTGGTGCGAAACTGGACAAAGGAAAGGGGAGTGACCACTCCCCTGACCTGCACCTCCCCTGGGAGGTGTCCAGAGCTCCTCCAGTGTGCTCCAGACCTCTGCCATCTTGGAAACAGAGGTGCTGCTGGCACACTGGACTGCTCTGAGTGGCCAGTGCCACCAGGTGATGTCAGAGACTCCTTCTGATAGGCTCCTTCAGGTGTTGTTAGCCTATCCTCTCTCCTAGGTAGCCAAACCCTCTTTTCTGGCTATTTAGGGTCTCTGTCTCTGGGGAAACTTTAGATAACGAATTCAAGAGCTCATCCGAGTTCCTCTGCATCTCTCTCTTCACCTTCTGTCAAGGAATCGACTGCTGACCGCGCTGGAAGCCTGCAAACCTGCAACATAGTAGCAAAGACGACTACTGCAACTCTGTAACGCTGATCCTGCCGCCTTCTCAACTGTTTTCCTGGTGGTGCATGCTGTGGGGGTAGTCTGCCTCCTCTCTGCACTAGAAGCTCCGAAGAAATCTCCTGTGGGTCGACGGAATCTTCCCCCTGCAACCGCAGGCACCAAAAAGCTGCATTACCGGTCCCTTGGGTCTCCTCTCAGCACAACGAGCGAGGTCCCTTGAATCCAGCAACTCTGTCCAAGTGGCCCCCACAGTCCAGTGACTCTTCAGTCCAAGTTTGGTGGAGGTAAGTCCTTGCCTCACCTCGCTGGGCTGCATTGCTGGGAACCGCGACTTTTGCAGCTACTCCGGCCCCTGTGCACTTCCGGCGGAAATCCTTCGTGCACAGCCAAGCCTGGGTCCACGGCACTCTAACCTGCATTGCACGACTTTCTAAGTTGGTCTCCGGCGACGTGGGACTCCTTTGTGTAACTTCGGGTGAGCACTGTTTCACGCATCCTTGTAGTGCCTGTTTCTGGCACTTCTCTGGGTGCTACCTGCTGCTGAGAGGGCTCCTTGTCTTGCTCGACGTCCCCTCTCTCTCCTGGTCCAATTTGCGACCTCCTGGTCCCTCCAGGGCCACAGCAGCGTCCAAAAACGCTAACCGCAAGATTTGCAGCTAGCAAGGCTTGTTGTCGTTCTTTCGGCGGGAAAAGACTTCTGCACGACTCTCCACGGCAAGATGGATCTGTCCACCAAAGGGGAGGTCTCTAGCCAGTTTTGTTCCTGCAGAAACCTCAGCTTCTTCTGTCCAGTAGAAGCTTCTTTGCACCCACAGCTGGCATTTCCTGGGCATATGCCCATCTCCGACTTGCTTGTGACTTTTGGACTTGGTCCCCTTGTTCCACAGGTACCCTAGATTGGAAATCCACAGTTGTTGCATTGTTGGTTTGTGTCTTTCCTGCATTATTCCTCTATCACGACTTCTTTGTCCTTAGTGGAACTTTAGTGCAATTTGCACTCACTTTTCAGGGTCTTAGGGAGGGCTAATTTTCTAACTCTCACTATTTTCTAATAGTCCCAGCGACCCTCTACAAGGTCACATAGGTTTGGGGTCCATTCGTGGTTCGCATTCCACTTTTGGAGTATATGGTTTGTGTTGCCCCTATCCCTATGTGTCCCCATTGCATCCTATTGTAACTATACATTGTTTGCACTGTTTTCTAAGACTATACTGCATATTTTTGCTATTGTGTATATATATCTTGTGTATATTTCCTATCCTCTCACTGAGGGTACACTCTAAGATACTTTGGCATATTGTCATAAAAATAAAGTACCTTTATTTTTAGTATAACTGTGTATTGTGTTTTCTTATGATATTGTGCATATGACACTAAGTGGTATTGTAGTAGCTTCACACGTCTCCTAGTTCAGCCTAAGCTGCTCTGCTAAGCTACCATTATCTATCAGCCTAAGCTGCTAGACACCCTATACACTAATAAGGGATAACTGGGCCTGGTGCAAGGTGCAAGTTCCCCTTGGTACTCACTACAAGCCAGTCCAGCCTCCTACAGGATCCAAATAAGGCGCAGATTTTTCTGACCCAATGCTCATTACAATTTTTTTGTAGACCAGTCATTCTTTCCGAAGACCAGTCCAAAGTGGCATCTATATTGTCTTATCTGACAGGTGATGCGGCCACATGGTCCATGACAATAATTTCCAGAAATGATCCTGTTTTATATAATTTCCAAAATTTCAAGGAAGAGTTCTTAAGAATATTTGATCGGCGAACTGCAGCTCAAGCCACTGACAATGAACTATTGGAAATCAGGCAAGGTAATAAAGATCTAGTAGCCTATCTGGCTCATTTCAATAAACCCATTGTAGAGACTGCCTGGCCGGAGTCAAAAAGAGCCGCCATATTCTATTGTGGACTGAGAGATTAATTGAAAGATGCCTTAGCACAAGTTCCAAATAGACCCACCAACATTTCGGAGTTAATTGATCTTGTGTTACAGATTGACCACCGGTTAAGCGAACGAAGAGCAGAAAAGAGAAGAGAATATCGACCATTTCCCCTGAGAATGGATCGTGTAAGAAATGATCATACGAGAGCCGGAGAAGGGATAACGATAGAAGAACCAATGCAAATTGGTTCCATCCGAGGTCCTTTATCTAAGGAAGAAAAAGAGAAAAGAAGAGTGAATCAACTATGTTTATACTGTGGTGCACCTGGGCATTTTGTTAAAAACTGTCCCAAGAAACCCAAAACTCTTCAGTCGGGAAAAGGCCAGCTTCATCAGTAGAGAGAGTTGCCCTGATGAAAGCAGAACCCAAGACAACTCCTTTAGATCAACGAGTGGCAAATACCTTGCAAACCGCAGCGCCACATTTGGTACAAACAGTATCAGTTAAGACCCTTGAGAAGGAAATTCAAGGGATCTCAGTTATGATAGACTCTGGAGCTACGGGCAACTTCTGTGATATCAAATACGCTCGTAAAATGGGTATTCGATTTATCAAGAAATCTACTTTGGAAGTAGTAAGAGCTGTGGATGAAACCAATCTTTCTTCGGGACCCATTTCCCATGAGACCGAACCAATTCAGATGCAAGGTTTTGGTGGGCATCAGGAGCAGATAATCTTTAATTTGATAGATGCTCCACAATTTCAACTCATTTTGGGTCTGCCCTGGCTTACAGAACATAATCCACAAATTGATTGGAGCAAGAGAATGATCAAGATGGATTCCTCTTACTGCAAAGAGAATTGCTTTCATGATGGAGTGGAAGTGTCCACCAAGTCCCAAGCGGCCTGTTTATCATCACACTCTTCAATGATCTGTGCACTAAAAACAACAGAAATCCCAAAAGAATATGAGGATTTAGTTGCCGTTTTTGATGAAAAGGAGGCTGAGAAATTACCGCCACATCGACCCTACGACTGCAAAATTGAACTGGAGCCAGGTGCGATATTGCCATGTAGCAGAATATACGCATTGACCGAAGCAGAGAACCAACATTTAAAGGAGTATTTGGATCAATATCTTGCTAATGGTTTAGAGGCAGACTGAGTACTGATGTTCATCATCTCCGTAGCAGTCTCTCTACAATCCCATTCCCCTTTCCCCCTCCGGGGTACTCAGCATGAAGGATTAAAATTAGTTGTGAGTAGCTCGGGTCGGGACTGAGGATTTATCTTCTGCTTCTGAGGAAATCGAACTGAAGTATCCTGACACTTTGTATGTGTCTTCATCACACCATTTTGAAACCCCTCGTAGGTACCGACCCTTGTGGCGAGGAAGGGCACCATCGGTGTACAGTCCACTTGTGGATATGAGGACCATGCTGGAGCGTCAGATCATAATCAATTACCTACTCACACATGCAACAATTCAGGAACTTTGTGCTTTACTGGATCCTGCACTAACTCCGGGAAATTGTAATCAGCATGCCATCCCTACTGAAGTGCAGGTGCTCTCCACACTCCATTTCCTGGCCACGGGCTCATTTCAAGTGACAGTGGGCATGGGTGCTGGATTTTCACAGCCAATGTTCAGCATGGTACTGACAAGATTTCTGAATGTATTTGTACGACACCTGCAGTCGAGTGTGAGGTTTCCTCAAAGTACTGACCTCCATGCCATTAAGTCGGAATTCAATGCCTGTGCCATCGATGGCACCCACATACCGATCATCCCCCAAGAGTGAGTGAACAGGTGTACAGAAACAGAAAGAACTTTCACTCCATGAACATCCAATTGGTATGTACTGCAGACCAGTACATCTCACATGTGAATGCCATGTTCCCAGGTTCAGTCCATGATTCCTTTGTGTTGAGGAACAGTAGTGTGCCACACAGGATGGAACAACTCCAAGAGGACAGAGGGTGGATCATAGGTAAGTGTGCCTGTCACTAACTGACACAAAGCAGACAGCCAGGCTGTCTGACTAAGGGGCATAACAATGACGACTCTGTATTGCACCTTTTTCTAAGTGATTCTGGCTATCCAAACTTGCGTTGGCTCCTGACACCAGTGAGGAATCCCAGGACGGATTCAGAGAGGAATTACAATGAGGCCCATGAACGTACTAGGAGGGTGATAGAGCGAACTATAGGTCTCCTGAAGGCTAGATTTCGTTGTCTACATATCTCTGGGGGTTCCCTGGCCTAAGGGCCTGAAAAGGTGTGTAGAACGGTGGTGGCCTGCTGCATGCTGCACAACGTGGCAGTGAGACATTCTATCCCCCTCTTGGAGTTGGAGGGTGCTGTATGTCCTGATCAGCTACCTCGGAGAGGTGAGGAGAGTGATGGTGATGATGAGGAATGTCAATTCCAGGACCCAACTGATACAACTCTACTTCCAGTAACTGTGTGGACTTGGGCCTGACATTGGGGTTTGTGACACATACTGTCAGTGTGCTCAGTCATATAGGGGGGTTGGTAATGATAGCTGAAACATGGTCCACTTCTGCATGGTACAGATTGAAATTTTCTGCATTTACGTATTGCCGACATTTAGGCACACAGGGCTCCATTCATGCACAGATTTCACAATAAAGTAGTTATCAGCCAGTTGCATCCATACTTCACTTTGTTCACAATTTAACACAGGGGACAGTGTTACAGGTGTGAGATGTGTTTTATTGGTTGAAGTGAGTGAATAGTGCTATTTACAGTAATGGCAAGTCGTAAGGGGTGGGTGTCCTCAAGACCAACTTGGTGGCAGCCTTGTTGGTACTAATGATGGGTCCATCTTTTCTTACATTAGTTCATATTGCCTCTGAGCAATGTGTGGGGGCTGATTGAGTGGGATGGTTGCTGTGCAGATTGTTGCTGAGTTACTTCTTGAAGGGAGCCTTGTTCTTTGCTGGGGTTCCAGTGCCATATCTTGGCCTGAGGGTCCATTTGGGTGCCTGCTGCTGATCTTCAGGGGATGACATGGTATGCCCTTGGGTTTCCTGTGAGGGTAGTTCCTGGGATGTTTCTGCTGATGGTGTAATCTCATGGTGGGTGTCCTGTGCTGTTGTGGGGGCCTCTTGTCCTGTGTGGGTGTCAGATTGGTTTTGGACCAGCTGCAGTAGTGCTCCTGCTATGGTGGCCATTGTGGCATTGTGCTCTTTCTACTGCTCCATGGCCTGTTGGTGATGTTCTTGCTGCATCCTCTGACTGTGTTCCAGGGTGGACACAATCTGTGCCAACCTGTCATGGGTATGCTGGTAGGACCCCAATACCTCTGATATCATGTCCTGGGCTGCTGCATCCATCCTGTGGCCTCCCCCCTGGCCCACTGCCACCCTTGCACTTGCCCTAGCCCCCTGTGCCTGTGTCCCTGCACAGGTCTGGCAGTACCACTTGTACTGGGGCCCTCGCCTTCCTGCATGTTTGAGAGTGGGAGACTGTGGCCTCTGTACCTGTGTTCCACCAGTCTGTGGCCTGGATACACTGGTGTGGGGACGCTTGCCCTGGTCTTCTGGTCTTGAGGGGTGCTGGGTGGGGCTGCTGCATGGTGAGAGTCCAGGACTATGTGAGGGGCCTGCCTGCTCATCAGTGTCCAGGGATCCTTCACCAGTGTCCTGTGAGGTGCCTCTGTCTCCCTGGGGGGCAGTGGCACTCCTTGTCCCGTCCGTTAGGGTTGCATGGGTGGTGGTGCCTGTTGGGGGACTTAGACATGTCTGTTATAGCTGCATGAATGTTTGGGGTGAACGGGACTGGGCTATTTTGTTCTGGGGTTACTTTCCATGGCCTTACAGGGTGCCTTCGTGTGGTTGACACTGCATTTAGCGTCGACTGTTGGGTTGCATTATGGTGGGGGGTGTTGTTCCATTGTGGGTACTTGAAGGGGTAGGTGACTGTGCACAGGGGGAGGGATGTGGGCCTGTCAGTGGGTTTGTGGTCATGCGGGGGGGGGGTTTAGTGGCTGATGCCTGGGTGGGGTGTTGGTCCTGGTGGGTATGGGTGGGGTTGGTGCATGCATTACAGGCATGGTGTGTATGGGGTATATGTTGATGACTTACCCGAGTCCATTCCTCCAGGAAGTCCAGTGAGTCCCTCAGGGTGCAGGATGGCCAGTACCTTTTCCTCCCAGTCTGTGTATTCTGGTGGTGTTGGTGGTGGTCCTCCCCCAGTCTTCTGCATTGCGATGTGGTGCCTTGATGCCATGCTCCTGACCTTCCCCCGCAGGTCGTTCCATCTCTTCCGGATATCGTCCCTGGTGCGTGGATGGTGTCCCACTGCATTGACCCTGTTCACAATGGTCTGCCATAGCTCCATCTTCCTTGTGATGGGTGTGTGCTGCACCTCGGCCCCGAATATTTGTGGCTCCACCTTCAGGATCTCGTCCACCATGGTCCTTAACTCCCTTTCGGTGAAGAGTGGATGTTTGGGGGTGACATGGTGAGTGTGGTGAATGGTGTTGGGCTGGGAACGCGGTGAGGGTGCTCTTCTATGGCTCGTGTGAGTCTCTTGTATGCTGGCGTTCGATGTCTGCCTCTGATGCTCTCCCTCTTCTTGGCCTGGTTTCATTGCAAACGATTGTGGGGTATATCTGGGGGTGTTTTATGGGGTTATTGATGTGTGTCAGGTGTGTTGATTAAATGCTTATCTAATGTGTGCACTTCTTGCTGTTAAGTCCACTTGCCGCCCGTGGCGGTCGGAGCCGCCAGTGGTCGTTCGGCCTCCACTGTCTGCCAAGGTGATTTGTGCATCATTATTTGGAGGGCAGGATGTGGGTGTGCTTGGTGGTGGCGGGGTGGGGAAGTCTGGGATTCCCGCCGACAGGGTCATGGCGGGGAGTGGTGATCTGGTGATTTTAGGCGGGGTTTGGATTTTCATTCATTATATGGTGGGTTTCCATTCACCACCGACGGTGGCATTCTGTTCACCACCACCACGGCGGTCAGTGGTGTTTCCCGCCGTGTTCATAATGACCGCCATAATTATAAACCGAAATGTCAATATCAATAATAATGTCCATGTGTAACAATCATGTGAAAATGTGCATTCACTTTGATCAGTAATCCCTGTCAACATTATTATATCACTAAAGCATTTCAAATGTACAAAACATGTTACTATGTGTTTTTATAATCTCTTGTACCATGAAAATGCAACCATAAAAACAGCCCTAACAGAGCATCACATTTCGATCACATAGCATACAACCATAGACGTAGCACCTAGAGGGTGCTGTCCAACATGTACCTTCTGTTACAAATGGGGTTTCTGGTTGTCAGAGTATGCACCCTGTACAAGTAGGAACCAACACTCTAGTCAGGGTGAGCTAGATACACACCTGTGCTCAACCTCTGATAGCTTGGCACATAGCAGGCAAGTGTAACTGAAGTTGCAATGAGTAAAGTATTTGTGCAACACACACGCACAGTAACGCAATGAAAACACCACAAAAAGACTCCACATAGGTTTAGAAACATTTGAGACTATTTATCTGAGTAAACAAGCCCAAAATGACAAAAACCCTATCAGTAGAAGTCAATATATTAATTTTTAAATATTAAACTAAAAATAGTGCTTAGAGGTTACTAGCGGTCAAAAGGTTATTTAAGGTCGTGAGGCTGACTGCAATTGAGAGTAGGTCTCCTACAGGACTCTGACAGGTCCCGCTGACAAAGTACCTTTGATGGAGCAAGTTTTTACATCAAAGACTTGATGCAAAGAATCAAGGAAGTGCTGGGTCATCTATGATCCCGTGGATAGAGGCGAAGCATCAGCGCTGATCCGTGCAGTCAATGAAGGATTTGTCATCAAGCCCTTTTATGATGTAGACACTGCATTGACATTGAGCCGTACTGTCGATCGGTGTCAAACCACACAGTCTGTATATGTGATGTGGTCGAGCAGCCGTGACTTTGGGGTAGGAGGGCGATGTGTCAGCTCCAGTCAGAGCAAAGACCCTGATGTGTCGATGTTGATGTGATCTGCAGAAACCCACTTCTGTGGCCCAAGACTGGAGGGGCCAATTCTGGTAAAGGTAGGACTCACGGATGGCAGAGTCCAGAAGAACCAGTGGAGTTGCAGGCAGTCCTTGATATCCCTAAGACTGCAGGAGAACAAAAGGCAAGCCAGCAAGCCCTTGGAGTCACTCTGGGTTCAATTGAGATGAGTCCAGTCCTTGTTCTCAGTCGGACAGAAATCAGCAGGCAGCAGGGCAGCTCAGCAGAGAAGCAGTTTCTCAGAACAGTCAGTCAAGGCAAAGTGACAATCCTTACAGCACAGCAGTCTTTAATCCAGCAGAGTTCATCCCAGGTTCAATAGTGTGTTGATTTAGTGAGGTCAGAGCCCCAGTACTTATACCCAAATGTGCCTTTGAAGAGAGGGTGACTTCCAAGCAGCTACTTGAAGAACACAGATCCCTCTTTCATCCCAGCCCTAGCTCCAGGCTAGCAGTAGGGGCTAATTAGCCCTTTGTGTGGGGACAGGCATGCCCCTATTCAAGTGGGTCAGCTCCCCTCTACCTCTCTTGCCCAGGAAGGCCCATCAGAATGCAGATGAATGCAGATGAGACCCATGTCACACCCACCCTTCCAGTGTTTGTGGCTGTCTAGAGGGAATGCACAAAGTGTAGCTGTCATCTAGTCCAGACGTGTATAGGAGACAGACTTTGAGGCACACAGAGCAGTAAGAGCAGATAAATGCCTACTTTCTGAAATAGTAATGCTACATCATACTTTATCAGTAAAGAAGATTTATCCTTACCAATCCAAAGATATGAAACATGACAAAGCTGCTCCTTTCTGATCTGGAATTATAGTTTAAAAGTATATTAAGGTATTCCCAATGCAGGCTGATGAGAGGAGTAGACCTCACAGTAGTGACTAAAGACTTTACACTACCAGGACTAATAAGACTTAAAAGTACATGTCCTATTTTTTTACCTACATAGAACCCTGCTGTATGGGCTACCTAGGGTTTACCTCAGGGGTGACGTGTATGTAATAAAAGGGTAGTATAAGGTTTGGCAAGATGCTTTAAATGCAAAGTCGAAGTGGCAGTGAAACTGCAGATAGAGGCTCTGCAATGGAAGGCCTGAGACATGTTTGAAAGGATACCGTTGTGGGTGGCACAATCAGTGTTACCGGCCCACTAATGGCATTTAATTTATAGGCCCCGGGTATATGGTATACCACTTTACAAGGGACTTAAAAGTAAATTAAATACGCCAATTGTGGACACACCAATAAAACCAATGTTACCATGTTTAGGAGAGAAGCGCGTGCACCTTAGAACTGGTCAGCAGTGGTAAAGTGCTCAGAGTCCTAAGACCAACAAAAGGACACAGCAAAAACAGGAGGTAAAAGGCAAAAGGTCTGGAAGCAGGCCACCCTAAGGCTGTCAGGTCTATCACCTTCTTTGAACATCTTGAGGCCACAAATTCAAACAAAGAATAAGCCCTTGAGGACACTGCACTCCCAGCTGTACTGTAGAGCAAAAGCTCCAATCTTGGGCGTGCATGAGTATTTCTTTGTACTTTTATATGATTTTTTATTTCTTTGTGGTGGGAGGCCTAGTTATTTTTTGTATTTCATTTTTCACCTTTTGTAAAGGAAAAATGTTGCACAGTTCTGTACCTTTTCTCCATGCTTGTTACATTTGCAATAGTCATAAGTTAGAAAGCGTGTACAAAGCAAATGAGACATCTGTCCTCCAATCTCTTTCTCTTGTGCAGCTTACTAACTGAGAGCTTTAAGATGACATCAAAAAAAGGTGCTGCCAAGAAAGTGGCCAGTGAGAAGAAGCAGCTTCCCTTCACTGGCGTACTGACCACAACCTTTTTCAGCAGACATGTGACTGCCGCACCGGCCTCCAGGGAGGAACTTGTTGGCAGCACTACTCATCAACAGCACCACCTCAACCTAAACCCAAGCCCATGTATGTCACAGAGACAGCCATTGCAATCATGACAACACAGATGAGCAGTGACATTGAATTGGACTTGTCCCTTTCACAAACTAGTTTCATAAAACAGAGAAAAGTGGACAGCAGCTGCAGCCAGCAATAGTAGATCTTCCTGAAGTTGGAGCAGATCAGAAGGTTGAGCGTCCTGCCGAACAAGACCCTCCTCTTTTAGAGTCATTGGTTCCTAAATCTCCATCTTTTTCAAGCACCACTTCTGATGATGATGTGGACATGGAGTGGACCCCAGCAGAATCCAGGAGATGCAAGGAGAGGCAAGGGAAAAGAAAAGTTCCTGAAAGCCTTAGAATTTTGGAGGGGATGATGAAGAGGATGATAACGATGAGCCAGTCATTGTGGAAGCTGGCATAGAGGAGTCTGACATTGCTCCTCCTATTCAGCCTGCTCTTAGGGATGTGGCACAGGTAGCACCGCCAGCTCCCATATTTGAAAAGGCCCAGATGAGACCTGCAACAACCCCTACATCAGTGGAAGTATGCACTGTGCAGAGAGACAATCGTCGATATATCCACCTACCTCTAGTTATTCTTCAAACATTGGCACTGGCCCACTAAAAAAGTACTCTTCCCCAGTTTCGGATTGTCTATGCTTAGCAAACAGCAGAAGAACATTACAATACTCTCTATTTGTCGTAGGAGTGTTCCTCGAGGTAAGCCTGGTTCACATTGTGGTACTAGAGGCCAGATGACCCATATAAGAAAAACATCACACAATCTGGTGGGAGGAGCACCTTAAAAAATTTCTGAACGTGGTTGTGGTGAAGTTGAGGAGAGCCGGGAAACATCAACTACAAGTCCAATTACGTGGGAGGTCATGAGGAAGAAGAGAGTGACATCTTAATGCAAAGCAGTCCTGTCCCCAGCAGTGCGCCAGAATCACCCACCTCAGCAACCTTAAAATGGCACAGGTGGAGACACCATGGCACACAGTTACTTCCCCAAGTTGCACATTGAGTCTACCACCACCTACTTCTCGAAAGTCACCTGCAGCACTAGCCCCAGAAAAGAGAAAATCTAGGCTACTATTGCAAGCATGGCGGACAGGAGGGACCCTATGACTACAACCACCCAATGGTACATTTGTGCAATGGAAAGCTGGCAAAAATGTTAGCTCTGGACCTCCTCCCTTTTTCTTTTGTGGAAGGAGTGGGATTTTCAGAATTTGTGGCAGCCATCTGACCGAAATGGAAGGTTAAATGTCTGAACTATTTTGCCAGAGTTGCTGTTCCAGGGCTGCATAATGATGTGCAGCAATTGGTTGGACAAGCTTTGCAACAAAGTGCTGTTCACACTATTCACCTAATGACAGACAACAGAAATGTGGACGTGTTGTCAGGTGACTGATTACATGTGCCTCACTGCACACTGGATCTCTTTTGCAGGGGTAGGTCACCTGCTACCTACATCTCTTAGCCCTGAAGAATGTTTTTAGAGTATTCAGTGGCATGCAACAGTAGCCATGTTTACCATGGAGAAATCGCATACAGTTGCAAACATATTGGACCAACGTAACAGCAAGGTGTCTGAATGGCTGCGACCCAGCTGTCTCAGAATTGGATTTATTGCCATGGACAATAGAAGTAATATAGTCAAAGCCATTGCAGACGGTAGTTATTTCAATGTCCCATGTATGGTGCATTGCATTAACCTGGCTGTGCAACAGTTTCTCATAAAAGAAGACATAGGCCCTCATTATGAACTTTGCGGGAAACACCGCCGACTGCCATGCTGTTGGCCAACAAAAGACCACCAGTGGCGGCAGATTGCATACCGCTGTATAATGATGCCAAAAACACAGGGGGTCATTATGACCCTGGCGGAAGGCGGTGAACTGGCGTTAAGACAGCCAACAGGCTGGCGGTCTTACTTTGTGGAATTATGACCATGGCGGTTACCGCCATGGTCATCCGCCGGTTCTCCGTTCCGCCCGCCCGGCTGGAGACCTGGGTCTCCAGCCCGGCGGCCGTCACTATACCGCCGGCGGGATTTGGACCCGGCTTACCGCCGTGGATTTCCAGCGGTTTGACCCGCCATGAAATACATGGTGGTAAGCACTATCAGTGCCAGGGAATTCCTTCCCTGGCACTGATAGGGGTCTCCCCCACCCCCCACCTCCACCCCGACTCCCTCCCCTACCCCCACCACCCCTGCGACCCCCCAAAGGTGGCAGGGCCCCCCTCCCCACCCCGACCCCCAACATCACTTCACCCATACCCAAACGACACGCACGCAGGCACCACCTACATACTTACACGCACACACGCTGACATACATGCCTACATCCACACACACAGTCATACACGCACACCCACATTCAAACATACACGCACACATCCATACAGACATACACACACTCATTCCCATACACACAACACCCCCGCAGGCATACACGCACTCACACGCCCCCTCTACATACACACACGCACACCCCCATGCACCCTCACAACACACAACACCCCCCTCCCCTCACGGGCGATCGACTTACCTGGTCTGACGATCCTCCGGGAGGGGATGGGAGCCATGGGGGCAGCTCCGCCGACACCACACCGCCAACAGAACACCGCCACGGTGAATCACAGGACGTGATTCGCTGGGCGGTATTCTGTTGGCGTGGCGGTGGAGGTGGAGCAACCTCCACTTCCCCACCTCCCGCCAGTATGGCTGTTGGCGGCGCTCCATCCGTAAAAGGACGGAGAGCTGCCAACGGTCATAATAGGCAGAGCAGCAAACCGCCACCACTGGCGGTCTTCCGCACGGCGGTCCCTCGGCGGTCTTTAAAAAAGACTGCCGAGGTCAAAATGACCCCCACAGACTGACAAAAAATTGACAGTCTCCACCCACCTCCAGGGCCAACAACAGTGGAAACGCAGTACACATCACCCCGCCACCGCCACGCATACAAACCCCCCATCAAATAATAATGCACAAATCAGCATGGCGGTCACTGAATGTCAAACGACCATTGGTGGTACGGACCACGTGGTCAGCAATGGGACCCACCAACAATAAATGCACACATTGGCAAATTTGAAAAGCACACATGACACACAATGACACACCTCGCCCACACCACTATAAAACACACACATAAACACCCCACAATCCTTTGCCAATAGCACGATAGACATTGACACCTCAACACACATACACTGAACTAACCATCACACAATTGACACACACAAAACCACCACCAAAACTTAAACACTGCACACCCACCATCACAAACCATCACAAACCACACACCCAATCACACAACAGCACCGTCACCAACTCACCTACAACACACCACCCAAAACACACCATGGCACCATCTAAACACCTCTGCTTCACCGACAGGGAGGTACGGATCATGATGGACGAAATACTCAAGGTCGATCCTCAACTATTTGGGGCACAGGTGCAGCAGACGCCCTTGGCCAAGAAGATGGAGCTATGGCAGAGGATAGTCAACAAGGTCAATGTTGGGGAAACCATCCACGCATAAGGGATGACATCAGGAAGAGATGGAACAACCTGCGGGGAAGGTACATTCCATGGCATCATAACACAACATCGCGGTAAAGACGACTGGCGGTGGTCCCAAACCTCCTCCCCCCGAATACACCGACTGGAAGGAGAGAGTCTTGGCTATTCTGCACCCGGAGGGCCTAACTGGACTTCCTGGAGGACTGGACTCGGGTAAGTCAACTACAATACCCTAACAGTCACCACATCTGTAAAGCATGAATCACCCCATCCCTCTCACTACTGCCATGGCCCTATCCCCTACCCAGCACCCAACACCCAGGCACTCCTATCCATGATTCCTGCATGCTCACAACCACCCATACAAATCACTATCCAGCCCACTGTGCACAGTCACCAACCCATGCATGTAATGTAAGGAGCACTACAACACCCAGAATGCACCACAACCCCCACACTAAATGCATCAGAAAGAATACAAAGGGACCCTGCATGCTACTACATGGGAATGTAACCACCAATTACTGGTGACCAGTGCTGCAAGGGATATGGCAATGACTGTATAGGGAGCAGTAGACAGGAGACATACAAGACAAATGCAATCAACCCCCAGACAAATACCCAAACTACCCCTATGAGACCAAGGGACAGTACCGCCAATGCCATATCTCATACATCACTGCCACTACACACCATTATGCACAAGAAAGTGCAGGACACCCACATCTCTATTCACACAGGTACCACCACCCATGCCAACCAGACAGAGATGTCAAGGATTGCCAGTCCACCACCTGAAGACAAAGGCCCCACTCAGGAGAATGCAGATGGATGTCTGGACACAGAGGAAATCCTTGGGCCATCCCACAGTCCTGGACAGTCACCCTCCAGAAGCCCCACCTAGGACACCACTGACACCCCTTCCACTCAGCCATTACATCAGCTCTGGCCCAATGCCCCCACAGAAGTGTCTCCAGGCCACGGACTGTCTGCCCACCTGCACAGGGGCCAGAGTCTCCACTCACTACCAGGTAAGATGATGAAAGGCCCAGTGCAAGTGGGACTGCCAGACCTGTGCAGGGGACAGAGGCACAGGGGGCTAGGGCCAGTGGGAGGGTATCAGTGGCCCAGGGAGGTGGCCCAAGGAGGTGGCCCAAGGAGGGATGCTGCTGCCCAGTAGGCCATTGCTGAGTTCCTGGAAGCATACCACCATTCACAGGACAGGATGGCCCAGATCCTGGCCATGTGGGAGGAGAATCAGAGACTGCACATAGCACACCACCAGGAGGCCATTGAGCAATGGAAACAGCTCAATGCTACCATGGCCTTCATTGCAGGGGTGCTGCAGTGCCAGACCAACATCCAGCCTGAGACTTCCACCCACCTGTAGGCCCCTTCCACTAGCCAGGACACTGCCCTGCCATCTACATCTGCAGCAGCTAGTCGACTGGTGGCACTGCCAGAGGACTCACAGGGCACCAATACTTCACAATTTCCATTTCTGATGTACAGACACACACAATTCACCAATTGAAACATAGGGGAGAGTGCACAAGTATCACTTAGGTCATCAACCTGTGACCTAGCACAATTTCTATCATAGAGTGTAGACACATGGCAACATGCCAGAAGAATAGTGTTCCCCTACCCAAACAAGACTGATGTGCCATAATGAAGCATGCAGACTTACTCCAGACAAGTACCCTGTCTGAGGGATGTTGATTCTAACCACTATCAACGCGGCAAACAGGGAACTATGAGGTGTCCTCAGTAACATTACACACATTACAATACAGGAATCTGCCCCACGGGTGGTTCCCCAAAAACACCTTAGTGAAACATACCCAAGGACACACAGCACTGTGTTCGTGCTTAGTACATAAGTCACCCTGAAACAATGCAGTAAACCCATTTGAATAATAGAAAATGGAAGTATAGCCGGAAATATTGCCTCCAGGAGTCCTATGGTCCACTCAATCACCCTCCCAGTGCGACCATGTGCCTCATTATAACAGATTTCTGCATCTGTCCTGGCATTACTCACAGGTATCAGGAGCCACTGCATGTTTGGGTAGCCAGAATCCCCTGGAAAAGTGGGTGAAAGATGGTTAAAACACACACTTTCTACTTACATACAGCCTGCCTGTCAGGTATGTAACTAATACAGCGCCACAAACATTCACCTATGAGCCAAGCTCTGTCCCCCTGTAGTTGTCCCATCATGTGTGGCACACTGCTTTTTCTCAGGTCAAAGAACTCATGAACTGATCCTGGGAACCTTGCATTGACATGAGAAATGTGCCGATCAGCAGGACACACCAATTGGGCATTAATGGAGTAAACGTTTTTTACGATTTCTGAACACCTGTTTATTTACTCTTGGGGTTATGAGGACTATGTGGGTAAAATCAATGGCACCTATCAAATGGGGGATATTCACAAAAGCATAGAATCCTGATTTGATGGTGGTGAGATCAGCCCTTTGGGGAAACTGGACATAACTTTGCAGGTGTTGCACGAATGAATTAAAAACATTAGACAGGATGTGGCTGAACATTGGCTGAGATACACCGGCTGCCATGCCCACTGTCACTTGGAATGAGCCTGTGGTCAAGAAATGTAGCACAGATAGTACCTGCACAGTTGTAGATATGTCATGGGGATTCCTATTAGCTGGCATCAGATCAGGCTCCATTTGTGCACAGAGTTCCCGGATTATGGCTCAATTCAGGCAGTAATTGATAATGATGTGATGTTCCTCCATGGTGACCAGATCTACCAGGGGTCTGTAAACAGAAGGGGCCCTCCCTCGCCACACAGGTCTGTACCCATGGGGGAGGAAGAGGGACACATTGAGTTGGGACCTACACTTCCATATTAAGGTTCCTCTATTTATGTTGTACTTGCAACACAATTGTCCCTCACAGAACAAAGAACGTGGTAATCCTGTCAGGGTAATGTGTGGTGAGGTGTGTATGTTTAATGTATCACAGTGTAGGCACACTTCCCATCATGATTCTATGATGAGGACCAGTAATTATAACAGTATTCGATGAAGGGGAGAGGGAATAGAGCCATGAACTAGGACTCCGGCCATACTATGAAAGAGTGGTAGATGCAAAATGGCAGCCCCTTGCCCTACAGGTAGTGTAGTGTAGGAAGTGACCTCATTCCGCTGGCGTTAGTCATCATGGCGGTGTTCACTGCCGTACACCTGATCATTGGATAACATTGTTGTCAATGGGGAAGCAGGGCCAATCATGATCACCGCTGGCTGTGATGTGCACACCGTCCCAGTATATACTGCCATTTTGCCTTGCCCTTGCCACTTGACTCCTGTACCTCGAGTAGGGAAGAACTCCACTGCGTGCGCTGTTGTGTCCTGATTCTGGTCCTTCAGATGACACGTGCTACAGGGGAACGGGCCCCGGCCTTCATCATGGAGGATCTGGAGAAGCTGGTGGATGGGGTCCTACACCTGTATGCAAAGCTGTATGGGCAACCAAAGGACCAGGTGAGTTGCTATTCGTCCTCCTAAATGTGTGTGAATGTGGTGGATGCTTGTACGCATTTTTGTTGGCTGTGTGAATTCTTACCCGTAGTGTGACTGCCAGTTTTTGGCTTGGCTATTGTCTATATGTATGTCTCCATGGGCTATGTCAGGTTGAACTGGCATGGCATTTGTGTATGGGCACCCACACTGACATCTGTTTCTTTACTCTGAGTGTCCCATGCAGGCCAGCGCCCATCAGAAGAAAGGATTGTGGCAAGCCATCACTAAGGATGTGCGGTCCTTGGGGGCCTACAACCAGCAGAGTACCCACTGCAGGAAGTGGTGGGAGGACCTGAGGCGCTGTGCCTGGAAAATTGGAGAGGCCCAGCTGGGGACGGCCTCCCAACGAGGGAGAGGTGCCCATCCGAGCCTGACACCCCTAATGGCCCGCATTCTGGCAGTGTCCTATCCAGATTTGTATTGGCACTTGAAGGCAGCACAGCAGCCACAAGGGGATGAGTACCAACACTATTGTGTTGCTACTGTGATGAGTGTAGTTAGGTGCTATGGGGTGCATGGCTTGTGGTGCCAGGCCGATAGACAGGTGTGTCCCTGCAGTCCTGCCCCCCTCTACGTCCGTGGAATAGTGTCCTTAGGTAGATATGGCTGGGGATGTAGGCCTGTGAGGGATCCCCTGTTTAGGCTATTGCTTTTAATGTAGCCTCATGGATTTGCAGATTTGTTGTCTTGGTATCGTCTCTCATTGTTTCCAATTGCAAAGTGTAGCAGAGTAGAGGGCCAGGGTGGTAACATATCATATATTGTGTCTGCTGAGGATTAGTGTCTGAGATGGGTGGGAGTGTATGTGCCCCAACATGTATATTTTCTTGGAATTTACATACTTTTTTCTTGTTTTAACCCCCCTTGTGTCCTTGTGTGCTTTAGCATCATCTGGCAGGGGAGGTGAGGCAGTGGCGAGTGGGGATGCTGCAGCTCACGGGCCCCACAAGGCAGAGTCCACTGACATCGAGGGGACCAGTGGGTTGGAGGGCGAGGGGAGTACCACAGGGGAGGCAACTACCTCTGGAGGTAGTGACTCCGATACCTCCTCCGATGCCAGCTCCCTAGTGGTGGTGGACCCTAATGTCCCACCCATTCTTTCCCATCTTCCTCCACCGACCATACCATCACCGCCCTCCCAGTAGCTCCCCACCGAGTTGACTGTGCCCGCTGACCCAGGAAGGTGGGCGTCTCCTTCGCCCCAGACACCTCTTCTCCTGCCCCAGTCAGCCCTGCTGCCCTCACTGAGGAGGCTATTGACCTCCTGAGAAACATCTCTGTAGGTCAGACAACCATTGTGAATGCCATCCAATGGCTGGCATCTGAGATGTAGCAATGCAATGCCTACCTGGAAGGCATTCAGGGTGCCATGTCTGGCCTACAGAAATCTTTTCAGGCTCTGGCCTCCTCTTTGAAGGCAGCCAGTGTCTCTGGTCTTTCCATCCCCCCTCCCACCATCTCTACCCCTTCCAGCACCCCACTCCCTTCACCCATCCCAAGCACACATACAGAAAGCCATGCACCCAAATAAACACACAAGAAGCACATAGAGAAACACAAGCACCACACGTCCCATCACATGCAGGCACACACCTAACACACCAAAGAAGACACACCTAAATCCACCACCCCCTCTGTGTTGCCCTCCCCCTTCTCCCTGTCTGTCACCTCATCAAGCACACCCACATGCACTGCACCCTCAGTCACTGCTGCTGCCCCCATTCTTGCAGTCTCTACAACAGTTGACATCCAGTCATGCACCCCAAACACCACACCTGCACTCACCATGACTACATTCACAGACACTTGCAGCGCACTCATCAGACCTGCAGATACCCACACAACATCCACATACATTGGCAGCCTGTCTTCTCCCACTGTGTCCACTCCCCTCCTCCCAAAATACACAAACGCTCACACTAATCCACTCCACAGACATTCACCAAACATAGGCATACTAAACAGGCACCAGCATCCACATCCAGCACACCTACACCTCGTACCACCACTCCCTCCACTCCCAAACCTGTCTCCAAAACCCCTCCAGGTGCACCTAACAAGCTTTTCCTCTCCCGTGTTGACCTGTTTGAACCCACTGGCCCACCCCATTTTGTCCCTAAACGTTCCCTTGGCCTCACCAAATCCACTGCTTCCCCTTCAAAGTCCTCCCCAGTCCGCCCTTCCCATTCCTGTGCCCCTTCCTCAGGGAGGAAAAAGGCCGTGTTGCTGCTGGTCCCTTTCCCACCCCCTAGTCTAGGCCCACTCCTCCTTCCAAGGACAAGCCCAAACCCTCTCCACCTCCAAAACCTAAGCTCAAGACCACCCCTTGAAAACCTGAGTCTCCACCCCGCCACCCCTTGCCCCTGATCCCTGAGGTGCCTGGCTGCCCCATTGATGCCCCTTCCCAGTGGAGGATTTTTTCACTGTAGGAGTCAAGTGTGGGTTATATTTGACCGTCCGGGACTTCAATATGGACTGGCCTATGGCCTTGTTAGGGCATTAATAATTATTTGTTTAAAATAAATGTTAGTGCCAGGCAGACATGTTGGTGCAATATTGACCCGCTGTGCAACGTTTCACTGTGGGAGTATGGTGTGCACAGGTATGTGCATTGGTGCAGGTATTTGGGTGGTTGTGTAATTGTGCCCTTTCGTCCTATGTGTGCTAGGCTGCAGTACTTACCGTCGTCGTCCGCTGTCACAGTCCTGGAGAAGTCTGTCAAGGAGAAGCACTGTGATTATTTCCAACTCTCCATGTCGGCGTCTGTGTGTTCTGTGTGCCTCCGGTGAGTGTTTCCCTTTATATGGGTTGTTTCCGCCAAGCTTTGCGTGGCAGTGGTTCCTGCCCCGGAACTGGTGGCGGTGTGGTGTTTCATTATATGGTGGGCGGGTAGGGCCTTTCCGTACGGCTGAAGATGGCCTCCGCCACCTTCGACAGCACTACCAAAATGGAGGTGAGTGGCTGGGCGGCTGGCTGATTCTCATGTGCTTCATTGTATAGCAGTCAGGACCGACAGCCTGTTGGTGGTAGTTACCATGACCGCCAGCATGGCGGTCTTTCCCGCCAGGTTCATAATGACCACCATATGCATCAAAATAGTGACCACCTGCAGAAGAATCTGCACTCATTTCACCCATTCTTTTAAAGCTCAGAAGCAGATGGAAATTATTCAGCATGCTAATAGAGTACCACTTAAAGCCCTGATACAGGAGGTGACAGCACATTGGAACTCAACCTATTACGTGTTGCAAGAGCTATGCTTGAGCAGTACAGACAGGTTAATGATTGTGTCATTCAAAGAGGAGGGGATGCAACTGGGAAAGCTCTGACCATGGATGCAGGCAAATGGGGCCTAGTCAAATGCCTGAAACAAATGGTACTCCCTTTTGAGGTTTTCACACAGGAAGTTAGCAAGGAGGACAGTATGATGGGCCAAGCTATCCAATTGCTGCATCTGCTACAGGAAAAGCTAAAGAAAGTGTCTGAAAGATTTGCAGTCTCAGATGTGAATGAAAACCCAGAAGCACATGCCTTGGTTGATCTCCTTCTCTTGGCTTGTAATGCAACACTGCAAAATGCCATCATGTTGTCCAAAGAGTACATCTGTAGAACATAACTTGATCCATGGGACAAACAATTCTGTCAACTTTCATTCCTTTTTCTGAAGGGGGTGTTTCAAAATACAAGAGGTGGATTGTTGAGCGAGCCAGAGACCTGGCTGGATGAAGATTGGCTGGAAATTAGAGTCTCACTCCGCAGTTCTGATGTGTTGCCTTCAACTTCCAGAGAGGGCAGTCTTGTCTTACAGCAGCCAACACCAGCAACAAGAAGACCGACAAACAGCAACAGAAGAATCTAATCCAACCTCTGCATTGGCTTTGTTTCAAGTGTCAGGTCTTAAGTCCAGTGCTGAGGTGAAGGCAAAAGATGTTGAGCAAGTGGCAGCACTAATGACCTTTCACAGGGTGTTCCAGGAGTATCTGGCTGACCCAAAAAAGGTGTATGTGGATCAAACCCCATTGGTGTATTGGTATGGTAAGATGCACCAATGGCCAGAGCTCAGAAGGCTGCATTAAAGTACATGGCTTGTCCTGTAGCCAGTGTGTCTGTTGATCATGTGTTCAGTGCAGCTGGTGAAGTTGACACATTGAGATGGACTAGTCTCTTGCCTCAATATGTTGGGAGATTGACTATGATCCTGATCATGATCAAAATGAACCAACATTTTACACCACACAATTAAACCATTCATAAAACAGCACAGGAGGAGGAGGAAGAGGATGCTTGGTCAGAATCAAGTGTGTTAGCTGACCAACTTCTGGGTCAGCCACCTGGGTTTGAGGACAACCTCTGCTTCCCTGACTGTGTATGCCAGTGCCACTATAGAACGTTTTAATCATTTACTGTTGAACTTCCTACTTTTCATAGAAAAGTAGCTAGTGAAACATTGGGGGTCATTCCAACCTTGGCGGTAAAAGCCGCTTACCGCTGTCAGAAGACCGCCAACATACCGCTGCGGTAAACCGCCACGGTCATTCTGACCCACAACAGGCAAACCGCCAAAATACAGACATCCACAAAAGTCCGCCACACCAAAGGCCAGCGAGAAACTGGCGACGACCAAACCTCCACCGTCACGCCAACAGAAATACGCCCACACTATCACGACCCACGAATCCACGCGGCGGTCTTTCAACCGCGGTAATCCATTGGAGGTACACACCGCCGCGCTCAAAATACACACACATTTACAAAACACATCCACATTGGACAATTAAAAATACACACACCTGATACACATACACACACCACTCCCACACACCCAACACAATATAAAACACACACCCACATCACCCACAAACCCCCACTTCTACAGAATCGGGACCACGCACTGAGAAAAAGAGAACTGAGCACCCAGACGCGCATTTTACTTTCACCCAGCAATATTTCCACGCACTTCACACAACACACCAATACACATCACCACACAATCCACCCCACCCATCACCCACACCACCCCATGGCACCGCAAAGACACCCAAGGTTCTCCGAGGATGAACTCAGGGTCATGGTGGAGGAATTTGTACGGGTAGAGCCACAGCTCTTCGGGACACAGGTGCAGCACACCACCATTGCCAGGAAGATAGAGCTATGGAGCAGAATAGTCGATAGGGTCAACGCTGTGGGACAGCACCCAAGAAATAGGGACGACATCAGGAAGCGGTGGAACGACCTACGGGGAAGGTGCGTTCAATGGTATCCAGGCACAACATCGCGGTGCAGCGGACTGGCGGCGGACCCCCACCTCCTCCCCTAGAATTTACAACATGGGAGGAGCAAGTCTTGGCGATCCTGCATCCTGACGGCCTCGCAGGAGTAGGCGGAGGAATGGACTCTGGTAAGTCTCATCTTCACTACTTCATCCCTCCCACCCCACCAGCATGCCAACTCATAGCCCCACCCTCACCCCCATCACATCCTGCTCCTTGCAAATGTCTCACCATCACAGCCCACCCATCCCAACACCAAGCCCTGCATGCGACCACAAAGCATGGACACCCATCACCAAAGCATGCCCACTGCACATACCCATCCCCCACCAAATCACCGTCACAAAAGCCCCCACACGGGAATGCCAGCCCTGGGGTACAAGGGTACCCACCCATTACACGCTATGGCACACACAAATGCAATAACCATACTTTTATACCCCTGCAGGACCCAAACGCCACGTCACAGCGCAGGAGGGTCCACAAATGTCCATTCCACCCCCAGAAGAGGCCCACAGTGAGGACAGCACCTCTGTCGACCTGGATCTAGATGACCAGCCCGGCCCATCGGGGACCTCGGGACAGTCGGTTCCCCTCAGACAGCCACAGCCCATAGCAGACCTTCCCCCCTCTGGGAACACCAGCACAGCACCCACCCAGCGGGCCCATCCCTCAGTCCCCAGGACACGTCAATCAGCGGTGTGTCCACCACTACAGGGCACCCAGGTTAACCCCCCACCCCAACAACAACAGGGACCTGGGGGCAGTGGTAGTGGGCACACGGTCCAGGGGACAGAGGCACAGGGAAACAGGGGAACTGGGCGTGCTGCTGTGCGACGGGGGGGGGACAGGCCCAGGGAACCCACTCTCCACGAGGCCCTCTCCTCCATCATGGGAGCCTACCACCACTCCCAGGAGACGATGGCGACGGTCCTGGCCAGGTTTCAGGAGATCCAGCTTCTGCAGGAGGAACAGTAATTGGGGTTCAGGGAGGAACTACGAAACATCAGTTCCGCCCTGGCCACCATTGTAGGGGCTCTGAATCAGGTAGTCACTACATTGCGGGACACTGTGGTAGGACAAAGGGCCCCTGACACTAGAATGGACCAAGAACTGCCTACCACCTCTGCCGGCGCTAGTGGACAGGAGGCCCCACCACAGGACCAACAGGCCACCAGCACCCCACCCCCTGCAGAAGGAAAACCACCCCGCAAGCGGGCCCTGATATCCAGGAAGAAGACAGAGTAAGATGCCAAGACCCCCGCCAGGAAAGGATACCTCCCTGATTGTCATCCCACTGTCCCACATAGACACCCTGTCCATTCTTATACTGCCCATGCTCCACTTTCCACAGGCATTTGGACATTGCACCTGTAATACTAATAGTCTGGACTTTGCCATGGACAATCCTCCACCATCACCCCTCACCGACTTGCAACCACCCACCAATATAGATCACTGAAATAAACATTTATTCGACAAAACAATCAGGAGTCTGGTTGTGATTTTGTACTAATGTATTACACATTACCATCCCAAAATGCATATTTACATTGTGATGCCAACATACCACTGTCACACAGCTGTAGTCCATGGGGAAACAAAGCAGATGTCACGCAGTATGGCCCACATCTCTGAAATTGGAAGGGAAAGTCACAACTCATTTACCATACACAGGGGGAAAAGGTCAGACAGTAGAGAGGTAGTAGGGGTTAAGTATATGTAATATGACGGGTTGGACTCTTACCTGTGTGTCATTGAAAATACTGCTGTATTACTGTGTTCCTGTTGTCTATGTCGTCCTCTTCGGCTTCCTCTTCTTCACTGTCCACAGGCTCCACAGCTGCTACAACACCACCATCTGGACCATCCTCCTGCAGAAAAGGCACCTGGCGTCGCAAAGCCAGGTTGTGAAGCATACAGCAGGCCACGATGATCTGGCACACCTTCTTTGGTGAGTACAATAGGGATCCACCTGTCATATGGAGGCAGCGGAACCTGGCCTTCAGAAGGCCGAAGGTCCGCTCGATCACCCTCCTAGTTCTCCCATGGGCCTCATTGTACCGCTCCTCTGCCCTTGTCCGGGGATTCCTCACTGGGGTCAGTAGCCATGACAGGTTGGGGTAACCAGAGTCACCAATTAGCCACACACGGTGCCTCTGGATTTGACCCATCACGTAAGGGATGCTGCTATTCTGCAGGATGTAGGCGTCATGCACAGAGCCAGTGAACTTGGCATTAACATGGGAGATGTACTGGTCTGCCAAACACACCATCTGTACATTCATCGACTGATAACTCTTTCTGTTTCTGTACACTTGTTCACTCCTGCTGGGGGGTACTAAAGCCACATGGGTCCCATCAATGGCACCTATGATGTTGGGGATATGTCCAAGGGCATAGAAATCACCTTTCACTGTAGGCAAATCCTCCACCTCAGGAAAACAATGTAGCTCCGCATGTATTTCAGAAGGGCAGACAACACTCTGGACAACACCTTGGAAAACATAGGCTGGGCCATCCCTGATGCTATGGCCACTGTTGTTTGAAATGACCCACTTGCAAAGAAATGGAGTACTGACAGCACCTGCACTAGAGGTGGGATCCCTGTGGGTTGGCGGATGGGTGACATCAGGTCTGGCTCCAGCTGGGCACACAGTTCCTGAATAGTGGCTCGGTCAAGCCTGTATGTCAGTATGACATCTCTTTCCTCCATTGTCGACAGGTCTACCAGCGGTCTGTACACGGGAAGATTCCTCCATCTCCTCGCATGTCCCAGCGGACGGTGCCTATGAAGGACAACAGCGAGCACAGAGTCAATCAGCCCACAGGTACGTAACCACAGTTTGCACAAAACACGATTCCCAATGCATTGAATGGTTTGTATGAGTGTTGATGCAAGGCCTAGGTATGTGTGACGCAGTTAAAAGTAAGCCATGTGGGCCCTTAAAATTGCGGCTGCCTGACCTGTGAAGTGTGACAATGGGATGTGAGGTCAATGCGCTGGCGTGGCACACCATGGCGGTAGGCGGTCGAAGACCGCGGCGCAAATCAGCATTGGTTAACATTGAACCCTATGGGTCTCAGGAGCCAATGACGATGTGCGACGGCGGTCGCGGTACGAACCGCCGCGGTACACACCGCCGCGGGCGTGACCGCCATTTTCTCTCTGCTTAATCACTCGATACCTGATCTTCGACAGGAGAGGACCTACACTGCAAGTGCTGCTGTGACCTCGGTCTGGAAGAGACAATGGCTCATGCGACTGGGGAAAGGGCCCCTGCCTTCACTGCTCAGGAATTGGAGAAACTCCTGGATGGGGTCCTCCCCCAGTATGCGCTACTCTACGGTCCTCCAGACCAACAGGTAAGTACACTGGGACCATGCTTTGTGGGCAATGCCTGTGTTGAGTCGGGTGGATGAAAGATGGTGGGGAGGGGAGCGAATGAGGCATGCATCAAACGACGGATGACAGGATGTGCCACATGGCAAGGGTAGGGATGGGGGGCCACTCACATTGAGGGTGCAGAAGGTGATGACTCTTTTTCTCCCCCTGTACATTTCACATAGGTCAGCGCCCACCAGAAGATAGACATTTGGCGTGCCATCGCCAAGGACGTCCGGGCCCTGGGGGTCCACCACAGACGGGGCACCCACTGCCGGAAGAGATGGAGGACATCCGACGCTGGAGCAGGAAGACGGCGGAGGCTCAGCTGGGGATGGCCTCCCAACGTGGGAGGGGTGCCAGTCGGACTTTGACCCCCCTGATGTCCCGGATCCTGGCGGTGGCCTACCCCGATTTGAATGGGCGCGTGAGGACATCACAGCAGACACAAGGGGGTGAGTACAACCTAATTTTGCTGACTTTGCGCGCAGTGGAGGTGTCTGGGTGGGGGAGGAGGGCTGTGGGTATCCCTAGGCCAGGGCGATTTCTGTAGGCTAGGCCCCTCCGTAAGGCATGGCCTGTGTCCCCACCCCCCACCTCTGTAGGGTGCCAAGTACAGTTATCCATGGCCCTGTGTCATCTATGTGTGCAGTTGTCGTCCATAGGCTTGTAGGCCATGTGCCACGGATTGAGTAGTGGACCCCAAGTGCGCGGCGTAGTGCAGGGGGCTTCTGTGTCTGTCCTCTCCGCCAACGGTGTCGCCAATGCATGCACTCAACATGTCTTTATTTTCTCCCCCCCCTTTTTTGTTGTCTTCCTGTTCATGTGTGCATTAGCATCATCAGGCGGAGGAGAAGTGGCATCGGAGCACGAGGGAGTTGCATCCCACATGGCCCTGGAGGGCCATGCAATGGATTCTGAATACACCAGTGGGACGGAGGGCGAGGGGAGCTCCACAGCGGGGACTCGTGCAGACATTAGTGACACGGATTTGTCCTCTGAAGGGAGCTCCGTTGTGGTGGCGGCAACATCCGTGCCCCCCGCAACAACAGGTACAGCCGCCACCCAGCGCACCAGCACCGCCCTCCCAGCAGCCCCTCAGCGTTTGGCCCGTGCCCGCTCACCCAGGAATGTGGGCATCTCCTTCGCCCCAGGCACCTCAGGCCCTGCCCCTGTCACCCCTGCTGCCCTCAGTGAGGAGGTCATTGACCTCCTGAGGACACTCATTGTTGGGCAGTCTACCCTTTTGAATGCCATCCAGGGTGTAGAAAGGGAGGTGCACCAGAGTAATGCATACCTGGAGGGCATTCATTCTGGTCAGGCTGCCCATCAGCGATCGTTCCAGACTCTGGCCTCAGCACTGATGGCAGCCATTGTCCCTGTCTCTAGCCTCCCCCCTCCAACTTCCTCCACCCATACCCTATCACCTGTACCTCTGCCTATCCCAGACACACCTTCAGACCAGCCTGCACACACCTCAACACCCACACGAAGCTCATCCAGACATAAGCAACACACATCACACAAGCATTCACACAAGCAACATCCACATACAGACATACCAACACCCACTGCCTCCACTGTGTCCCCCTCCTCCTCGTCTCCCTCCTCCCTCCCTGTCACGTCTCCACTCACACTTGCATGCACAACATCTTCAGCCACTACGTCCATCACCAGCACACCCACCAGAACCCACCGCACACGTGCAGTCACCACCCCCACTACCATTTACACATCCCCTGTGTCCTCTCCCAGTGTGTCTGTCTCCCCCTCTTCCAAGATACACAAACGCAGACAGCCACCCACCCAACAGCCATCCATCTCACGACAGCCTCCAGCCCAAGCACCTGCACCCAAAGACACCAGACTTAAGACTCCTACAACCACAACCTCTTCCTCCACTCCCATACCCACTACACCTACCCGTCCCACTGGTCCTAAATTGCTATTCCTGTCCAAACTTAACCTCTTTTCTACAACTCCCCCACCCCGTCCATCTCATAGGACTCCAGTTAGCACCTCAGCCACGGACTGTGGAGTCCCCTACCCTCAAGGGCAGCCAGTTCAGTACGGAGCCAAGGCACCGGCAGCCCACCCCCGGAGAAACATCCGAAGATAGTCAGCGGCCGGCGCAAGAGGGTGAAAACCCCAGGCACTAAAATCCCTACCATGGCTCCGGCACGAAGTGTGAAGACAGGTGGCACACCGCCCAAGGTGGGGAAGGGCCACAGGCGAACAGGGAAGGCTGGGAAGGGCAGCACGCCCGAGGAGACCGCCATCAGCCCAGCTGGCCAGGAGGGCCCCGCCAGCCCCATCCCAGGTGGGCAGGAGGACACCAACAGGCCCGGTACTGCAGACCAGGAAGGCCCCAACAGCCACCCGACAGATGGGCAGGAAGGCCCTGCCAGCCACAGGACAGATGGGCAGGAAGGCCCCGCCAGCCACAGGACAGGTGGCAAATGACCTGCACGCCATGGCCGGATCCGTTGAACTGGGCCCTTTCACTCAAGCACCGCTGAACTGGGCCCTTTCACTCAAGCACCGCTGAACTGGGCACCACCGTCTCAAGCACCGCTGAACTG
This sequence comes from Pleurodeles waltl, assembly GCF_031143425.1. Lineage (NCBI taxonomy): Eukaryota > Metazoa > Chordata > Amphibia > Caudata > Salamandridae > Pleurodeles > Pleurodeles waltl. The sequence continues at coordinate 1,742,482,825 of NC_090444.1, forward strand.
GGCACCGCCGTCTCAAGCACCGCTGAACTGGGCCCTTTCACTCAAGCACCGCTGAACTGGGCACCGCCGTCTCAAGCACCGCTGAACTGGGCACCGCCGTCTCAAGCACCGCTGGCCCATTCGCGGCTGGGCAGGCCCGCATCTGTGTCCCCCTCCAGAACCAGTGGAGACTGTCATCCACTTGAGAGACTGTGGCTTTGCACTCCCCAGGATGGAACAGTGGGCAAGCCATCCACTGTAGAGACTTGAGAGACTGTGGCTTTGCACTCCCCAGGATAGAACAGTGGGCAAGCCACCCACTGTAGAGACTTGAGAGACTGTGGCTTTGCACTCCCCAGGATGGAACAGTGGGCAAGCCACCCACTGTAGAGACTTGAGAGACTGTGGCTTTGCACTCCCCAGGATGGAGCAGTGGGCAAGCCACCCACTGTAGAGACTTGAGAGACTGTGGCTTTGCACTCCCCAGGATTGAACAGTGGGCATGGAGGCCCCTCGTGGATCTGGCATCGTGCACTCATCTGGCTGAGGTGCCCCCCCTTCCCTTCCCCCTGAGGTGCCGGTAGTTTTCATATCTGATGCCCCTGCAGTGTTCTCTCCGTTGGAGTCAGGTATCCTGTGTGGGCTTTGCCCATGTGATTTGGGCCCAGTGGTCCACGGACAATGCCTGCTACAATGCTCAGACTTGTACATATATGTATATAAGTGTTTTTGATGTGTAGAAATATATATATATATATATATTTCAGCCAGTATTACAATATATTCCAATGTTTAGTATAATTTCCTTTTGTCTTTGCTTTCTTCTGGGGGGTTTGGGGGGGGGAACTGTGATGTATTTCTATGCATTGATGTGTGTGTTGTAGTGGGTGAGGGTGGGGGTGGGTGTGTCGCGTATGTGTGTGCCCGTAATATTTTCTCCTCCCCCCTCCCCTGTGTCGTAGGTGCAGTACTCACCGTTGTCTTCTGCGCCGGCGTTCGTGCTACTGGTAGAGGAGCAGGAAGACAATCGCTGGGAGGATGTGGAGTTCGGGTTCCATGCTGTCCTGATTCCTCGTGGGGTGTATGGAGGTGAGCGTTTTCCGTTTGAAATGGCTGTTTCTGCCGTGTTTTTATCGGCGGGGCTACCACCCCGGAAAAGGTGGCGGATTGGTGTGTTGTGATAGGGTGGGCGGTACATTGTCTTCCGCCTGTCTGTTGGCGGTGACCGCCGCGCTGTTTGTTTGTCCCGCCGTGGCGGGCGGTGTGTTGCTGTGGCGGTCTCTGTTGGCGGTTTCCGCCAGGGTCGGAATTCCATTTTTTTTACCGCCAGCCTGTTGCCGGTTTAGCCGCATGTTTATCACCGACCGCCAGGGTTGGAATGACCCCCATTATGTTTGTACTTTATTCGTGCTGCCCCACCATTTTTTAGTCACATGTATGGCCGGATTGGAGTTGGACCAGTGTGCAGTGAAGAATCTTCCACAGTTCCTTCAGAACATTGGAGACATTGACTGACTCCCTCACATGCCTATCCTTTTTTATCATTACTTAGCAGAGCTGCCCTGCAAGATCACTGATTTACATGACTTCCAATACCCAATTCCAATGATTTTTTGCAGCAAAGATACAATTGTGTACCTACCACCATGCTTGAATTGAAAGAGGTAACAACAAATATTGCTCCAATGAGTGATGATATATGATTGAGTGATTGTTTATGTGGAGGCAGACATTGAGGTAGGGTGTTCAACTAATAACTTGATTTCTATGAATTGCATTGTTTGAAGGCTGATTTTTTTTTCTTGAATGTGAATCACCCTTTCAAATTTAGCAAAAATGTGCCTGCAGGGTCCACTCTTTTTTTCAGGTTCTTCAGAGTCCAGCCCAGTAACTTTTGTTAGCAAACACAAATCTATACAAAATACTGCAATTCTGATTCTCTGAATGTTCTTCAACAGCAGTGCACTACAGGTGTATCTTGCTTGTGTCAGGACTGAGACAAAGTGAATGTGAGTCAGAAGAATGATATAATTACTTAGGGTGGGCCTTCCTCAACAGCTAGAAAAAAGACGTTATCCACTTCAAAAGGAAACTATGATGATGAGGGTTCTGAGGCCTAGTATTCAACTATATGGAATGGAGAGAAGTGCGTTGATTTGGAAAATACTTCTGGGTGTGTGTCCTGCACTCCTGGCAAATGTCAAACTCTTCCTGTTTTTGCTCTGCATCTGAGTCTTCTTGGTACACTTCTCATGAAGCTTATCCTTCTTCTGTTCATCTGCTTGACTCTACAATGCAGTTTCTGTTTTACAACCCATAGGCTTTCTCATCTCCTACAAAAATGAAAGCTGAAAGCTTAGCTCAACGTTTCTGCTTACCTACCAGAGCAGTCCAGACAGGCACCCAAGAGCGACGGACATTCCCAAGGAGAATGCAGATGCAACACCCAATTTGGCAATACAGGGTTATTTTTCTTTTAACAATCATATTTTTTAGAAATGAGTGGGATCAATTCACTTCTCCATAATTTGAATTTTTGAAACATAGATGACAGAACATTTAGGGCCATATGTGCAAACACATTTTCCCATTGACACAGAATGGGTAAAACCCTTTGATACATCTGGCCCTTAGTTACTAATAACTTGGATCTCTGGGGCAGAAAGACTATTTGCAATGCAGCAATGCATTTAACTGAGCGGTGTCATACTCATTCCTTTGTTTCCTTCCACATCAGATTGATGATGATGTGCTGCTCATCGCACTGATTAATATTGTTCTTGTATTGTGTTTTTTTTTGTCACACCTTTGCCCAAATTCCCTTTCCCATCCATTCATCAAACCTCTAACCTTCTTCCCCCAGGCTGTGCGATTTATTGAGGTGTGATTCAATTTATACTAAATTGATCACACGCTTGGTGGGGCGGATGTAGTTAAATGCAACACCAACTCACTATGGGATCTTTTACTACCTGAACAGCAGACCATACCCAACCACACATAAGAACACCATTCCTCAATGTAAACATCATCATTCAGGCCTTTGTTATGCGTAAAGGCTTAACCTTTTTGACTCCAGAGTACAGACTTTGAGTATACTTTCCCTGACTTTTTTTACTTTGGTTTTCATTACATTCCTTACTCACCATTGCTCAGAATAATTTATTATTGCTAGTTTTTATTATAATATGTGGTATTCTTTGATGTCTCATGGTGTCTCCTGGTGATAGTAGTCTGCCCTCAGTCTTTGTAAAGCTATAATGTAAATGTATATGAATAACACTCTAATTCTGTCATTTTCTTTCAATTTAGTTGCCTGTAATGGATAATCCTTTTGATTAATTCTACAGTTGGAAACCTCCTCGAGTGAGACCTCATTTGTTTTGATGCCTTTCCTGTTAGTGCACTAACACTACCATAAAGAAGGCAACTTGGGAAAGCCACCAGTAAGGTGTTGGAAGATTGACAGAGGGAGCAGACTCCAGCCATCACCTTATCTAGTCAGGTAAGAGAAACATGGGGTGAAGTAATTTAGTATAGTTAGTATGTAACTAATGTTTACTACATATAAGATAAGTAATTGTTTATCTTGGTTCCTGTAGGCAATAGAGGGGATGGCAGCATTCCCTTCTAATGGTGAATATTGTTACAAAGGGTAGTAGCACAAGAGTATAGCTAACTATAACTAGCTGGCATACACTTTGAGAAGTAGATTAAAAAGACAGGCTGTGCAAAAAAATTCTATTGACATAAAATAGATTAGGAAGTTTCCCTTTACTGAAAAAACATCAAAAACTAAACCCACCCTCTCCATCCAAAACAGGCCAACACCTCTCCCACAACATTATCCCTCCCCATCTCCAACCAAAATAAATACAAAGTCCAATTTTCCGAAGATCAAATGCCGTACATAAATCCCCACCCTCTCCAACCACAAAATAACTTCCTCCCACCCAAAACTTTTTTTTAAAAAGGGCTAGATCAGGGCATTCCTAAAGAGGGTTCGCAGGTGTTGCATTTGGGCCTCGAGACGCACCATCCTGCAGCCCCAGTTCACCAGCTCACTCAGCACTCATCAATGGAATAGCCGGTATGAAGAGGGGTCAGAAATGGTGGTACGGGGATGGGCAGATCCAAGCTGGCGGCAGTGCTGGCATGGCCTGGAGGTGCGGGCAGTTGGCTGGCAGAATTAGGGCACGGAGCTAGGGTGTGTGCCCCCCCTCCTCACCCATCAGCCGTTGGTACTGGGCCTTGGTGGCCTCCAAACTCTGCCGCTGGAGCTAGGCCGCTATCTCCTGCCGGGTCAGTGGTGGTTGTGGGCCAGCAGAAATAGCTATATCAAGAAAGAAAAAAAAAGAAAACAGAAAAATTGTAAAGAATCTCTTGTGCAATCACTTGTTTAATGTCACATATTGGCAAAATATAAGTACATTGCTGGTCCCCTAGGGCCAAAGAATTTTTGATGTGATTGGAAAGTTACAGGGACTTGATTTTATCAACACATGCCTCACATAAAAGCACTGACTTACTGACAGGAGGCAGCATAATATCTAAACAAATTATTACCTCATAAAAGTAAACCATGCAGACACTTTTTGAGGAAAGAAGAAAAGTTACTCTGATTAATGAGTAAGGCATTATCCACTATGGGGGTACAAGTATGCTTCTTTTTCTGCTAAAAGACCGGAGGCACGCTAGCTAGCACATTGGGTACAACTTTGCTATTCTTTGCAGTCTGCAGCTGGGGCAGCTGCCATGGACAAAAAATTACCTTTGATTCCAACGGCCCCTCTCTTTTCCAAATGCCTTTCAATTCTACTCTGGCTCCAAAGAGGCAGATGAATAATATGTCGCACATGTCATTTATAACAAGCGGATAATAGATATCCTGTCTTCCGTAAGTAGACAGTGGGAAAAATGATTAACTGTAGTAGATTGAAAGGATGGGATATATATCAATTTTATTGGACACGTTCATCACAGAGTATCCCAGCTGTGAAACATGAAATCACAAACACTAAATCCTACTAAACATCCTGGCCTCGCCGTCAAACACAAATTATTTCAACCAAACACATTTGCTTGGTAGAAAGGGAAGGAGACTTCACTGTGGGCTTGATTTAGATTTTGGTGGATGGGTTACTCTGTGACTCTCTCTATCTCCCCTGCTGAAATATAAATCCCATTGGAAATAATGGGTTTATATTTAGACAGATGGGATATCTGTCACCAGTGTGGCACAGTAACCCATCCTCCGAAATCTAAATCGGGCCCTTAGTCTGCTGCAGCAGGGTAAGGTATAGAGAAAAGACTGCGTAGGTACAGTAGAGGTTTTGCTATAGAAAGTCAAAAGGGAAAACTTTGAACAGGCATACATCCATTTTGGAAGCCATATGAACCACTTGTCCCGCAACATGTGGCACATGCCAAAAATGTTTTTTTTCAATGTCTTTGGTAGGCTGGGACAGAACTTAGGAATGAATAAAGGAGTGTAGTACTAGGAGGTGACTGAGTGGGCCCTAGGAGGCAAGGTAAAGACATATTGTTTTAGTTTTGGTTTTCAATCCATTGAAAGCTTTGTAAATGCTGCATTAACAGAAGCAGACACACATTGCACAGCCAACACTGCTGTGCCGAATTGAACCATGCTGCAGTTAGGTGCAGTCATTGCCGATTGGTTGTGAAATGCCATGGGTAGGGAGGTCATGGATGATGATGGGTGGGATCTGCCTTGCCTAACAAATGCAGTGAGTATACTAATACTAGTAATTGTCGATAACCAAGCAATGTGACTCACCACCACCAATCCCTGTCACAGCAGAGTCTCCCCTTCAACTGCTGCTGCATAGTCTGTTGTCCTGGTGCTGGCCCTGCCACTGGTGGTCTGTGCCACTAGGAAAAAACATTACATATTTAGATGCCAAATACACCAGCTCTTTTTATGTTTTTTTTAAACAAAATACAACCGCAGTACATGACTACAGTTCAGTTCTCAGTACCTTGTCTCCCATGTATCACTTTGGGCATATTGTTGGTTGACAATGTTAGAAAAGCTAGTAATCAAGCCAACCATAATGGAGGGACAAAGATTTGATGATGACTGTGAGTCATTTGAAGTGCAGTTAAGGGGTAGAATACATTGGAGGACATATGGTTTTGGGTGGGAAATGCAATGGAACCATCTTCATACTACTTTCCTCTCATGCTGCACTTTCATCGAAAGTGCTGGGATACTGAATAATACATACAACACAACATTGGAGAGGTCACCATAACCATGACCACTCTTTCGTCATTTGAGCATGAGCAAGAAATAAAAAGCCCGATCGGGAAAACGGCCACAAACGGCCTTCCCCACGTTGTGTAAGGCCTCGTAAGAAAGGGGAGAGTCTCCCCTTTCTTACAAGGCCTTCCTGAAAGTGTTTCCTGGCCCCCGATCGCAGCACAGCTGCGATCGGGGGCCAGGAAACACCACTAGACACCAGGGATTTCACCTGGGGGGTGGGCCAGATTGGAAAATGGGCCGGCCCTCACCCCGGGGGCATATTTTTTTAAAAAAAAGGTAGTTTTTTAATTATTATTATTTAAAAAAAAAAAGAAAAATACATGGACAGGGGGTCGCCCGTGGGCAGGGTGACCCCCTGTGGGGGCAATATTTTTTTTTAGTTGTTGTAGGGTTTCCCTGGGGGCCATTTGGCTCCCAAGGAAACCATACAACAACTAAAAAAAATATATATATATCGTAATGATATATTCATCTACATGGATATATCTATAGATAGATCTATAGATATATATAGATATATGTATATATATATATATATCTATAGATATATCTATGTAGATAGATATATATATAGAGATAGATCTATATATGTATATATATATATATATATATATATATATATATATATATATATATATATATATACAAACACTTGGTCTAAAATAAGCGAAGCGCCTTTCTGCTGGTGCGACGTTAGGGCTAAGACCAAAAACCCTCATATATCAATTCAAAGAACGACGTCGCACTCCCGGAGACTGCAATTATAATTTTCATTTATTCCTCATGAAAGCTGGCCATCAGACACCACGACGCGTTTCGACAAACTGTCTTCTTCCAGGTGGTTTTGTCTATGTTACTGATTCTTTCCTGTCACCCAGATTTATACACGGCATTCCAGGATTGGTAGTCCACAAGTCTCCACACCTGTTAACACTTACGACATTTCTCCTCCTTAAGGCACGTTAGTTTTACTTTATAACTTATAGTAAGATGCGTTTTCAATTCTATTCTCTTTATCTCATGTTCGTAATGAGCTGTGCCAAACCATTGTCAATATACCATAATCCTTTAATAATACCTATTATTCATTTTCAGCACTTTTGTTTCACTCCAATTTACAAACATGCAAGAAGTTTTATCCATATAACTGCTGTTTTAATCCATGCACAGCATTATGGGATTGGAAGTCCATCAGCAGTTACAACATATCTCCCCCATTTTTTCTTGTGCACGTTACTTGCAGTATTATGGTCATGTACTTTTTCAAATAATCATTTTAGCATACTCATAATGAACTGTGCTGAACCACTTCCGATGTTTCTAAATCCAGCAAATTAATTGTCGAGTTATTAACTTTAGGCACATTTATTTCCTTCCATATTGTCACCGCATTTACAGCAAACCGTGTCGAACACCATTTTCAATGTCAATTGATTTATATATCATTTGTAAACTCCATCCGTTTCCTGCTCAAATGCTTTCAACTGAACAAACTATAAATTAAAAAGGCAGTCTTCGGACCCCATTATATCAGGGCCGCATCGGCAATATCAACAACTTTTAAAGGCATCTACTCACAAAATCTGCAGATGAGATAGTGCCCTGTGTCCTGGGGTAGCACTAGGCGCTTTTAGAAGTCAGACCAATCCCAATATCTTCCAGTGTAATGTACACACGCAGGAGATAAGTATCTCCTTGCTCACTCCAGAATTCCACAGTTCTTGTATGCCGGGCGCTGTCGCTTTTTCAACATTTTACACACAAACACTTGGTCTAAAATAAGCGACGTCGTTCTTTGAATTGATATATATATATATATATATATATATCACTTTTGTCAATACGTGTGTGGTTTCCCTGGGGGCTGCGATCGGCCCCCAGGAAAACCCGACCCACATATAAAAGTGATATATACATATGTATATATATATAAATAAATATATATATATATATATATATATATATATATATATATATATATATATATATATATTTGCCACCAGTTGTCTTGCTGTTGCAGCTTGCGTCTTCAAAGCAATGCACATACTTCAACTGACCCTTTTCAACTGTAGCCTTTTAGGCAGCAATAAAAAAGTCAAGTAAGTATTGTGATTATGTTTCTGATACAAAAGGGTCAGACTTGTCTAGTGGCAGTTTTAGTGCCATAAAGAAACGCAGAAGGTTTAAATGCCTACTGCAAAGAGCAAATCTGTATTTTATGTAAATAGCTGGGTACATTAGTAAAGTCAGCCATTACCTGCGCTATAATACAAATGAAATGTATGTGCGGGGTGGAGGGCGGCTATGGAGAGATGAAGGGCACTTTTGCTGGGTGGTAATGAGGGAATCCGAGGAGGAGGGAGTGGGAGCACCAATAATGATTGTTGGACTGGGCGCAGGAGGTGCTAAAGACTGTGACGAATGGTATGTGACAAGTTGTTTTTTGAGTGTCTTGAAAGAACGTGCTGATTGAGGGAAGAAGCGCAGGTAAGATGGCCTCTACTGTTGCACGTATCTCACACACACCATCGATTTTGTGACTGTCTACGTAGGCTAGTGTTTTAGAGCAACAGTTTAGCCAATAGCAGAGATATCATCTTGATGGATTACTTCTGCCGTCACTCGGGTTATAGAGGACAGCTCTGACATAGGATCAGAGACTGAGACATCAGATACTGAGACAGCATCTGAGGGATAGGACAATGGCACAGACTCTGGGAGTGATTTTTCAGTCGGAGGAGTCCCATTCGATAACTCCTCTTCCAGTAAATTATGAGGGAGGTGATGAGGACAGTCCTGCTGTTCCTTCGCAAGCAGTCTGTGCAACTGGGTAATAGTGGGTTAGCCCAACCCAGAGAGCAGGTGAATGCGGCAGCAAGCAGAGAGAGAGAGTGCTCTCTTGGGAGCTCCCCAATTTAGTTCAGCCCCAAATTCCACCGCCCAAATTGTATTGTGGAGACATCAAAATTATCTATTGCAAAACAAACTGGTTTTGTAAGACAGGCACCTGTGTTTTTGGTCCTGGGTTCGGCAGCCATATAGAGAAACACACTAAACCCAAACATTTCTGGAAACTAGACATTCAGGGGAGTCCACAGAGGTGTGACTTGTGTGGATTCCCCGAAGTTTTCTTACCCAGAATACCCTGCAAAGCTGAAATGTTGAATAAAAACTCTATTTTTCTCGCATTTCTGTCACACAAACTACAGGAATATGCTGGGATTCACAAAATTACTACCACCCAATGATTCCTCACCTGTCCTGATAAAAACACTACCCCACTTGAGTGCCTACACCTAGTGCCTGCGTCAGGAATGGATCACCCCAGGGTCAACAGCTGCCTCATGTAAGGACCAACATTGACCGTTGTGTGATCTATTCCTGTCGCGGGCACCAGGCCTACCCACACTAGCTGCAGCAGATGTTGATGACTGCTGAGTGGAGTGGCTAGTGTAGTGACCAGCTGGTGTGCTCTGTTCTCCCACATGGTGTTGGCCATGTCACCCAGCACCCCTACAATGGAGGCCATGTTAGCATTTAGGCCTGCAACTGCTGCATGACCTCCTGGTTGTATACCCCTGCAGCCACTGGTTCTCCTCTAGAAAACTAGGTCTCTAGTTTTAAAAAATGCACAGGTTTGGTAGGTTTCCCTGGTGCCGGCTGAGCTAGAGGCCAAAATCTACAGGTAGGCACTTTGCAAAAAACACCTCTGTTTTCTGTGAAAAAATGTGATGTGTCCACGTTGTGTTTTGGGCCATTTCCATTTGTGGGCTCTAGGCCTACCCATGCAAGTGAGGTACCATTTTTATCGGGAGACTTGGGGTAACGCTGGGTGGAAGGATATTTGTGACTCCTGTCAGATTCCAGAACTTTCTGTCGCCGAAATGTTAGGAAAAGTGTTTTTTTGGCCAAATTTTGAGGTTTGCAAATGATTCTGGGTAACAGAACCTGGTCAGAGCACCACAAGTCACCTCATCTTGGATTCCCCTAGGGGTCTAGTTTTCAACAATGCCAAGGTTTGCTAGGTTTCCCTAGGTGCCGGCTGAGCTAGAGGCCAAAATCTACAGCTAGGCACTTTGCAAAAAACACGTCAGATTTCAATGTAAAAATGTGATGTTCCATGTTGCGTTTCCTGTCACGAGTATTAGGCCTACCCACGCAAGTGAGGTACCATTTTTATCGGGAGACTTAGAGGAACACAGAATAGCAAAACAAGTGTTATTGCCCCTTGTCTTTCTCTACATTTTTTCCTTCCAAATGTAAGACAGTGTGTAAAAAAGACATCTATTTGAGAAATGGCCTGTAATTCACATGCTAGTATGGGCACCCCGGAATTCAGAGATGTGCAAATAACCACTGCTTCACAACACCTTATCTTATGCCCATTTTAGAAATACAAAGGTTTGCTTTCATACCTATTTTTCACTCTTTATATTTCAGCAAATGAATTGCTGTACACCCGGTATAGAATGAAAACCCATTGCAAGGTGCAGCTCATTTATTGGCTCTGGGTACCTAGGGATCTGGATGAACCTACAAGCCCGATATATCCACGCAACCGGAAGAGTCCAGCACACGTAACGGTATATTGCTTTAAAAATTCTGACATTGCAGGAAACAGTTACAGAGTAAAACGTGGAGAACAATGGCTGTTTTTTTCAGCTCACTTTCAATATTTTTTTTATTTCAGCTGTTATTTTCTGTAGGAAAACCTTGTAGGATCTACACAAATGACCCCTTGCTGAATTCAGAATTTTGTCTACTTTTCAGAAATGTTTCCGGGATCCAGCATTGGTTTCACACCCATTCCTGTCACTAACTGGAAGGAGGCTGAAAGCACCAAAAATAGTAAAAATGGGGAATGTCCCAGTAAAATGCCAAAATTGAGTTGAAAAATGTGGTTTTCTGATTCAAGTCTGCCCGTTCCTGAAAGGTGGGAAGATGGTGATTTTAGCACCAGAAACCCTTTGTTGATGCCATTTTCAGGGAAAAAACCACAAGCCTTCTTCGGCAGCCCTTTTTTCCCATTTAAAAAAAAAAAGAAATGTTCACTGTATTTTGGCTAATTTCTTTGTCTCCTCCAGGGGAAACCACAAACTCTGGGTACCATTAGAATCCCTAGGGTGTTGGAAAAAAGGATGCAAATTTGGTGTGGATAGCTTATGTGGACAAAAAGTTATGAAGGCCTAAGCGCAAACTACCCCAAATAGCCAAAAAAGGGCTCAGCACTGGGGGGGCGGGGAAAGCCCAGCAGCTAAGAGGTTAAAAGACAGCAATTGGTGATAAACACACACAGTCAATCAGCCATGTGATTACCATGGGTGAGGCACAGTAGTACTCACCCATATTTAAAAAGTCCAAAGCCGGATGATCCACAGTGCAAAACAATCCAGATGCACTGATTGGGGGAAACCCAGTTGTAACCCTGGATAAAATACTATTCTTAAATATGTCTAATACATTTGTAATAGCTTAAAAAGGTAAAAAGCAATACTGAAGATACATCGCATCACTCACTGTTAAGTATTTCATGAGTCAAGAACAGTGGACTATTAAATGGATTGCACAAGTGACATTGCGTTGTGTTTCAACTGACTATAATATGGCCTGAATCTCATAGAAAACAAGGGATTTTGCAAGGTGCGAGTGACAGTGATAGCATGTAATTCCACATGGAAGGTGGAAGCCATTCCACAATAAAGCTGCCTTTAAATAGAAACCAATTTTTGCTTTGATCATCAATGAAAATGAGTGGACTTTCATTACTTGTTGTTCAGAACCATGTCAAGAAAACATGGCTGGCAATATGCCACTTTTGTCTCTTTCCCAATCGCTAAAACAGGCAAAGAGGGGGAGAGCAGGCAAAAGATATTGAGGCTCAGGAAATAAAGTTTGTAGATGACTGACTAGACTCTCCATCATATGCACACTAGAAAAGGTGGTTTTATAACCATTGATATTATTTAAAGGACATACACCTCAAAGCAGTGAGTCATGCTAGAGAGTTCCAGAGGAAAGAACACTTGGGGTAACATAACCAGCCACTTTCACACAACAGGAGGAAGGATAATCTCCACTGTTTTGTCAACTGTAGCCAGCTTGTTGGTTCTGTGTAGTCAATGGCTTTTAAAGATAGTCTTATGCACAGCCATGGATATCTTTAGAACAAAGCACACTACACTTGTGAGCAGTTAGCAAAGTGACATTAGAGTATTATTCCACCAGTTAAAAATAAATGGACCAAGTAATCAATTAATTTTTGAAATAGTATAAGGAACACCACATACTTCAGCACCAGCTGGGCTTGTACATGGTTTGCTAGAGAGGCATATGAAGGTGAGTTTAACATTTTCTATGTGTATAGGACAACTGCTTGGTCACATGATATATAAGTCATTCAGACTGTCATCAAGGGCCATTCCCATTTTTTACATTACTTGCTAAAGTGTGAGACATCACGGAAGTAGACCAGTTGAAGGGCAGGAATGTAAAGCCAATGTGCAAAGAACAAAGACCCATGACTCTGATGCATTTAGGTACATTCCAGTTTTATGCATCCAATGCTGGACATAGATGAGACAGACCATGACCTAAGATTCCTTGAGTCATTGGGTATCTTGATATGCATTAGCATAATATGATAAACAATGTTGTAACCTATACACAATGACTATGTTAATTGTAGAACAGAATCCTCCACCATACAGAGTTAAGAGACACAAATTACTTGGCCCACATCAGAGTGGTACCTTTCACCCTTCAAAGGTTTGAAGGGTTATATGGTTCAAGTTATCAAATGGTAGTTGATATCAAAGTGCAAGGCACACATTGCAACTTGGGTTGTCTGGTGATACTATCTAATGTTATATAAGCAAGCTGAGTCTGAGAGGATGACTTACCAGAAACAAGCCAGCTAAAATGTCTGCATAACCTGGTGATGTGATATCTGTGTTCAGCCCAACAGCTTCTTACATAGCCATATTTATTCATAGATTGCTTTTGTTGAAAATATTTCAACAAACAGTTGATTGAAATGAAAATAAGACATGCTAAGTAAATCAAATAAATGATTCAAGCTAACCATAACATGATGAACATTCATTAAGGTTTAGAATGTGTCATTCATCGAAATATACTTGGAATTAAAAGGAGAGGCAAATAACATATTGCCTTTCAAGTCAGAAATACATTGAGCCAGTCTCCTGGAGAGGCATTAAGGTGGTCATTATGACACTGGTGGTCTATTCTGAAGACCGCAATAGTGACGGCCGCCAATAGACTGCGGCGGAGGTGGTAATTCGCCCGCCAGATTATGACACACAAAACCGACAGAAAACTGCCACAACTACAAGTCCACCAGACCCAACTAAGGCAAAAAATAGTCAGACCCATCACCCACACCTCTACTCCAGCAAAATACCACCCTCTAAATTACAACCCACGAATCACCACAGCTGACATTCAACGGCTGTCAACCATTGGTGGTGCACATCGCTGCAGTGGAATTGGGTACACATTACCACAACAAGCCAACATTGACCACTTCAAAAACCCCACACCTGACACATAAACACATACCCTACATACCCACCAACAGCACTATAAAACACACCCCGACACAACCCACAATCCCTTGCAAACACGAAAAGACTACCACACCTTACCAGGCCAGTCCATTACAGAACTGCATACACACACCAAATCCACCTACACATATGTCATGCATCACAAACCACACACATCACCACAACACTGAACAGCCTCTGCACAATAGGCATGTCCCCACAAAAGCACCCCTGTTTCACAGATGAGGAATTGCGGTGATGGTAGCGGAAATCGTCAGTGTAGAGCCACAGCTGTTTGGTGCACAGGTCCAGCAGATCTCCATTGCCAGGAAGAAGGAGTTATGGCGGAGGATCGTGAACAGGGTAAACTCCGTGGGACAATATCCACGCACAAGGGACGACATACGAAAGAGGTGGAACGACCTACGGGGGAAGGTGCGTTCCATTGAATCAAGGCACCCGGTTGCCATCATGATGACTGGAAGTGGACCTCCACCTCCTCCCCTACAGCTGACAGTATGGGAGGAGCATGTCATGGCAATCCTGCATCCTGAGGGCCTCACTGGAGTCACTGGAGGGCTGGACACAGATAAGTCACCATTACTTACCTACCAACACCGATACCTGCATGGCATGTCACCCCCTCACCCTGACTCCCTTCACTCCACTCCATCCCGTATGGTGCACCACTCCAATGACCACAGGTAAATCTGCACCCCTGCATGACCTACCTACTGCAGGCACACCCTCCCAGCACTGCATGCACACCCACCGGCAATGCATGAACAGCATGTAGTACTACCAATCCCACAATCCAATACCACACACTACCAAAGGTGGGAGGACAGCACCAAACCCATAGGGAAAGCTAGAAATGTGGAAAATGTGACAGACAATGACTCTAACAAATCACTTACATCCCCACAGGTGCCCCAGCCAATGTCAGCGGTGAGCAGGTGCCACAGCAACCCAGTCCCCCACCAGAAGATGAACTCCCTGGCCCATCTGGGACCACAGGTCAGTCGGCTTCAACATCCTACAGCCAGTCCAGCACAGGGCCCCTCCCTCCGACTCAAACACCACAGCAGCCACCCAACATCCTCAATCCCCTGTCTCCTGGACATGTTGATCAATAGTGTGCCTACCTGCACAGGGACCCGAGTCGACACCACACAGGCAAGACGAAGAAGGTCCTGGTGTAAGTGGGAGTAGGCACACCGTTCAGGGGACACAGGCATGGGGGGCCAAGGACAGTGGCAAGTCAGCTGTGTGCCAGGGGGCCAGGCCCAGGGAACCGCCTGCCCAGGAGGCACTCACACATGTCCTGGGGGCATACAAGAAATCCCAGGACAGGATAAGCCAGGTCATGACCTTCATGCAGGAGAACCAGTGGCTGCAGGGGTATACAACCAGGAGGTCATGCAGCAGTTGCAGGCCTAAATGCTAACATGGCCTCCATTGTAGGGGTGCTGGGTGACATGGCCAACACCATGTGGGAGAACAGAGCACACAAGCTGGCCACTACCACTAGCCACTCCACTCAGCAGTCATCAACATCTGCTGCAGCTAGTGAAGAGGAGGACCTGCCACAGGACCCAAAGGCCACCAGCACCCCTCCTTTTATAGCAGAAGAACCACCTCATAAACGTTCCCTGTGATCCATACAGACACCAAAGACTGTTGCCAAGACCAAGACCACCACCAGAAAATGAGCCTCTCTAGAATGTCCCCCTTTTGTGCCACTGAGCCACCTTGTTCACTTTGGACTGCCATTGCTCCTCATCCTATAGTCCCATGGACATTGTACCTGTGCTCCAGACCAACTGGACCACTACACAGAGGTTTTCCTCAACCATCACCCCACTCTATCGCACTATCGATTCATTATTGTCACTACAATTAACACCCTTGAACAGAACTGGAGTAATAGTGCTTTATCAGACAGAAATGTGCAATGTAATGGACTGTATCATCCCGTGCAATTGTCCTGTAAAATGTGATTCCATCAAACAAATGTTCTTACGCAGTCTGCCGCCATCACATCAGTACACAGTTGTTACCACAACAACATCGGCAAAAAGGGAGGGCATAAGTGACAGTCAATTGAAAGGGTAATGTAGTGATTGGCTCAACACAGCTGGCACACAGCACTCAACGGAAAGGGAGAAATTAACAGAACTACAGTCTTACCTGAGTGTCATTGGAAGTACTGCTGTATGATATGTGTCCTGTTGTCCTCATCCTCCTCCTCACTGTCCTCAGTGTCCACTGCTGCCACAGGTCCATTTTCATCCCCCCTCCTCCTGCAGGTAGGGCACATGGGCGGTCATTCTGACCGCAGCGGTCGGCGGTCGCCGCCCACCAAGCGATCCCCGCCGAAAGACCGCTCCGCGGTGAAAAGACCACGGCGGCCATTCTGGCTTTCCCGCTGGGCCGGCGGCCTACCGCCAGAAGACCGCCGGCCGGCCCAGCGGGAAAGCCCCTTCAACAATGAAGCCGGCTCGGAATGGAGCCGGCGGAGTTGCAGGGGTGCGACGGGTGCAGTGGCACCTGTCGCGATTTTCACTGTCTGCAAAGCAGACAGTGAAAATCTTCGTGGAGCCCTGTTAGGGGGCCCCTGCACTGCCCATGCCAGTGCCAGTGGCATGGGCAGTGCAGGGGCCCCCAGGGGCCCCACGGCACCCGTTCCCGCCATCCTGGTTCTGGCGGTGGACACCGCCAGAAACAGGCTGGCGGGAAGGTGGTCGGAATCCCCATGGCTCCCCTTTTCTGTCAGAATCGCCCAAGAAGCACCGCCAGCCTGTTGGCGGTGCTTCCGCCGCCCTCCGCCATGGCGGTCATGGACCGCCAGGGTCAGAATGACCCCCATGGTGTCTGAGGGCCAAACTGTGCAGCATGCAGCATGCTATCACAATCTGGCAGACCGTCTTAGGGGTGTATCATAGGGATCCACCTGTCAAATGGAGGCACCTGAACCTGGCTTTCAGTAGGCCAAATATGCATTCTACAACCCTTCTGGTATGGCCATGTCCCTCAGTCTTCCGATTTTCAGCCTCTGTTCTCAGATTCCTAACATGGGTCAACAGCCAGGACAGGTTTGGGTAGCCGGAGTCACCAAGAAGCAGTGAGGGACACACATTACCATTTACAATGGCATAGAGTACATCTCCAGTTGCCATACACTGACATACACTGTGTGAAGACTCATGCTCACCTATGAGCCACACTCTGTGCCTCTGTAGTCGTGCCATCACCTGTGGGATGCTGCTATTCCTCAAGACATAGGCATCATACACAGATCCAAGATACTTGGCAGTAACATGGCAGATGTACTGATCTGCAAGGCAGATAATCTGGACATTAATTGAGTGGAAACTCTTCCTATTCCTGTCTACCTGCTCATTTGTCCTGGGAGGGACCAATGGCCCCGATCACATGTGGTATGTTTCCCATGGCGTAGAATCCAGCCTTCACAGTGGGCAAATCTTATTCTTGGGCAATGCGATGTAGCTGCTCATGTGTTTGATCAAGGCAGCCAAAACCCTTCCAAGCACTATCGAAAACATTAGCTGTGACATTCCTGCAGCCAAGCCCACTGCCACCTCGAATAAACCACTTGCCAGGAAGTGGAGCTCTGAGAGTACCTGTATTACAGGGGGAATAGCTGTAGTAGTACGGATAGCAGGCATCAGATCAGGCTCCAATTGTGCACGCAGCTCAGCAATGGTGGCCCTGTCTAGACTATAGGTGAGTATGATGTGCCGGTCCTCAAGTGTAGCCAAGTCCACAAGGAGTCTGTACACGGGTGCATCCTCTGCAGTGGTTGGTATTTAAGTAACCCAAAAGTAAAATGGTAAAATGGATGTGACAACAGCACCTATGGGCACACAGCATCATACTACACAGAGCATGTATGTATGTAGGAGACTAGAATTGACTAGGTGTGAACAGTTAATACCAATTACGCACATATTTATTCCCACATGAGTACTAGCAGTAGGAAATGGCAATCGCCTGAACTCACTCCACCGGCGTTAGGCATCATGGCAGAAGGCGGTTTGCACCGCCGTGCTAATCCTCATTGGCTAACATGGGGCTCTATGGAGTACAGGAACCAATGATGATCAACGCCGGCGGTGACGGTGTTCACCGCTGTGGATGTGACCACCATTTTCTTTCTACCACTTCACTTGATTCCTGACTCTCCAAAGTACTACATCTCCACTGCATGTGCTGCTGTGACCTGTGTCTAGAACCTGTGATGGCCCATGTTATAGGGAAAAATGCCCCTGTCTTTACATCCGAGGAGTTGGAGAAGCTTGTGGACGGGGTCCTACCCCTGTATGAGCAGTTATATGGGCCTCCAGACCAACAGGTGAGTACATCATGGGTACGTCAGATGCGACATAACTGCATGTACATGTATATTTGTGCTAGCAGTGTGTCATTTGGGGGGGTTTGGCTGCATGCAATGTGTATACAGAGGTACGGGTCATGTGTGTGCATGATGAGGGGCATATGCAGTATGTGAGCCATTTGTGTGACATACTGGATTGTATAGTTCATGGTGTCCTTCTGTCTGTGTCTCCTCTGCAGGTCAGCGTTATCAAAAGAAAGGTTTGCGGCGTGCAGTCGCCAAGGACGTGGGGACCCTCGGGGTCCATAACCGGTGAAGCACCCACTGCAGGAAACAGTGGGAGGACCTGAGACGCTGGGTCCGGAAGACCACGGAGGCCCAGCTGGGGATGGCCTCCCAACCAGGGAGGGGTACCCATTGGAGCCTGACCACCCCAAGTGGCCCGCATACTGGTGGTGGCCAATCTTGAGTTGGATGGGCACTTGAGGGCAGCACAGCCGCCACAAAGGGGTGAGTACAGACTGTGTGGTATTTTTAATTTGTTGCCTGCCATTGGTTTTGGGTGCAAGGTTCTAGACAGTGGATGCCCCAATATAACCAGTTTAGCTATTCATGTGTGGTCCTGCTTAGCTATGTAGGGTAGGATGCATTTTTGGTATTGCTAAGTAGTTAGCATACCATGGCAGACAGGGCTTTGTTTGTCCCGGTAGGTGTGCAGTTGGTAGTGTTTGGGTTCCTTACTGCTGTTGTACCTAGGCAATGGTTTGTCACTGTGGTCCATAGTGTGCAATGTAAGTCCCAGGGTTGATTGTGATGTGTATGCCATATGTGCTGTTGGTGCGGTGATTGACCCTGTGTTACCTTCCTCTCTCCCCTCTCTCCTTTTGTCATCATGTCCATGTGTGCATTAGCATCATCTGGTGAAGGAGTAGGGGTACCGGCGAGTGGGGGAACTGCAGACCACAGGACCCAGGAGGCGGAGAGCACAGGCGCCGAGGGGACCTGTGGGTTGGAGGGAGAGGGGAGCACCACGGGGGAGACAGGAGCAACTACTTCAGACTCAGATTGCTCCTCCGATGGGAGCTCCCTGGTGGTGGCGGACCCCTCTGGGACCTCCCCAGCTACAAGATCTTCTGCCACCCTTTTACCAGCATCCCTCCCAGTAGCCCCCCATCCAGTTGCCCTTGCCCGCTCACCCAGGAGGATGGGCATCTCTTTCACCCCAGTCACCTCATGACCTGCTCGAGTCAGCCCTGCTGCTCTCAGTGAGGAGGCTAAGGACCTCCTGAGATCCATCTCTGTAGGACAGTCAACCATAGTGAATGCAATCCAGGGGCTGGCATCCTAGATGCAGAATGTTATGCCTTCCTGGAGGGCATTTACAATAGATTGGCTGCCCTACAGAGATCATTTCAGGCTCTAGCCTCCTTTCTGATGGCAGCCAGTGTCCCTGTTTCTTCCGTCCCCCCTCGAACTACCTGTCCCAGTCCCATAGCCATCTCCCCCAACCCATCCTATACACACAATCTAACAAGAACACAAAACAACAGACAGGACTCGCACAGACAAATACAGGCACCACACTTCACTCCACAAGCACACATACAGCCAACAACTAGATGCACATACTACAACAGCCACTGCCTCCACTGTCTCCCCCTCTTCCTCCTCCCTCACAGCCACATCAGAACTCACACCTGAATGCACTGCATCATCAGTCCCAGATCCTGCCACCTGTACAGCCTTGCCCACAGTCACTACAACAGCAGACACGCAGACACGCAGACATGCACTCCACACCACATGCGCAGTCACCACCACCTCATGCAGCACATCCACCTCACTTGCAGACACCACCATAATATACATACACGTCCTGTTTGTCCTCTCCCACCATGTCTGCCCCCTTCAAAGACACATAAACGCTCCCACTCAGACACCCAACAGCCATTCATCTCACACATGCACACTATCCATGCGCCTACACCCAAGTCCAGCACACCTCCCCCTCCTACAACCACTTCCTCTACCCCCCACTCCCATTCCTCCTCCCACACCCAGCCCCTTGACCCTAAGAAGCTCCTCCTTTCCCGCCTTAACCTCTTCCCCCCACCCCCTGTTCTGCCCATAAGAGAAAGGTCCCACCCCCCAAGCCTAGTACCTCCAGCTCCCAGTCGACTCCTGTTCCTCCCCCTAGGAGTACTCCTGCCACTAAGGAGAAAAAGAGTAGCACTCCGTCCCCCGTCCCAAGGCCACTCCTCTGCCCCCAAACAGAAGGTCAAGGACACGCCCCCTCCCAAACCCAAGCCCAAGGACCCCCCCCAAGAAGAAACAGCCACTACCCACCCACCACTGCCCCCTGAGGTGCCTGCCTACCAGCTCCATGATGCCCCTGCCCAGTGGAGTAACTGGTCTCTCAGGAGTCAGGGTGGGCCTTGGACGTTGCCCTGTGGCCATTTGATGACTTTGGACTGGCCAATGGCCCTTGCTGTACATATGTACAACTGTAAATATATATATTTTTTAATTTGAGCTCGTTTTCCAACATGATTACAGAGGTTGGACTAGAGGTATGAGTCCTGCAGATTGTTCTGGTTGTGTGGTTTGTGTGTTTATTGTGTGTTGTGTGTGTGAGTGTCACTCTTCCCTCCATCTCTTGTGTGCTAGGTGGCTGTACTCACTGTTGTCATCGGCGTTGGTGCTCCCGGACTGCCATCACGTGATACACCATTGGGAAGACTTTCAGTTTGGGTTCCATAAGCGTCCGCGGACTCCTCTCTGTCTCTGAAGGTGAGTGTCTCCTTTTATATGATGCGTTTCCACCAGGCTTTTGGTGGCGGTGATCCCGCTACGGAAATCCTGGCGGTCTGCTATATCATAATATGGTGGGTGTGTCATTGTCTTCCGCCTGCCTGAAGATGGCTACCACTGTGGTTAGTGGATGGACTGCACTGGCGGTTCAGGTGGTACATTGTCTGTCTATGGGAGGGATCACTGTCATGGTCATAATTTGGTGGTCTTCACCACTGGCCTCATGACGGTACTACCCCCATCGCCGGCGTGCAAGTCAGCTACTACCAATGTAATAATGAGGGCGTTAGTCATTTACTCCACAGGAATAGGGCATGACATGTGCAGATAGAGATTAAGATAAAGAAACAAAATGAATAGGAACAAGACACAAGATATAGATTCACTTGATCCGTTTATTAAGTTGAGTGTGCAAATTCAGTCTAGGTGCTCAATAACAGATACTGGAGGCACAATAATTGATACTGTTAGCACTGTGTAATTAAGTATGTATGAATTTTAAATTCATATTTAAGGAAGTGTATGAGAGAGTAAAGAGGTACTGGTCTCCACCATGCCCACCAAACTGTCTGCCTATGTACTTAATTGCATAGTCTATTCTATTGATAGAATTCTTGACTCTCCTGACATAAGAGGTATACAGCATGGATTATGAGCACAGAATTTGGTCTCGGGAGGGTTCAACAGAGAAAACCAGTGGACACATGATTTAACACGTCCTAGAAATAAGAACTCATGGTCACCATATTATGCAATTGTCAGGTTTATTTCACTAATGAGTATTGAGATTTCACATTCCTCTTTTTTGCCTGTGATAACATAATAAGGTTTAAGTTAGCTTGGCATTTGCCAATATCCTCTGGGTTATGTCTCAGCAGTGGTCACTTGTTTGGCACAAATATACTGGAATACCCCAGCACACCTTTAGCTGGGTTTGTCAACTCTAGATTCTCAGATTTGATTATTATCACTTTGGTTTGGATTAGCATAACTTGGTGTTAATAGGCCTCCATATTGTCTATTGGGATCTAAACATCTAGTCAGTTTATAATATGAGCTACCTTTTCACTTAATTTCATTGCTGGTAGTTATATCTCACAGGAACATTTCGTCAGGGCAAGAAAATGCTCATCAGCCTTAAGGCAAATATGGAGATGGTCTGTTCTTTTTCATTTGCACTATTTTGTGATTCCTACTATTTTATGATGTACAATGGCTAATAGAGTTGTCTCCTTAAGAGAGATGGTAAAGGCATTATTTCTGTTAGAATGATATGTGAGTAGTTTGTTTTTAGTGGATAATGTATTTGAATTTAAGAATGGAGATAGACTGCTGAAGGTTAGTTAGCAATATAAATTACATTACTAATCAGGGAGGTGATAAAATCATTTTTTATTAGTAGAGTTTAAGGCCAAATAAAACATGTACACGTTTGAGAAAAATCGCTTGGATCCCCCCCTGCACCAGCCTCTCACATTGACAAAAAAACAGAGACAGCTGGAAGGAGCTCTCTATCTTCTAAATAAAGTGAGCTCTCTTACTCTCACATTTGGATGGTGGAAATCCTATGCTCCATGGAGTCCAAGACTTCACACTGGCACCCCTTAAGGGTATCCTACATACTGCAACACATCACATCCAGGCCCTGAAAAAATATGATCACATCAGCCACATAAGGATGGACCTCCATTGCCACCCCTTGTTGGCCCATACCATCTTCAAAACCATCTGTATTATTTAAAAAACCATTACGACCAGCACACCTGCTTATCAAGCAAACAAGCCCACCACCCCGTATTCATCAGGACTGCCCCAATGATGGCCAAGTTTGGGGAAGTGTTGAAGACACACTTCTTTAAAGGACACTACATCACAATGATATAGCCGCCCACACATCAGCTACCTTTCCTTGTATATTTGATGCTTGCCTTTGCTCCTGTACACCACTCAGCTGCCTTTTGGCTAGGTTTGCACTATAGAAATACAATATATATAGGTACAGACTTACAAAAGTGCTTTTTTTATTCATTATGGATGTTGTTCCTAGTTTATAACATTCCATAACAGTTTCTAACTTTGTCACAGGAGGATCAAACAGCTTAACTGCCTCTCGACTATACAACATATGATCAGTTTAAAGATATTGACGAAAGAAATGTGGAAAAGTACCTAGGTTCATCCCCTTTAGAGAATATTGATTTGAAAAGAAAGGGTCAGAGTTTGCTGGGCTGCAAACATAGATAAATGAGATGAAGAGGGCATAGATTCAATCAGTGGTTGGACCCTCTCCCCTCCTTATTGGCATATAGGCCCTGATTACAACCTTGGCGGGCGGTGGAGCCTGCCAAGGTTGGACCGCCGAGCGGTCGCCTATGCGGCCGCAAACCCGCCAGCCACATTACAACATCCCGCTGGGCCGGCGGGCGGAAACAGAGTTACCGGCCGCCGGCCCAGCGGGGATGTCGGCCATAACATTGTAGCCAGCTAATGGAGCCGGCGGTGTTGCGGCCGTGCTACGGGTACAGCTACACCTGTTGCACTTTTCACTGTCTGCTGTGCAGCCAGTGAAAAGCCGGGTGGGGCTGTGCCTGGGGGCCCCTGCACTGCCCATGCCAAGTGCATTGGGAGAGGACGTGGTCAGGTAAGTGGGGTGGTTTTTAGAGGCGGTGTCAGGGTAATTTTGTTCTTAGGGTCAGGGTAATTTTGTATTTAGGGTGGGTGGGAGGTGCTTTTTAGGGGCAGGGGTGGGGGGTCAGGGTAATTTAGTTTTTAGGGGTGGGGTAGGACGCCCTCAGGCAAGTGAGGCTAGGAGAGGATTGGGGGTAATTTTTATGGTTGGGGTAGTTTTTACGGGGTGGGTGTTTTTTTTAAGGTGGTTTTGTTTTTAGGGTGGGGGTGGTGGGTCAGGGTTCTATGGTTTTAAGAGCAGGGGTGGGGTAATTTAGTTTTTAGTGGTGGAGTGGGTGGTCGGGGTAATTTTGTTTTTAGGTCAGGTGGGGGCAGGTTTTTAGGGGCGGGGTGGGGAAGTCGATGTAATTTTGTATTTAGGGCAGGTGGGGTGTTTGCGTTTTTAGGGTCGAGGGTGGGGGTTTGGGGTCATTTTATTTTTAGGGGCGGGGTAGTTTTTTTTGGGGGTGGGTGTCAATTGTTTTTAGGGCGGTTGAGAGGTTGGGGTAGGTTTAAGGGCTCAGGGTGGGTGGGGTATCGGGATAGTTTTTAGAGGCGGGAGGGGGATTGGGGTAGTTTTATTTTGGGGCAGGTGGTGGTCGGGTAGTTTTATTTTGTGGGTGGGTGGTCGGGGTAGTTTTGTTTTAGGGTGGGTGGGGGTCTAGGTAGTTGTGTTTTAGGGCGGGTGGGGTGGCATGTGAAAAACACACATGCCATTCCACACATGCCTTTGCTAGGCATGCCTTTACAACAAAAAATTGTTGCAAAGGCATGCGTGGTAAAAGCATGCGTGAAAACAATGCGGTCATTGTTTCGACTGCGTTGTTCAGGCATGTGTGGTTGGTACATGTTTTGTTCCATCATGCATCCATGAATGCTGGATATCACACATACATCAGTTAACATTAATCAATGGGTTATATTTGTCTGTTTATGTTATTTATGGAGACAATTGACATTTTGTGAATGTTCTGAATAGCGAGTCAATTGACAAACCAATAAAGAACACTTGAACGCCATCTCTGTGGTGATGGAGCAAATGCACATGCTGACATACCATTATTTAGTAAAGGAACAGGTGCCCCAGAGAGTATTAAAATGTACAGTTATGCAGCATATCATTCACAAAGTGAATTTAGTTTTATTAATACACCATACCTGCTGAGGAGGACCAAAAATTATTAAAGATGCCAACTGCTAATCCTATGACAAAACATATTTGTTTATCACATTCAGGTATAAAAAATAATAATATTATTTCCTACCAAGTGCTTCATACCACTCGCCTGCTGTAAATATTATTTGTTTCTATACCCAAATAAACAGTACTTAATTTGCCAATATCTCAACATAGGAATGATGATCTGGCTATGGTGGAAATCATACTCCTGACCTGAATATCACTGCACGTCAGCACTGACCATTTAACTCACTGAGACTTCATAGTGGCTTAGATGTGAAGCATTCATAATAAAAATAGTGGTGAGGAACTGGTAAAGTACAATTAGGTAAAACCATAAAGGTCCTTCTTGAACCTTTACTTCATTAAAGGTGGCACAGGCATTCATGTAAAATGTTAAAGTTACCTTCATGGTGACTGCAATTCTTAGTATTTAGGAGTTTGACTAGCACCAACCTTTGTGTATCATGTAACCTTGCAAAATTATAATACTGATTCTCAAGGCTTTTCAATTGAGAGCTGTCTACAATTTACTATGATCATACATCATGGTGTATATGTGGTCATGTTCTCTTCTTTCATGTAAGTGTGAATATTTCCCTCCTTTAAAATGCAGCTAGTCAGCATGGTAGTTTGACATATCAATAAAAGGTTGATATAAGCATGCTGGAACGAGAAGAGGGCCTACGAACTAACATCAACTTACAGGAAACCTTATCCTACTCCTCCTTCCTAAACAGTTCAATTACCTTGCCGATGGCTACTTTAAACACAGTAGGTCAGATGGAAAGATACCTGGGTCAGCTGGAGAATTAAGCTGATCTGCATCTTAACACATTTGGTCATCTGGTATATCACACCTGAAAGAAGTATTTAGAACACAATTCTTGCAGGAAGTGTGTGTGTGATAGCCCGTAAAGCTGCTATCTAAATCTGTCTTTCATGAAGTTGCTTCAAGAATTCCAAAATTGCTTGATTGTTTTAGTTAAAATGTATTCAGATCACAGTCATTCAAACTCCAAGTTGTAACCAGAACTCATGAAGATATCATCACACTGTCAACAAGAACTAGGGAAAGGTCGTCAAGTAACAGATTCTTGATTTTTACTTTTTGACTGCACCGAAGCTCCTGTCTCTTTTACAGGGAGTTCTACAAGTCCTGGACCAAAGAATGACAAGAAACCTGAGGTCATGTCAGCCACTAATAGATGATTGAAGTCTGAATAATTCTCTCTTCCTAATAGGGTTCAAGTGCAAAACAAAGATATACTTCAAGTTTGTTCCTAGTAGTTGTGTCTTTTGGTTTCAATAACTGATGACGGAGTAAGAGACTGATCCTCCTAAACAGGCATAATTAGTCTAGCTGGTTGCTTAACATGGGCTTCAAGAAGCATCCTATGAAGGGCATCCCAACTATGGACTGGCAAGTCTTCTTATTTACTTAACCTGGAGAAGCTTAATTCTAGGTTGAGCAACCCAGTCCCCAAGAAAAATAGTATTGGGCACTTTGTAGGATCCAAATGAAAGATAGCCGGAATTGCAGCTGGGAAGGTCCTCACAAGTGAGGCAAAAGGATTATACAATAGGCATACTATGACCACTCATGGTAAGCCCAACCTTCCTGGGCCACACATGTAGATACGCGCCACATTTATTTAGTATTATTGCTGTAACCACTAATATAAGGGTGCCCATACCCCAACATCAAATGCAAAAACAAGAAGGTAGTAGATGCAATGCTTGCATTTAATCTCAGCCACTGGCATTTGCTCAAGGCCACATCCCAATCCATCATTTTTCACCCACCATGCCACCTCAGTTATACTACAACATCTGCATTATTCTCCCTACCAGATTTCATCACCATAGTGCCATTAACATGCGAAAGCCAGTCTCAGAAAGTGGTGTGACTCCTGAATCCACGTCACACAAATCTCAATTTGTATTAATAGAACCATAACAAAATACTGTTTAAGTGTAGCAACGAAATTCCCTCTGAACTCTGTTAGGATAGAGGCCACCCCGACCAGTCACTTCTTTAATTATCTTACCCAGTGCCATCCAAAAGGTGCTCAAATTAGGGCAATCTAAAAATACCTGCAGGTTATCAACTAAAGTAGCAAAGCTAGTATAGCATCATGGACATACAATGTTTACAGGATCACCTTGCTTCTTCTTTCTGGAGCTCATACATCCTGTGAATTGCATAAAAGTGATCTTGCTCAAATCTGGGAGTCCCATGTCATACATCTGATAAGTTGTTCTTGTTCTTTGAAGACCACTGATAATGAGTCGCTCATGGAAGCGCAATCCACTGTTCTTTAATCTCCAGCCATGGTATTAAGATGACTCTCCTGCTTGTCTACAAGGACTACAGAGTCCATCCTGGTCTTAGTCTCGAGCCACAAAACTAGTTGTAAATATTTGAATGACAAGAGATGATTCTGGGATTTTGCCTGCAATTGTTCCTATCCAAGCAAGGCTGAACTCTGTTCATCTAACAAGTCAAGAATTTGTTGAGATATCAGGTGTCACTGGAGAGTCCCACAACAGTTTGGAGAGAAATAGTGCAGAAGTGAATATCTTCTATTCACATTGCCTCGTGTGCATATGTATGAATGCCAAGTACTGATCTTTTTTCTTATATTTGAGGGAGGAGAACTTGTAAATAAAACCCAACTGTCACTTTATTGGGATCATAGTCACAGATAAGCCATAAATCTTAGCTAATTGATAGGTCAAAAGTAGTTTAATAGTAAGTGATGCACCTGGCTGATGTCTATAGCCCCTTTCACATCTCTTGTCAATTCTACCATGTGCATCCCTGATATGAAAACTTTCTGATCGTTGAATGTCAAACTCAGAAGTACTTTGTTCAGTCCATTTATAAACATTTTTGAGAGTAACTTGGTATCAATATTAAAGATAGACAGCACAATAATTTTCTTAGCTAAGGGCACTGTTACCAGGTTTTAGAAGTATCAATTTGGTAGCATTACAAGATAGAATTAAACAACCATAACAACAGATGCTGCATAACAGGTGACAAAACATCATAGATCTCAGCTAGGAGACTATTGTAGGGCACTCATATGTACTGCTTAGCTGTATTGATAGAATTATTGCTCTCTGTTTATATCTTCCAACTATCTAATAGGGGTGGGTGGAACTTGCTGAGTTTTACTCCGTGGAATTCCTTGAAGGTACCGCAAAACTCAGCACAATTCTGCAGAGTTCCACCCACTGACACTGTTTGCCCGGCTTTCATTGTTTATGCAGAGAGGGGTGTGTCGTGTTGGTTCTCACTATACCAATGAGAATGCTGGATTCAGGCAGCAGCACCACTGGATTGTGGGGAACTGAGTCTAATTCCACATTGTGTGACAACTGTCAGCCTAATGTTTCCTGCCACCTAGCAGTACCTCACCAGTACGCAAGAGTAGAGGTAATTTGTGGCAGTCATGTGCATGACATTCTGATTTCTCAGGGAAATTGTGGTGGAACAGATCTTGCCCTTTTCTCTCAGTTACATTTGTCTCACATTTGCAAAGACAAACAGAAGCAGGAATTGGTTCACAGAATGTTATTGGATCAGCTGAATTCTAATAAAAAGGCATGTACTGCAATGAAAAGGATAATGAAACAGAATAATAGCAGAGCAGTGACGAAAAAAGTGAAATGTAAGAGAAGTCCCACCATAGTGTCACAATGCTAGGTTTTAGAATTCCTGCCTAAACCACTAAAGTTCTATACTAGAGCACAGCTGTTTTAGCCCTGATCTGCGCTTCAGGACCCCTGTCTAGACACAATCCCTCATACCTTAATATGGTAGTAGCAAAGAGGGCTGTTGGTCTACTGAGAGTGTTCTCCTGTGTAGGCGGAAAATATATATAGTCTCAGTAGACAGCTGCAATGAAGTGGATTGCATGAGGTGGCAACTTCTGGCTGGAATTTCCTTTTAACATATATGGGGCAGAGAGGTGTTTTACAATAAAACATCTGGTATTCTAGGAAAAGTGCCCTAACATAAAAACATGTATGTTTCCATAAATGATAGGAAATATGATGTTCTACTTTGCACTGACAACATTATCGTGCAAAACCATGAGCAAAGCACAGAGTGAAAATGTCAGGCTAAAAAAATGAAAACAATTTCCCGGCAGAAGAACAAAAACATCACAGCAAAATGAAGCGTCTGCTAAAAGAATAAAATGAATTATTTTCTAGGCTAAAGAGCTCAAGGTGCAGATTTATGGCTAAAATAACGTGACCATAAAATGCTGACAACATAACCTCACAACAGAGGAGATAATTTTAGGCCCCACTAATCTCCGGTCAAGAAAGTCATCAAAACAGAACTAATCAAAAGCAGCACATATCAGAACAGCAACTCCCTCGCTCCATGGATGACTGATACAATCAGTTATTTCAATTTCTGTGACGCGTCTCTCTGCGAAGGGCAAGTGAGCTGATATTCTCAATAGCAGGAAGGTTTCACCAAAATGCTCAGAAGTCACCCACACCATGTTAAATGGCAACACTCGATCAAAAGTGGTCTCAATTAAAGGCAAACATGACCGCTTCTTTGACTCCTATGCCCCACACCCTGTGCTGATCCCTCTTACCCCCAAAACCGGCAGGGGCAGCGTGGTGCAGTCTGGGTGATTTACTGCCCTCACTGCTGGTGTCACTTAAGGCTGGGAGCCCAAGAGAGGGCAGTAGCTCAGAGGCCTCTATAGGAAGATGCAGACTGCCACTGATGTCCTGCTGCCGCAGCCTACTTCTCCCATTGCAGCGGGCGCTCCAAGGTCTGACTCCGAGGACAGTGAAGGTGCTGGGTCCCGGAAGGCACAGCTATAACCAGCCCTGGAATTGGAGCAGTGCCACTGCAGGCTGCCAGCGGGGGTAGGGTTTACCAAGAACGTAGAAAGGGGTGCCAGGAAAGATAGATCAATACAGGCATGCACAGCAGGGCTTGCCTAGCTCTGGAGTCTCCCACTCAGACTACCATGCACCCTACCGCATGGTGACACAAACTAGAGGATAGTAAAAAGCAACACACTCAGAGCACATTTCACCACATGTTAGCCTCCTCCCCCTTTTCAATAGTGGTGCAGTCTGCTTCAGGAGCCTTTTTGTTAGGGTGGGCGGTAAACTTCACCACACGGCGGTTGACAGAGTTTTTGTTAAACAGCGCTCTAAGTGGAACTCTGCTGGCAGAGCAGAGATTACGGCCCACCCCTACTATTTAACTCATTAACCTCTTGTGGATCATAAGGAACTAAACAGTTCATATTATTTATCTAATGATAGAGTGACATATTCTGGGTTATACAAAGGTCCACAGAATTGGGTGATTAATCATGCATTCGAGAGCTAATAATTTTGTGGAGTAAAGTAAACCTGGTATGATGATGAGTAGGTAAAATAAACTTGTCAGATAGTTGAGGGATGGGAATCAAAATGTCATTCTGAAATAACTGAGAAACTTAATAATCTGCACAATCATTCCAGAAGAGCGTTCATCAATTGTTTTGCTTATTGGACCAAATGGGACTTGTATAGACTTGACGTATGGTTGGGCAGTTGTAAACCATATAAGGTTTTTACAAAGTACATTATGTGTTAATGTAAATGGCATCCAAACTCTGGGTGGAGAAGACAAAAAAAAAAAATGCATGTATGTGAGTGGAGAAATCAGATTGAGTTCTAGATCAGACCATAGCTTGTCAGTTGTGGACCAAATCCATGGCACTCTGGAGTTTTCTTAGGAAACTCCCAATTACCTCTATCAAGGGCTTTTTCAGCATCCAGAGATAGGTCTGCCAAAGAGTGTTTTGATTTAGAAGCATAACTTTGTGTTGAGGAAGGTGTAAGAATTCTCAGATATATTATGCCCTTTAACAAAACCTGTTTGTTCTAATCCGATAATACCAGGCAGATATGTTTCTATCTGCATGTATATGAATAAAGAAATGTCAAAGCAAGAGCCTTAGCAAAGATCTTACAGTCTAAATTTATGAGAGGTAAGGGCCTATATTTTTGGCACAAACTAGGGTGGTCAATATGAACATGGCGGGAAACATCGCATTGCTGGTGGCGGCGGTAAAAACCGCCAACAGAGGAGCGGTTCGGACCACCAAATAATGAACCAACTGAAAAAGAGGCATCCTGAAAACCACCCACCGCTAGTAGAGGAGTGCCGACAACGACGGAAGAGGCGGCCCACAGGCCGACGGAAAGGCCCAACCCGCCCATCAAATAATGAACCACTAGACCGCAGTCAGTTCCGGGGCGGGAACCACCGCCACGAAAAGCCATGGGGAAACAACACAAACAAAAGGAAAAACTCACCAGAGGCTCACACAACACGCCAAAGCAGACATGGAAAGAGAGCTGTAGATCATGCCAACCCTGCTCCTTGCCATATACTGATAAAGATTACTGAAAAAGTGGTTGATGCTTGCAAATCGCACATCTACAACAAAAACAATGATGTCCAGGTAGAAACAACAAAGTCATGAGAAGGGTGCTAACCTGGTGTAAATATCCAACCACCACATGCACAGACAGGTATTACAATGCACAGACCAAGGAAGAATACGAAATGCCTCCTCTGTGCCGTGCTGTATAGACAAATGAAAGCAGAAAATACCAGGGCACTCCAAATAATAAGTCCACAGTATGCAGAAATCCAAAAAGTTTTAATTCCTTATGTTGAAAAAAATAGACACCTCGATGTTCAGAGACAGCCAATACGTGTTTCGTCCAGCAGGACTTTTTCAAGGCTGAAACAAGGGAAAGATGATATCTCTTACAAACAACAAATGACGCATACATATTGGATAACATACAAAAAACACAAACGTGTACAAAACATTATTTTCGTAAGCAAAACTATAAGAAATACATTCCAAAATTTCAAAACCATAGAAAGCTCAAAGAACACTGGAATTGAGATACTCTCATGCTAGGTGTGAAATAAATAGCTCCTACAAGTTGCCCAAAGTGATGTAAGTAGCAATTCGGAAAAGTGCAATTGTTAATAAGAACCTAGAATGTAAGCCAGATGTTTACCAGTTATGTGAAGAAGAAAACCAAGTGGGCCATTCTAAGTTAACGCCGATAATATAATAAGTTTTCCAAAGAACTTAAAAAAATAAGTATACAGAACATGCAACGGCCCGACCATAATATCAGGGAAGCACAAAGGAAACACCATAGAAATGAGTATGTGGGCAGGATGCTAAGTGGGACTAAAAGGACAGTCCCCCAATATTTAAATGAGCAAACAAACCCCAGAGTGTACAGCGGGTATGTTGTGCAAACATACCAAAAAGTTGTGCAAAAATAGGAAACTGTCCCAAGCATACCATATAACTGGATAAATTACTGAGTCGAAATGATGTCTCCTAGTCAACAGGAAACGTGGGTCCTGTATGGTGAGTAGGCTGTATATGCCAACTATCTGAAGTATTAAGAGTTGTACGTGGCAGGGCCCTGATAAGCCCAAACACCTGTGGGACAAGAAATAATTGAGACAAAACCACCATGAGCGGAACCCACCACAAACCGAGCACAGGAATCAGCAACATGTAAGGGAATAATATCTAACACAAAAGAATAAATATATACCAATATATTGTATACATCTGGTGGTTTTGTCTCAATTATTTCTTGTCCCAGAGGTGTTTGGGCTTATCAGGGCCACCACCGAGCACACACACATCCCCCCCTCCAAATAATGGTGCACAAATAACCTTGGCGGTCAGTTGAAGCTGAACGACCATTGGCTGGGCAGACCACCACGGGCGGCAAGTGGACCCAACAGTAAGAAGTGCACACATTGAATAAGTTAGAAAGCCACATACCTGACACACATCCACAACACCATAAAAACACTCACAGACACAACCCACAATCCTTTGCAACGAAAGAAGTCCAACGAAGACAGAGAACACAAGAGGCAGACACCGAACGCCACAATACACAAGACTCACACCGAACCACAGAAGAGCACCCTCACTGTAATTCCACCCGACACCATTCACCACACTCACCATGTCACCCCTCAAACATCCACGCTTCATAGAAAGGGAGCTAAGGACCATGGTGGACGAGATCCTGAAAGTGGACCCACAACTATTCGGGGCTCAGGTGCAGCACACACTGATCGCCAGGAAGATGGAGCTATGGAAGACCATTGTCAACAGGGTCAATGCAGTGGGACACCATCCACGTACCAGGGACGACATCTGCAAGAGATGGAACGACCTGCAGGGGAAGGTCAGGGTCATGGCATCCAGGCACCACATTGCAGTCGAGAAGACTGGGGGAGGACCTCCACCAACACCACCCGACTACAGTGACTGGGAGGAAAAGGTACTGGCCATCGTGCACCCTGAGAGACTCACTGGACTCACTGGAGGAATGGACTTGGGTAAGTCGTCTACATTTACCCCATATACATCACCCCTGGAATGCATGCCCCACCCCATCCCTCCAACACCCACCAGGACCAACACCCCACCCAGGCCGCAGGCACTAAATCCACCACCCCTGCATGCACACAAACCCACTAACAGGCCCACATCCCTCCCCCTGTGCACAGCCACCCACCCCTGCAAGGCAACACAATGGCCTATAACACCCATAATGCACCTCCACATCCTAAGCTAAAAGTAATGTTAACCCCCCTAAAGCATACTGCATGGTCCCAAAGTGTGTAAGCTGCACAAACCCGCCCAGGCCTCTGCACCCCATTCGACCATGCTAATGTAACAGACATGTCCATTCCCCCAACAGGCACCACCACCCATGCCACCCTGACGGACGGGAGAAGGAGTGCCAGGGGCTCCCAGGGAGACAGATGCACCTCACAGGACACTGGGGTGGAACCCTGGACACTGATGAGCAGGCTGGCCCCTCACACAGTCCTGGACTGTCACCATCCAGCAGCCCCACCCAAGATACCACTGACACCCCTACCACCCAGGCAAGAACATCAGCCCAGGGCAACTGTCCACACACTTGTGTATCCAGGCCACACACTGGTGGAACACAAGTACAAGTGGCACCACCAGGCCTGTGCAGGGGATACAGACACAGAGGGCTAGGCCCAGTGGGAGGGCATCAGTGGGCCAGGGGGGAGGCCACAGGATGGATGCTGCAGCCCAGGACATGATCTCTGAAGTCCTGGGGGTCTACCAGCATACCCATGACAGATTGGCCCGGATAGTATCCACCCTGGAGCAGAGTCAGAGGATGCAGCAAGCACACCACCAAGAGGCCATGGAGCAGTGGAAAATGCACAACACCACAATGGCCAGCATAGCAGGTGCACTGCTGCAGCTTGTACAAACCCAGCCTGAGGCCCACACAGTACAGGAAGCCCCCACTACAGCACAGGAGACAGACCGGACAATGACAGCATCAGCATCAACTTCACATGAAATACCCTCGGAGGAAACACAGGGAACAACCATCTCATCTCCTATAGGTCAACAACAGGCGCCCAAACAGACCCTCCGGCCAAGATATGGGACTGGAACACTTTCCAAGAACAAGGCCCCCTCAAAGAAGTGACTCTGCAACAATCTGTCCAACAACTATCCCACACAATCAACCACCAAACAGTGCTAACAAGAAATAAGAACTCATGTAAGCATTGATGGACCTACCAATACTTACAACAAGGCTACAACCATGTTGGCATTTAGGATAACCACCCATGACCAACTGCCATCACTGTAATTTGCACAAATCAATCCCTGCACCAAATAAAAAACATATCACAACTGTAACACTGTCACCTGTCATAATGTGTGAACAAAGTAAAGTATGGATGCAACTGGCTGATATTTACTTTATTTGTACCTAGGTAACATGAAATGACCCACTTGCCTTACATGTGGTTGTGACTAAATATGTTCAGAAGAAAAAACACAAAATTGTATTCTGTCCTATGCAGACCTGGGCATAGTTGCAATTAGTACATTCAAACCCCCCCTAGATGACAATGCACACTGACAGTATGTTTCACAGACACAAATCTCAGCCATTAGTCCCACATAGTTACTGGAAGTAGAGTTGTATCAGTTGGTTCCTGGAATTTACATCTTCCCCTTCCTCATCATCACCATCACTCTTGTCCCCTCTCTGAGGAAGCTGGTCTGGATATACAGCACCCTCCACCTCCAAGAGGGGGATAGATATTTCTCACTGCCACATTGTGCAGCATGCAGCCGGCCACTACTATTCTACACACCTTTTCAGGCCAGGGAACCACCAGAGATATGTAGACAACGAAATCTAGCCTTCAGGAGACCTATTGTGCGCTCTATCACCCTCCTAGTAAGTCCATGGGCCTCATTGTAATTTCTCTCTGCATCTGCCCCAGGATTCCTCACAGAACTGTAATTGACAAGCTTCAGAGGCAGACAGACAGGCTGTCTGCTAGGTGGCAGTTAGTGACAGAAACACCTACCTATGATCCACCCTCTGTCCTCTTGTAGTTGATCCATCTTGTGTGGCACACTACTGTTCCTCAGCACAAATAAATCATGGACTGAACCAGGGAACATGGCATTCACATTTGAGATGTACTGGTCTGCAGTACATACCAATTGAATGTTCATGGAGTGAAAGTTCTTCCTGTTTCTGTACACCTGTTCACTGACTCTTGGGGGGATTGTAGGTATGTGGGTGCCATCAATGGCACCTATCACATGGGTATGTTGGCAAAGGCATAGAAGTCCAACTTGATGGCAGGGAGGTCGGTACTTTGGGGAAACCTCACATAGGACTGCAGGTGTACAAATGCATTCAGAAATCTTGTCAGTATCATGCTGAACATTGGCTGTGAAAATCCAGCACCCATGCCCACTGTCACTTGAAATGAGCCCGTGGCCAAGAAATGGAGTGCAGAGAGCACTTGTACTTCAGTAGGGATGGCATGCTGATTACGAGTTTCCAGAGTCAGTGCAGGATCGAGTGGTGCACAAAGTTCAAGAATAGTTGCACAGGTCAGTCTGCCATTAGTGATAATGATGTGACGCTCCACCATGGTCCGTATATCCACAAGTGGTCTGTACACCGATGGGGCACTTCCTCACCACAAGGGTCGGTACCTAGGAGGAATTTGAAACACGTGTGAGGAAGACACATACATCGACACACATTGTCAGTCATTGAGCACTGCTGACTTGATTGTAGGGACAGAAATGCTAAATTTGTTTGACATAACATCAACTAGATGATAATTATTGTTCAGGGTTTGTCAGGTGTGGGATTGTTAATGGTCTAATGCATATGTGGATTTTGTGAACATTAGGGCCTGCATTGTGCAGATGGCAGTATTATAAATGCGTTGTTATTGGCAAAATGTCTGCCCCCTGTCCCTGTAATCCAGAACTGTCGTCGTGGAAGTGACCTCATACCGCTAGCGGTTGACGTAACAGGGCAAGGCAGTGTTTACCGCTGTGCGCACAGTCATTGGTTAACATGGGTGTCAATGGGGAATCCTAGCGTATCATGATCGCCGCCGGCAGTGACGCTGCACACCGCTGCGGTGCGTACGTGAAGTCGTCACCCCAACTTCACTTGACTCCCTGATCTCGTGCAAGCAGGTACTCCACTCAGTGTTCTCCTGTGTCCTGCCTCTGGTCATGGACGTGGCTCGTGTTGCAGGGGAAAGGGCCCCTGGCTTCACCCAAGAGAAATTGGAGAGGCTCGTGGACGGGGTCCTGCACCTGTACGCTAAGCTCTACGGAAGGCCAGAGGTGGTGGCGCAGTGGGAGGTCCAGCATTTCTGCCGACAGGGTCCTGGCGGAGACTACTGGACTGGTGACGGAATCTGTTTTTTGGTTCATTATATGGCGGGTTTCTGTTCACCGCCAATGACGGTCTTCTGTTCATCATCACCACAGCGGTCAGCGGTGTTTCCCACTGTGTTCATAATGACCGCCTAGGTTTCTTTCCTATCATATCATAGCATAGACATACCATAGCTTCCGTGAAGGACACAACTCTTACAAAGCATTCAAAGAAGACAACATAAGTAGGAGTAAAAAAAAGTCATAAAGGAATCAAAATGCAAGAAAACTGAATACCAAATTCTACTATAATTATACTATAAAACCATTTTACGTGCATGAAGAAGAAGTTCATGACCAGTCAGAGGCTTTACTAAAGATGAAAAATCAATGTATTCAGGGATTGTTTTATTCAGGGGTTGAGAAATAATTAGTAAATTCATCATCTGATCGATCAGTAGAGGGAAGTGTAGAGATTTCTATAATAGAGACCAAAACTGCTAAAAATTTCAGAATCTTTAAAAGCCTCTTTACCCTGTTCAATAACAATGGATTTAACTGTTGATTTTTGTTTTTGAAATTTGAGATAATTTGCAAGTAGGTAGCAAGATCCATTTTGGCCCTCATAATATTGGGCATTAAGTTTTAATAAATAACCACAAGCTTTATCTGTGGAAGTTTTAAGAAACTGTATTTTAGTTTTAGTAAGGTATTCTAGATTAGCATCTTCATTGTTAAAAATGTAATATTTGTGTTCCAATTTTATTTAATCTTGTCTGGAATAGCTAATGATTCTTTTTTACCTTTCAGTTTTTTTAACCGAAACATAAATAATTATTCCTTTGTAAGCCGCTTTAAAAACATCCCAAACAATTTTTACCAAGCTATCTCCTGTCATGTTAAGTTCCACAAATTCATAAACAAAATTCTTATATCCCAACTAGATATCTGGATCACCTAATAAAGCATTGTTAAATCTCCAACACAAATATTTAGGCTTATTATGAAGAACATCAAAATCTGACCAAACTGGTACATCATCCGAAATCACTATGGAACCGATTTCTGATTTAACTAAGGCCTGAATCATATTCTTGATGAATAAATAATCAATCCGGTACCGGAAGCGATGGGTTAGGAATATTAGGGGCCTCATTATGACCCTGCCGGTCTTAAAACCGTCAGGGCCGTGGTGATGTTCGGACTACCGCCAATGTGGTTGTCCGACAGCCACATTACGACCGTGGCAGTTGCTCCACGGTCAGACCACCAGCACCGCCACTTCTCCTCCACTTGAGGGGCTGGAATTACTGGCGGTCCTAGTCCGCAAAGGGCAGCACTGGCGATTACATAGTGGTAGCTCGCTGGCTGGAGGAGACGAAGTACAGGAGGCCCCATGGAGGCTTCTGCACTGCCCATGCATTTGGCATGGGCAGTGCAGGGGCCCCCATGGCCAGCCCGTCTCGCTTTTTACTGTCTGTTTAGCAGACAGTGAAAAGCGCGATGGTTGCTGCTGCACCCTATGCACCGCAGCATTGCTGACGGCTCAATTATGAGTCTGCGTCAATGTTGTGCGCTGTTTCCCAATGACTCAGCGGGAAACTCATAATGGGGCCCACAGGAAGGGGACTGTACTGGCGGTAACCTGACTGTGGGACTTTGGCAGCTGGCCTTTTCCTTCCACCAAACTCATAATGACCCCCTAACTGTATTCCCTCAGGTCTGAGTTTAAAACTCTCAATGGATCCTTGACAGCTCGGTGGGAAATTGTCAGTTGAAATGTTTTATGCATATAGGTGGTGATATACTTGACAAGGGATTGTCTGTCTAAAAAGGGGTCAATTATCAAATTACTATCTCCATCTGCAACAAAATTATCTGTAGTGTAGCTCATCATTTTTTGAGATATGGTAGACCAGACCTCACGGTTAGGATCATTAAGACCATACACATTCATAATGCATAACTCAATGTCATTAACTTTCAGTTCACCAATGTCCATTTACCTTTAGAGTATTTTTCCTCTGAAATAAATAGAGATACTTAAATGTTTATGTCACAAAATCGCCACGCCACCTTTGATGGCAGAGGATGAAGAGTAGAATATGTCTCCAACCCATTGTTTCTGTAGTTTAAGTATATAATTAGTAGACAAATGATTTTATTGTAGTAGGGCTAATTGTTCTCAAGCCAAGCAGGATAGTACTTGTCTCTTCATAGGGCTCTTCTATGTATTCTTTTAATTCTTATACCTGCACAATATAGAGCATATGCATTTTTAGAAGTACCTCTATCTTATCAAGACCATAATAATTGGCTTGATGGTGCCCTACCACATACAATACTACATGTTAGGTTAGGTCCTCTTAGTAATGATGGTCCTACCTGGCTTTTATTGGCCACATATACACCGCACCCTTATGCAGCAAACTTGACGGTTGCTGAGGTTCGCCGGTTATATACTGAGCTTATGGAAATATACAGACTGTTAGTACAGTTTGTAATGCAAACATTAAATACAAACCCAGCATGTGCTTCCCCGGTGCAACCACATTCAGCAACACCAGGCATTAATCCTGCGACTGTACATTTGATTATGGGTAAGGTACCCACCATTCAGGAAGAGATTCCGTTTTGGTTAGCTCAAAAAATAAATGCACTAGAAGCAGTATTTCCTCATACAGGACCTCAGGATAAGCATAGAATATTAACTATGTGCTTGCCATTTGGGATGGTTCCCACAGTAGATAAGTGCAATACTTTAGGGCACGGTATTTGCCACATTCTATACTACCACACACGGTACACCAACACTTGCCAATCTTCCGGAAGTGTTAAAACAAATTCAAGATGAATACGGGGCTGCCCCAGCCCTATACTTGGGGACGCAACTTATGGGCAATTTTACCACTGTATCTTCAATTATATTAAGTAGCCTTAAAGGGGAAGCAGTTGCACTAACAGTGCGTATGCGCTCCTAGACGTTCCTCCGCAAGATCAAGAACGTGAGCTGCCAAAGATTATCACAGAGACCTATTCTAGTATTGGTCGAGAAAGTCTTGGGACCAGACCCATGAAACCACAGTTTCAGGGCAAATCTAATAAAGATTCTACCAAGCAAGCGCCTGAGTGTTCTAAAAACTCTGGGATAAAAAACAACAAAAAGCTAAAAAAGAAAGGGAAGAATCACCGGACTCGGAGACCCCTCAGAATCTCAGAAATAGAGATAATATAAAAACTCTTGACGGATATCAATATACTAATACACGCCAATCTCTTTCATTTCAGGACTCACTGGAAAAACGCAGTGAGAGAGGTGGGCGGTCATAGCGAAGAACTGAGTACCTGAAACCGAGACAGGAATCACAACGCTCTACAGAAGTTTCTCTTAAACAAGAAGAGAAACTTCCCCAACACAAACCCCAATTTAAAAAGAAAAAAGTGGCAGCAGTTGCGATTCGTCATGCCACTCAGGAGGGGGGCTCTATTGAAGAACAAGATGTGGGCACTAGCTGTGCTAGACAGCGCAGCAGAGGTCACAATAGTTTGCTGGAATCTTCAAGAGCATCTCAAGGTGAAAGCAACTGATGACTTCTTACAAGTTGAAACTGTGGACATGCATGTCTTCATTCCTGACAGGGTGTACAAAGTTATGATACAGTTAGAAGGAGACATTGAACGCACAATTGACGCAATCTTTTGGGCCCACGTTGTTAACATCTATGATATTTTACTGTCCGAAAAGGATTGGCCACCTGAACTTGTCCGTACTTGCCCATATGGGAAGAGGTTATCAAACCTTCTTTCTCGCCCCTTGTTCCCAATGAGCGCGCAGAATCCTACACCATTGATCGGGCATTGCGCAGGCACCCGCGTTATACCGCAACCACGTAGAGTGGGATAAAGATTCCCCCTATCGTGTAATTCCAATCAAACATCAACCCCAACGTCAACCCCAATACCCAATAAAAGATGGTGCTAAAGCACCTGTGAGGGAAATCCTCACACAACTAGAGTACCAAGGCGTAATTGAACCCTGTGTCTCACCAATGAATAATCCTCTATTCCCTATAGCTAAACTGGACCATTCATACAGAATAGTCTTAGATTACAGACACTTAAACAGTCATACACACACACATGCTATACAAAACTCTCATAGCACGGCACTTATGAACAACATACTGCGCAAAAAATACAATACAACAGTGGATATTTCCAATTACTTCTTCTGCCAAAATATGGCGCCTGAGAGTAGAGACTTAACAAGTTTCAGCGCACTAGGCTCCTAGAAAAAATTCTGTTGTTTACCACAGGGGTACAAGAACAGTCCAGGACTGTTTGCAGCTCTTGTAACTTCAATATTGCATGACATTGACCCTGAAGCATTGTCTTATGTAGATGATAGCTACCGTACAGACAATGAATTACTGCAGCATCTAAGACGAGTAGCCCACATTGTTGTAGGATTTGCCAAGTTCGGCTATAAATTCAGCTTCAAAAAAACAAAAATAGCCTTCCTTAGTGTCCTGTTTCTGGGATATGAGTTATCAAGTGAAGGAAAGAGCCTAGCGCCACAATTCCTAGAAAAATGTGCACAGTTACAACCTCCAAATACCATTAAAAAACTCCAATCCCTATTGGGTTTTCTAAATTTTGGCAGAACATACATTCCAGATAACGCATCACGCATGAAACCCTTATATGATTTAATACGACCTGACTTTTCTAGTAAATTCTGAACAGTCGAACACACATGCATTCTCAGAGCATTGCAACAAGACATGCTTGCAGCACAACACCTACACACAAGGGACAATAAAAAACATCTGGTCATCAGAGTAATTGATGGTGTCATTGGTATCACCTATGTAACATTTAACAAGGGTGAGATGGTCCCGATTGCATACAAATCACAATTGTGCTCTACAGCAGAACAATGTTTTGCTCCCACTGAGAAGATTTTCACTGCTGTTCAGATGGCTGTCATTAAAGAAAGACCATTAGCGCACGGGAAACGCATTATTGTGGTATCTCCAATCCCAGCCCTGGAGGCTGTTACCAAAGCTAGCGTTCCAAATGCTAAAGCATTACATCCACGTTGGATCCAATTGGCAGCATGTCTGACAGCCACTGATGTTGAATATATTTTTGACCCAAAGTTACAAACTCAAGAATTTTTGCAGTTTGAACTAGAATACCCAGTTCCGGCAAATATATTGCTTATTGATCAATATCAAAGAGTCATGTACACCGATGGCTCAGCACAACCTGTTATAGGCACAAAGCATCAATACTCTGCTGCTTGAGCAGTCATAAGCGGCTATATGGAAGGTAGTAAATTCTATCTATAACATACCTTTACGCAAAACCTACGGGATTGTACTGCACAACTAACAGAGCTAAAGGCTCTGGTGATGGCACTGGAACATACGGATCCTGACCAGCTAACGCTTGATTGTCTGTGATTTGTATTATTGTGTCCAGTCCTTCAATGAATATCTGCAATAGTGGCGCCAGAATAGGTTCAGAGATTCCAAAGTTAACACCATCAAACACAGACTTCTGTGGGGGAAAGTGGCGGATCTGAAGGAAATGTTACCAAATGTCTATATTGTACATACACTTGACACCAGCGCATTGGAATACACATTGCTGGAAATACTTTGGCTGATGAAGCAGCCAAATCAGCAGTAGCTACGGCTTCTGTTGCTACAGTAACTTGTTCTAAAATGAAACCGGACGATGAAATACTGGCTGCCGTGCAAGCCTCAGCTGATGGCACACCTTTATCTAGTGGATATCCCATTAAATATTCCTACCGGATGGGAGGCATCCTCGATGCAGAAGTAAAAATACCAGGCGTGGGAGTTTGAGTAATTCCCAATAAAGACCTAAGACCAGAGTTGATCTAAGCAGCACATGAGGGGGTTGCCTCTGCCCATGCTGGAATGGCGGCTACAATATTATTATTGCAAGCTTGTTATTGGTGGCCGGGTCTATACAAACAGACCAAGCAGTATGTCGTTTGTTGTGATATCTGCCAACAAATTAAGGGGTCCACCGTCAAGCGCCCACCGCAGACACCCCTCCTAATTTCTAACAAACCATTACAATGCGTGTACTTGGACCATTGCGGTCCCTTGACACCTGACAGTGCATACAAATACATCTTAGTCGCTGTTGACTCCTGCTCCAGATTTCTATGGGGGTGGCCACAATGCTCGGCTGATGCTCAGACTGTTATTAAAGATTTGCAAGTCTTTATCAGCACATATGCAGTTGCGGCTTTCCACTCGGACCAGGGCCATGCTTTTGCTTCAAGGGCATTCAGGGATGCCATGGCTTCATTAGGGGTCCAACTCCATTACTCGTCTCCATTTCATCCCGAGGGAAATAGTGTTGTTGAGTGACGAAACCGAGATTTAAAGCAATCCTTAACAGCCAGAGTATTAGGTATGGTTTGTAGTTGGCTTAATCACCTGTATGGAGTCCAGGGAACACTTAATAATCTGCCTGTTTGGAACTCAAATGTATAATCCAGATCTTGATGGTCCTGGCGTGGAGGTGGCAGAAACACCTTTTGACATAAATGAACGTGTCACTGTCTTGCAGGAATTACAACAGTTCCGTGACGACAACTCTTCCGACAGTGCTGCTTCCGTATAAGGATGTATCAATAACATCTACCGGCTGGATTCCAAAGGTTGGGGATCTAGTACGTGAAAAAGTTGCTGTGAAAAAGGAGTTTGGTCCTTCCTGTCATGCACTGGTTCCAGTCCTGGGAATACACGGTACCAGAACTGTTATTCTACCACCGCTGCCTGGCTCTAAAGAAAACCGCTTTGTCTCCATCGACAATGTCAAGTTACACCATGTGGCCGATCCTGCACAGCAGACCAAGAGTAACAACCAGTAGTACCCGAATTCCTCTCCCTACTGGTCAAGATGTCCCTCTACAAGTTTTGAGCAGCATTGCTGACACCTCACCGAGCTTGGGGAGGGTAGAAAATGATCTTGCATTAGTTTCACTAACATCTATTGCAACAAGCAACACAGAAATTGCTGATCGATTTGACTCGACTTCTACACAAATGG
Organism: Pleurodeles waltl; assembly: GCF_031143425.1. NCBI lineage: Eukaryota > Metazoa > Chordata > Amphibia > Caudata > Salamandridae > Pleurodeles > Pleurodeles waltl. The sequence continues at coordinate 1,742,526,581 of NC_090444.1, forward strand.
ATGGTGTCATTCATTGTGAACCACCGCAGGAGACTTCTACCAGTCCTCCTCTTTCAAATACGGCTCCAGTTTTTGCAAAAACTGTTTCTGAATACTTTGCCGACATCAATGACACCTTTTCGGACTCATCTGCCTCTTCTGCATCTGAATTGTCAAAAACACATAAGATGATAATTTGGCTCAAAACTAATTATTTTATTTCCCCATGGAACTATCTGTGGCTTTCCTTGACTGTATTATATTTCCTCTTTTGGCTTGGCTTTGTTATTACTTTCTTTCTACTAATACATGGTCATTGCCTTACTGAACGATCAACAGTTGAATTGGTGGATGAGGTCCTAAAACCCAATTTTTCTTCTCACAAGGTCTTACATGAACATTTCCACGATACCAATTCCTGAAGGGATTATTTGGGATAAAGTCACATTTGATATATATGGCCCGACAGAGGTCATTCAAATACCATATGTGTTTAAACTTTCTATGAATGATCTAATAATACCCGGAGTGGTTTCTGATGACAGGTAAAAGCAGTTGAATCTATGATGACCGAGTTGCAGTATTTTACTGTATTTGAAAGTGAGGATGTTTATCAATACAAAGAAAATTATGGAGATATGTTTTGTTATAATTATTGTGGACACTATTTAATTTACAGAGCAAGTACCCCAAAGACTATTTTTAATTACACACAATGGGAACATTGTCCAACTCCACCACAAGGGTGTCCTAAAACATATTCTGAAAAATTTACATATTTTTCCGGGCACAATGTTTAAAATTGCTGAGTCATATTATTTCAAATTGCCATTTATGGAAAGTGTACATATATTGTTGATACATACAAAATTCATTTATTCGGATTCCTTTGTTTCCCAGTTGGCTATAGAAGGCCATGAATATTGGATGAAGTCCATTGACTTAAAATGTGTGTGGGGATCAAAAAATTGGCAAATAAGGGGAAAGGAAGTTTTATTTAGAGCATGCCTGATACCTGTTCAAATTATATTTTTCAAAGAAACTGTACAACAGACAAGCTGTTTAGGCTTAGAAAAAATTAAGGATTTGAATGCGCCCAATATTCCTGCTCCAGCACAATTTTACAAATGGCAAAAGTATATAAATGCAACTGAAGATCAACTGGATGAATGCGTCCAAAACTGCATGTTTAATGCTTCACTTTCACATCCTGGTGGGTGACTATTGTGGCCAACAGATACCAATGGGTGTCATAAACGTTTTGTAAACTCCACGGGGGTTTTAGAACAAGTAGGCTTGACCCTCACTATGTGTCACCTGAACACGCGGGTATAGTGACAACATACAGGGTAGGAAAACTATGCCAGCAATGGTTGAAATGTTCCTCAATAGATGCTGTAAAAGAACACCTTAGTCTCCTTTCTAATAATACTGACTTAAAGAATTTCTGGTTAGGCCCCAGGAAACAACGCAGAACGCGCTTCTTATATGCAGTCTATAATGAAATTTGGAAGCTTTCTCAACAAGAAGCTGCTGCCCAGTTAAGGCAAATAGATCTGGAGAATTTCCAGAAGGCATTAGCTGTTGTAGATAATGGGATTAATACCCTGTACATAGTACAGAGCAACATATCCTACTTACACCATAGACAGAGTCAACTAAGATCCATTATGCAGTTAGTTTGACACTACAAATACTGAAAGCAGGTCGCGTTCCCTGGCAACACGTTAGCGCAAGGGACATATTTTCTGTGTTTAATTTAACGTGACAAAAACAACTAATGGCTAAAAAAGTAGCGACTTATGTCATGTTAAATACTGAGAAATTAGAAAAGTTGCCTTTTACTGTGGCTGAAGTACCATCTGCTGAGTGGTTAATACACGGGGTCATCATTCTGCCTATTTCAACACTTCAATTCACATCCTTCTTAAAACACATTCCACTGGGCAGATATGGAAGGCGGCTAGGGGATAGTTAGATCCAGGAGGTGTGGGAGCTACCCTCCTCATACAAATGTCTCAGTGGCATGAAAGAGGTCTTTCTTGGCTGTAGTGAATGTGAGACTGCTATCAGCCATTTGATGGTTTGTAAACAGCTGTCCTTGCACGGGACGTGTAACGCTTCAGCAGCGAACTTGGTTTGATATCTGAAGGGAGTCCCAGTCCCCTTGATTAGATTTGCGTTCCAGGTGCTCTTGAATGGCAGCTATGTGTTCCTTAAAAGTGAGAGCTGCTATGGGGTCGAGCTGGAATAGTTTAGGTCGTTTTGGTCTCCAAAATTGTTACATGCTGTCAGAATGTACTTTTCCCTCCTACACGACAGAGAGAAGTAGCTGAGATTTGACCCCATATCGCTACTTCAAATGTGAATTTTGACAAGTTGAGCAGACTCAAGGCTTTGTTGTTTCAAAAACATGTGGTGCTTACAACTGCACGTGAGACCTACGCTTTTCAGGTTGAGATACAGTCCCTTTTAAGTACTAACTTGCGAGACACTTTGGTGAACTCGTGGGACGGACATTTAATGCATCCAGTACTACTGGAATCACTAATTTCTTTAAAGCTGTTAGTTCTGGTTTCGTTCACACCTTCTCCTCTATATTTAGCTTAGTACCTTCAGCCATCCACTCAATATTCTTCATTCTCCAGTATTTTCGGGGGATTTCTGATAACTTTGGCTATAATAGGTGACACCTTGCTGTTACAACTTCTTCTGTGCAATGGCTGTCCCTTTACAACAAGGACTGAAAGCGCTTCCACCAGCACAGCTGGGTTGTGAAGCACCACTCCTAGAGTGATTGGAGTGTGACTGGTCTCTCTGATTCTGACCGGGTTTTGCATTGTGTGCAGCCCGTGTTTCGGTGCATCTGGTGCCCTCTTGAATGTGCACTGAAAGTTTGTCTTTCTATGGTGCGCTTGCTTTCATTGGACACTGATCTGTTGATGTTCTCTCTGAGGGCTCATTACCAGACATGCCCATTGAGGGTGCGTTTGCTACGGGAAGCCATTTATGAGTTACCCTTTGTGGATCATGCAGCTCTAAATGCACTGTTGGGCACAACACCGAATGCTGCTGCCTCAGCTGGTGCTCAGGCTTTGGAACACGTATGCACCTTGGTTTTTCTTGGCAATGAACTTCCTACTTTACCACCTGTCGAAGTGGAAGATTTCCTATCTTCAATTATCCTGGATTCAATTGGCAATTTTAAAAATGACTCTGACTTTTGAAATTTGACTTTTCTTGATGCAACAATTATCATTTTAAATTGTCCTTTTAATACATGCTAAAGTGTCTTTTGACTTGTCATAAATGACATTTCTGTAGATATGCTTTAAGATGCATTTTAGTGGCTTTTATATTTTAGACTAGGCTTTGAACCACCTTTGAACCAGCAAGGGGAGGGTGTTGTCTAGTCATTTTAGTTACAGTTTTAAACACGTTATTTTAGCAAACTAGGCCTGCTGCTGTGCACTTTAACCTAGATATATTTTATTTTAGCTTTGTTGTATTATTTTAACATTAGCTACATTTGTGGTCTTGTTTTATTTTTTCTTTCTAGCTGTTCTTCACCTAGGTCAGCACCGTCTTCTTAAAAAATACATTTCTTTCACTCTGTGCTTTTCTAAAGGCTTCAGTAAGATAGATTGCTGGCAAAAGTGGACGCTTTGTCTCCAATGTTCATAGAAACATACACACTCCTACTTGGGGATCTTTTCTTGGAACATCAGGTGTTTTATTATAAAAACACTACTTTGACCCATGTATGTTAGAGGGAGATTCCAGCCAGATAACTACAACTGTATACTGATTGCTTCGCTAAAGCAGCAGCCTATGTAGACTACAGGGCTCTTGTTCTGGTATGAGGGATGATGTCTTCCCAGGGGAAACCTAAATGGCAGAATTAGATCTTAACATGCTGTGCTCTAACGTAGCTTAGGTAGGAATTATCCTTAAAAACCTTAGTATCAAAATGGTAGCATTATTCTTGTGTGTTACTCTCCTTGTCACAATTTTAATCCTATTCTGCTTCATCGTCCGGATTATTGCAATACATGCCTTATTACCTAAGATGCAGTTACTTAAAAAAAAAACTATTGCACTATACTCTGCCTCTGATTGTCCTTGTATATGTGAGACTAATGTAACTGAGAGAAACGGATGAGATCTGAGTGACCATGTATGTCATGTGTATTTCTGGATGAGTTGATTGTCAAAGGTTTGAAGCATAATACGAAAGAATGTTTTGCTACAAACTATGGATCTGCTACTCTACAGTTGGTGTGGGATGCTTATAAGGCTTATATTAGGGACAGACTTATTGATTTGGCTGCCTATAAGCACAGGGAAGAGAGGGAGCAGTTGAAGAGTCTAGAATCTCGAATAGCTACTTTACAAGATTTAGGGGGTCATTTTGACCTCAGCGGTCTTTTTTAAAGACCACCGAGGGACCGCTGTGCGGAAGACCGCCAGTGCAGGCGGTTTGCCGCTCGGCCTATTATGACCGTTGGCAGCTCTCCGTCCCTTTACGGACAGAGAGCCGCAAACAGCCATACTGGCAGGAGGCGGGGAAGTGGAGGTTACTCCACCTCCACTGCCACGCCAACAGAACACCGCCCAGCGAATCACGTCCTGTGATTCGCAGTGGTGGTGTTCTGTTGGCGGTGTGGTGTCAGCGGAGCTGCCCCCATGGCTCCTGTCCCCTCCCGGAGGATCGACGGACCAGGTAAGTCGATTGTCCGTTAGGGGAGGGGGTGGGGGGTGTTGTGTGTTGTGTGCGTGCATGGGGGTGTGCGTCTGAGTATTTAGAGGGGGTGTGTGAGTGCGTGTATGCTTGTGGGGGTGATGCGTGTTTGGGAATGAGTGCGTGTATGTCTGTGGGTATGTCTGTATGGATGTGTGCGTGTATGTTTGAATGTGGGTGTGCGTGTATGACTGTGTGTGTGGATGTTGGCATGTATGTTGGGGTGTGTGCGTGTGCGTGTTGTTGGTGCCTGCATGCGTGTCGGGTGTGTGTGAGTTATGTGATTTTGGGGGTCGGGGTGGGGAGGGGGGCCCTGCCACCTTTGGGGGGTGGCAGGGGTGGGGGGGTGTAGGGGAGGGAGTCGGGGTGGTGGTGGGGGGTGGGGGAGACCCCTATCAGTGCCAGGGAAGGAGTTCCCTGGCACTGATAGTGCTTACCGCCATGGATTTCATGGCGGTTCAAACCGCTGGAAATCCACGGCGGTAAGCCGGGTCCAAATACCGCCGGCGGTATAGTGACAGCCGCCGGGCTGGAGACTCAGGTCTCCAGCCCGGCGGTCGTCTCCGCCCTGGTGGGTGGAACGGAGAACCGGCGGATGAGCATGGCGGTAACCGCCATGGTCATAATTCCACAAGGTAAGGCCGCCAGCCTGTTGGCGGTCTTACCGCTGGTTCTCCGCCTTCCGCCAGGGTCGTAAGAACCCCCTTAATGTTTAATGTTTATCAGTCGAAGGATAATCAGCTAGGATGTTTGGAAGACCAACTGAAAAAGGTTAAAACAGATCTAGAGATATTTCTTGAAAAAAAAATAGGAGAAGATGCGACAGAAGTTGGGACGCCCACTATGAATATGGTGAAGGCTGTAGTAAGCTTTTAGTTTGGAAAACTAAGATGGAACATACAAGGAACTACATCACATCGTTTAGATCTGAGGTTACAGGATGTCTTTGCACAGAGGAATCAGAGATCGAGGGAGCCTTCACCTCCTTTTTTCAGACTCTTTATACATACGATTTAGAGGTTTCAGAGGAGCAGGTCAGAGGATTCTTGAAGGGAATTCTCTTCCCTGCCTGGGTGAGAATGTGCAGCAGCAACTTGAGAGAAAGATAGAGCAGAGGGAGGTGTATGAGGCAATTAAAAGCTTAAAGAAAGGAAAGGCTCCCGGTCCGGGTAGCCTTCCAACTGAACTTTAGAGTCTACTAAGAGATGAGCTTGTGGCAATTATGCTGGAGTTGTTCAACCATCTCTTTTTTGAGGGTACGTTAGTGCCAAAGTCCTGGGATGATGCATCAATTAGTCTGCTTTTAAAACTAGGGAAGGATCCAGCCCAGTGTATGTCATACCGACCTATTTCATTATTGAATTCTGACCATAAACTTTATACATGTTTTTTCTCCAAAAGGCTTGAGAGCGCGGCCAGTAACCTGGTGCATGCGGATCAGAAGGGTTGCAGTAAAGGAAGACACATTTATGAACGTACTCATGACTTATTGGGCACAGTGGACTTGGAGTTTCAGGAGGGGGCTCCTGTTGAGGTTCTTACTTTTTGATGCGGCCAAGTTATCAAAAAAAGGTTAGGATCGGGCAAGGGACTTGTCAGTGTTGTCCACTATCCCCTCTTCTTTTTAATTTGTACATTGAGCCTTTGGCATTAATGATTAGAGCAAATAGTAATATTCTTCCTTTTCGAAGTAATGGCTGGGAAAAAAAAGTTGCATTATACGCTGATTACCTTATGATCTACACTAGTGATCTAGTCAGCTCTCTACCCAGTATTACATCATCAGTAGAGGATTTTGGTAAGATGTTGGGTTACTCTTTGAATCCTGAGAAAACAGAAAATATGTGTTGGAATGTTGCCTATAACAGCCCACTAGTCAAGCAAAAGACAAGATACTTGGGGATTCAGGTTACGTCTAATCTGGAGGAGGTAGCAAAAGTAAATTTTGATAGAGCCTGGGCCGACACTAGAAAACTCCTTGGAACGTTGGCCAGTCTTCCCCTGTCCCTTATAGGAAGGTCTAACATTCTAAAGATGATTATTCTCCAAAAATTTACCTTTCTGTTCAATGCTATTCCATTGGAATTTAAGGAATGTTGGTTTAAAAAATTACAGGGGGACTTGACCGCGTTCGTATGGGCACCTAAGGGAGTGCGTAATTGCGTGGAAAAGGTCTGAATGTCTTCTAGACAAGTTATCATTTCCTTTAAAGGCTAATGGGATGACAAAATGGGGTCAAATCTTAGAGGATTTCAAGTTGATACCTTGGCCCATATTTGTGGAACAGGCAGGAAATATGATCTCTAAATTCAAATGTCAAGTTGGATCACTACTCTTCAGGTAGAAGGAACTGGGAAGAGCATTTGGGAGGAGAAATTATCACAGATATCTGTCAATAAAGAAGTTGCTTTGTGGTACCAGGCACTATTAGAGGCAGCGGAGAAGACACGTCTCTCCCAGAGAGGAAGTGGGGGGAGGTTTTTCCAGCCTTAGATATTGTCAATTTTTGGAAAACATTATGATCTACACTTTGGTCTACTATTAAATCTATCTACATGAAGAAAAATCATTTGTTCACATTATATAGGGCGTAATGGTCATGGGTGAAATTGACAGCTTTAGGGAAGACAAAAAAAAGCTGTCCTCGTAGTGGTGATGGGAAGGCCAATGATCTGCACATGTTTTGGCAATGCCCAAGGCTTGGAGATTTTAGGGAAGCTGTTGAAAAAATACTTAAGGATGTAATTATCCCTGAAGTGGAGGTAAGCCCTCCGTTAATATTTTTCAGGACATTCAACAAAGAGGTTCTGGGTAAGAAGCTGGCCAGGTGAGAAATTTGTCTAAAATGGGCTCTGTTGTCACCCCTAAATCCAGGAGCGGGTGACCTCGATCAATCGCCTGTGCAGTTTGGAATGCATTGGCCCTCCTAGCTAAAGAGAAGCATTTTGGTTCATTTGGGAAAATGCCCATCAAGTTACTAACTTTCCTGGGGTATGTAGGCCCGGTTGAACAGTTTGATGATTAGATTCCCCTTTCTCCACAAGGTCATGCCCGGGCACGAGACTAGCTAGCAAGGGTGTATGGATTTTCCGAGCACTTAATAGCCGCCATTGGTCTAGTGTGGAGAGATGGGGGCGGGGCGCATCGAAAGGTGGAGACCCGTTGGTATTGAGGGGTCTCTCCCTGGAGAGGCACACTTAAGACTCTCCCCCTCAGGAGTGGAATATCATGAGGACAAAAAAAAAGAAAGAAAAGAAAAAAACGAATGTATTTTTGAGAAACTGGATCTAAATTCAATATTAGGGGGTAAGCGCCATATATGGATGCAGGTAGGTACTAATTTTCACTGTATGTGGATTAGGTGCAGGGGACCTGCAGTGTTGGAAAACTGAAAAATTAAACATCTCCTCCGCAACGTACAAAAATGTTGAGGAAAGATCCCACAAATAAAAGTCAAATATGAAATATATTACTGCAAGAGATGGCACGCATAAACCAGGAAGATAATGCACAGAAGAGTGACCTTATGAAAAACTTCAGGGTGAGGCCTGCAGTGACCAAGGTGGTGAAGATGAAAATGTCCCCAGCAGAAGAACAAAATGGCAGGCAGGGCATTCCCCAAGCAGAACCTCATACTGGATGGCATTTCTCGAAGACATCATGAGGGCCAAATATTTTATTAATTCAGCAGTTTGGTATACTTTGTTGTATGAGGCCTGCTGTGCTAATAGTTGAGAGGCTGCTTATCCTATTCTCCCATCAATGATAAAAACAAAATGGTGGGCGGAGAGCAGCAAAAGCAGGAAAACAGATGCTAAAAACCAATTGTCCTCATAAAAAATTATTCAAAAGCCTTCACAACATGTAACAATTGTTGCTGCAGCATTAGTCGCCTACAGAAATGCTGCATTGAAAGGGCGTGCCACATATTAAAAGCCATTGAATTGCAGCCAAAGTTGAACGTCACCTGAATGGCACCATCTTCATCGGCCACACCCCATTTTGGGGTCTTAAAGTTGTTAGAATCACTCTTTACTGAAGTAAATATAGAGATAAAAATATAGCTTAGAGCACTTCTGGGTGTCCATTTAATGTCATTGGTTGGAGATAATCATGGAAGTTGTTTACTGGCTTTAAGAGAAATAAAGAGACACAACTTGACCTAGGAGCCCTTTACAGCCCTAATATTAAATCTAGGGCTGAATTTAAGAAAAGTAGTGCTGCATCCAGTTCGGCAGCCCTTTTCTTGCACCCCCTAATGCCATCATGTGTGCACCTATTTAAGATATGGCACACCATGAGAGTAGTTAGAAAAAAGCATTAAACTTTTTGATGCTATTGTGGTGCTTTGCTGCACTAGCGTCAAAACTTTTGACGCTAGTGTAGCAAAGTGCAAGGAGGCCCATTGATTTAAATGGGTGTGTCATTTTAATGCCCGCTTTGAGCAGGCGTTAAAAATGACAGAAAAAATGGCGCAGTGAAATCTTTTAAATTTCACTGCACCATCTTTTCAGGCCTCCTAATGGGGGAGCGTCTCCTTTACATACATTATACCTGACGCAGACATAGGCCCTCATTACAACCCTGGCGGTAAATCCCACTTACTGCAGTGCAGAAGACCGGCAACATACTGCTGCGGCCGTGGAATTCCGCTACAGGTATTACGACCCACAGCCCGGAATCCGCCACAATACAGACACCAACAC